>NW_006408749.1:3746878-3751394 GCF_000296735.1 Chrysochloris asiatica
ATCAAAATACTACAAAGCATCTTCTCAGACCACAATGCTATCAAATTAGAAATCAACAATATTAAGACCAAGAAAATAAAGTCAAATACATGGAAACTGAATAACACCCTGCTGAAAAGCGACTGGGTAGTAGAAGAAATTAAATGTGAATTCACAAAGTTCCTAGAAACAAATGAGAACGAAAACACAGCATACCAAAATCTTTCAGACACAGTGAAAGCAGTGCTGAGAGGACCATTTATTGCAATAAACGCACACATCCGAAAAGAAGAAAGAATCAAAATTAATACAATAACACAGCATCTACAAAAATTAGACACAGACCAACAGAGGGAAGCTACAGCCACCAAAAGAAAAGAAATAATAAAGATTAGAGCAGAAATAAATGAGATAGAAAACATAAAAATATAGAAACAATCAACAGGACAAGAAGCTGGTTCTTTGAAAGGATTAACAAAATCGACAGGCCATTGGCAAACCTAACAAAAGAAAAGAGGGAGAAGACACAAATAACACACATTAGAAACCACAAGGCCGATATCACAACAGAACCAAAGGAAATAAAAAGGATAATAACAGAATACTATGAAGAGTTGTACTCTAAAAATTTTGAAAACTTAGAAGAGAGGGATACATTTTTAGATAAACACGACCTACCTAATCTTACACACAGTGAAGTAAAAAACCTTACCAGACCCATAACAAAAGAAGAAATTGATCAGGTCATCAAAAGAATCCCAACCAAAAAAGTCCAGCCCCAGATGACTTCCCTCGTGAGTTCTACCAAACATTCAGGGAAGAGCTGTCACCAATTCTACTCAAATTATTCCAGAAGATAGAGGAGGATGGAAAACTTCCTAATACATTTTATGAAGCAAGCATAACCCTCAAACCAAAACCAGGGAAGGACATCACTAAGAAAGAAAATTAGAGACCAATATCCCACATGAACATAGATGCAGAAACACTCAACAAAATCCCAGCCAACAGAATCCAGCAACACATCAAAAAGATAATACATCATGATCAAGTAGGATTCATATCAGGGATGCAAGGATGGTTCAACATTAAAAAAAGATCACCGTTATTCACCATATAAATAAGACAAAAGAAAAGAACCACATGATCATATCGATTGATGCACAAAAGGCATTTGACAAAATCCAACATCTATTCCTGATAATAACACTCAACAAAATAAGACTTGAAGGGAAATTCCTCACATAATTATGAGCATATATATAAAACCAACAGCCTACATTACTCTTAATGGAGAGAAACTGAAAGCCTTCACTCTGTAAACAGGAACCAGACAAGGATGCCTCTGTCACCACTCCTATTCAATATTGTGCTGGAAGTCTTAGTAAGAGCTATACGGCAAGATAGGGACATTAAAGGCATCCAAATTGGCAAAGAGGAAGTAAAATTCTCTCTATTTGCAGACGATATGATCCTATACATAGAAAACCACAAAGACTCAGTAAAAAAGCTACTAGACCTAATTGGAAGATTCACCAAAGTGGCAAGATATAAGACCAACATACAAAAATCAGTTGGATTCCTTTATACCAAAACCGACAGCATTGAAAAGGACATTAGGAAAGCAATACCATTTACAATAGCCACCCAAAGGATGAAATGTCTAGCAATAAATGTAACCAGAGAAACAAAGGACTTATACAAAGAAAACTACAAAACACTACTACAAGAAACCAAAAGAGACATACAAAAATGGAAGAATGTACCATTCTCCTGGACAGGAAGACTTAACATTATGAAAATGTCAATACTGCCCAAAGCAATTTACATGTGTAATGCAATTCCAATCCAGATTCCAACAACATTCTTCAAAGAGATGGAAAAAATAGTTTTATGTGGAAAGGAAAGAGACCCAGTATAAGCAAAGTACTGCTCAAGAAGAATTAGGTTGGCGACCTTTCACTCCCCGACTTCAAAATTTACTACATGGCTACAGTGCTCAAAACAGCTTGGTACTGGTACAATGAAAGATACACAGATGAAAGGAACAGAATCGAGAATCCAGAAATTAACCCATCTACGTACAGCAAACTGATTTTTGACAAAGCACCTAAATATATCACATGGGGAGGGGACAATCTCTTCAACAGACAGGGCTGGCAGAACTGGAAAACGATATGCAAAAGATTAAAACAAGACCTTCACCTCACACCTTATACAAAAACCAACCAACATGGATTAAAGACCTAAATGTGAATCCCAGAATTATGAAGGCCATCAATGAAAATATAGGAACAAATGTGAGGGCACGTATTCAGGGAATACTCAGACTACTAAACATTTTGAAACCCACACAAACAAAAGTAGACAAAATAGATGAGTGGGACATACTAAAAATTTAAAACTTATGTGCATCAAAAGACTTCACCAGAAGAGTAAAAAGGAAACCCACAGAATGGGAAAAAAATATTTTGCAATGACACATTAGACAAGGGACTCTTTTCTAAAGCATATAGGAAACTGCAACACCTCTACAAGAAAAAGTCAAATAACCCATTTAAAAAATGGGCACAGGTCATGAACAGACACTTCATCAAGGAGGAGATCCAGGCAGCCATGTTCATGATCACTACCCTTTAAGAGAGATGCAAATCAAAACAACAATGAAATATCATCTCACACCAGCAATAACAGCAAAGATCAAAAAAGTAGAGGACAATAAATGCTGGCAGGGATGTGGAGAGACTCTGACACTCCTGCATTGCTGGTGGGACTACAAAATGGTCCAACATCTCTGGAAAGCAATATGACACTTCCCCAGAAGTTTGGAAATAGAAATACCTTATGATCCAGCAATTCCTCTACTTAGTATTTACCCACAAGAAATACGAGACATAACATGAGTAGATATATGCACACCAATGTTCCTAGCAGCACTATTTACAATAGCAAAAAGATAGAGACAGCCAAAGTGCTCATCAACTGAAGAATGGATAAACAAACTGTGGTACATACATACAATGAAATATTATGGTACCTTGAAAACTAACAAGGAAGCGGCAAGCCACTGCATAACATGGATGAACCTTGAGGACATTATGTTGAGTGAAATTAGTCAGTCACAAAAGTAGAAATACTTCATAGGACCCCTACTGTAATAAACTAAGACAAAGAACCCATACTAAAGGGGGAGAGGAATTCTTTCCTGGTTGCTGCGATGTGGGGGATGGGGTGAGGGGAGGAGGGGAAGGTGGAGCACAGGGCAGGGAATAGACACAGGATATTTTGGGTGCTGGGTATGGGGACAATATACAAGAAGGTGGGGGGAATGGATGAACAAAGCTGATGGGAGAACAATTAGGCAGGTTTGCATGGGCTAAGTGGGACAGAGGTAAAGAATGAAGTATGCACAACCTTGGAACAACAGGGCTCGGATTGAGACATGGTTGGAATGGGGAAAGGGGGGGGAAATGTTAAGATGCTTGGCTGTCTTTTGAATCTTGGTTTCCCTTGCATACCAGTATAAAACAGACACTGGAGGGGGAGAGAAAGGAATAACCAGAAATATCACCATAGAAAGCCTGTAAGTCCGTCTTCTGCCTATAACTGATTGGAATATCTTAAATGTGCTACAACGTGCCCAGTGAAGGAAGCTTATTGCAGAGACTCTGCATTACATAAGACCATAGGTGGAATCCCGAACAGCATCCAGAATCTTCTGAGGTGGGAAATGTCCACTTGAAAGGACAGGCAGACCAGCCTGGAGTGGCTAGAAGAACAGAAGATACTTCTTGAAATAAAGACCGAGAGGAAAAATGCAAAACAATATAGGCAGACCAACTGATTTCTAAAAGAACAAGCAAGTTGCTTGCCCAGGAGACATCAAGGCAAGTGGTAGGGTCCCCTCAGAGCAACCCCCATTCCAAGACTTAGACTCAATGGGAATACACGCTCTGATTGGTGACCACATTCATCACCGGTAATAGGAACTGAGGGAAAAACAGCAATGAGGGTACAAGCTAAGCCCTACAACATTCAATAGACTCCTGTGAACCCAGCTGGAGACCTGTTTGCCCGCAGTGTGGCAAGACCTGGGGACTCTTGGGCCTGGAGTCAGTGACATAGCCACAGAGGTCTAGAGTGGAGACTGCAGTGTCCAGCTGATACCAAGGGAGGGCATATGCATAACAACACCCACACTTGCAGATAATACCCATTTGACCTGCCTTCAATGACTGGATGATCAGAGCTCAACTAGAAGAAGAAAGAAAAGCAAAAAAAGAGTAATCTGATACAATTTGATGAACTTGACCTACACCTCTGCATACAGTAGCTCAAAAGAGGGAACAAATCTTTACAGCAAGGATCATTCCCACCCCCTCCTTACACAGAGTAGACAGGGATAGGCAACTTAGACATTGGCTACCCAAAGTGGGGAGGAGAGGCTACAGAGGCAAGAAGTGACTGGCTTACAAGCTTTCAAGAGGGAACCTAGATCCAGAGGGCATAAAGGAAGGTAGAATCTCCACTGAGTAGT
>NW_006408749.1:3751619-3792435 GCF_000296735.1 Chrysochloris asiatica
TGGTTGATGATGCATGGAGGGGATTGTAATCATGGCAATGAAATGATATACGATAGGATGAATGTAAAACTAATGTTCTTCCATGTAAACTATCACACAATTCACAATAAAACATTAATAAAAAATACAAGCTAGAAGGCAGTGGCAACATCTTTAAAGTACTGAAAGAAATAAAAAAGTTAAACTGAAATCTATACCCAGAAAATATGTCTTTAAAAAATGAAGGTGAAATGAGTTTTTAGACTTCAAAATTTTAAAGAATTCATCACTAGTAGAGCTACACTGAGAAATATTAAAGAAAATCTTTCAGACAGAAATAAGACGGTATAAAAGTGATGATCACTAAAATTGGCAACTACGCAGAATTGCTCCATAGAATAAGTACTGCACTATGAACCAAAACGTTGGCGATTCGAACCCACCACTGCTAAGTGGAAGAATAATGAGGCTTTCTGCTCCTGCAAAGATTTAAAAGCCTCTGAAAGTTTGCTATGAGTAGGAACTAACTCAATGGCATTTAACAAAAACAATATAATGGACTATTTAAGCAAAATGCATAACCATATATTGTGGAGTTTATACCATATATAAAAGTCAAGCTGACAGTGATAGAACTAAGACTGGAATTAGAGAAAAGGAAGTATATATTATTAAGTTTCCTATACTGAATTTGACCACCACTAACCTGTCATTTTGTTGTAATATGGTGACTTGTGTGTTTCTGGAAACTATGCCACTGGTATTTTAAATACCAGCAGGGTCACCCATGGTGGACAGGTTGCAGCTGAGCTTTCAGAGTAAGACAGACTGCTGCTGCTGCTGTGTACCATAGAGTCGGTTCCAACTCATAGCAACCCAGTACATGGTTTCCAAGGCTGTAAATCTTTATGGGAGCAGAATGCCTCATCTTTCTCCCTTGGAACAGCTGGTAGTTTCAAACTGCTGACCTTGCAGTTCGCAGCCTGATTCATAACCACTACGCTACCAGGAAAGGCAGACTACTTCTCAATGTTTATCCATGGAAAACCTTATAAATCGCAGTGGAACATTGTCAGATAGAGTGTTGGAAGATGAAAAATAATTATAAATACACCAGAATGTTGTCAGATACCATGCCAGAATATGAGCTCCTCATGTTGGAAAACTGGGGATGAACTGACCTTTCAAAGTAAAGTTGACCATGATGATGGATGTGAGTGGAGTAAGGCTTTCGGGTTTGTCATTTACTGATGGGCACAACTCAAAACAAAGAGCTACAGCTGTAAACATCCATTAATAATTGAAATATGGAATGTATGAAATATGAAATTACAAGTTATTAAAAATGAAATGACCACATAAAGACAGATATCCTAGTTCTCAATGAGTTGAAATGGACGGCTATTGGCCATTTTGAGTCTGTCAATTATATGGTTTATTATGTCGGGAACAACACACTCAAAGAGGAATGTCATAGCATTCATCATCAAAAAGAATATTTCAAGATCTGTCTTGAAGTACAGTGTTGTCTGTGATAGGTAATATCCATACATCTACAAGGAAAACTAGTTAAAACCACCACTATTCAAATTTACACATCAACCACTAAAGCCAGTGATGATGAAATCAAAGAATTCTATCAACTTCTTCAGTCTGAAATTGACCAAACATGCAATCAAGATTTATTGATAATTACTGGTGAATGGCATGTGAAGGTTGTAAACAAAGAGGAAGGATACTGAGTTGAAAAATATGGCCTTGGTGTTGGAAATGATCCTGGATCTCTCATGATAGAATTTTGCAAGACCAATGATATATTATAAAGAAAACAAATGTAAAGAAAACAAAAAATCCTCACCACAGGATCAATAAACAAAGTCTATATAAATGGAGAAAAGATTGAAGTTGTCAGAGTATAGTTTGTTCAGACCAAACATCAACACTCATGGAAGCAGCAGTCAAGAAATCAAATGATGTATTGCATTAAGTAAATCTGCTGCACAAGACCTCTTTCAAGTATTCAAGAGCAAAGATGTCAGTTTGAACACTAAGGTGTGCCTGATCCAAGACACTGTATTTTCAGTAACTTCATATGCAAATGAAAGTTGAACAGTAAATAAGGAAGACAGTAGAAGAATTGATGCATTTGAGTTATGGTGTTAGAGGAATATTAAAAAGTACCATGGACTGTCAAAAGAACAAACATGTCTGTGTTGAAAGACGTATAGCCAGAATGCTCCTTGGAAGCCAGGCTGGCCAGACTTTGTCATACTTCGGGCATATTATCAGGAGGATCCAGTGCCTGGAGAAGGATATGATGCTTGGTAAAGTGGAGGGTCAGAGAAGAAGAGGATTGGCATGGTGGCAGCAGCAATGGGCTCAGGAGCAGAAATGATTGTGAAGTTTGTGCAGGACCGGCAGTGTTTCATTCTGCTGTGCATAGGATCACTATAAGTTGTTATCGACTCTTGATGGCATCTAACAACAACAATAACAATGATTTACTCATTACAACTACCTTTTAAAAGGCGACAATACATATTCAACTCACAAGGTGGAATACACAGGAATCAAATTGACTACATTTATGGGAAGAGATGTTGCAAAAGCTCAGTGTCATCAGCTGAAACAAGGTCAGGGACTGGCTGTGGAACAGATCATCAATTGCTCATATGCTAGTTCAGGTTTAAGCTATAGAAAATTAAAAGCATGTTGATGACTGCCAAAAAATGACCTTGAACATATAAACCTGAATTTAAAAGCCATCTCAAGAACAGATTTGATGCATTAGACACTAACGACTGAAGACCAGAAGAGTTGTGGGATGACAACAAGAATAGCATACAGAAAGAAAAGAAAAGGTCATTAAGAAGACAGGAAAGGACTGGATTCAAAACCTTTCCCACTATTCCGGGATTTGCATCATGTGTGCCGCTCTCCTCGCGGGGGCATCCTCTCGCTCAGTGCATTCCTTCTTTGCATTCCCGCTGACCGGCGGGGAACCTGTGAGCCTGGGCTCACTGTGGGGTAAAGTGTGCTCATGGAGAACATGGCGTCGCTCTGAGGCACCACCGACCAGGACTACACCCAGATGAATGATCTGCAGCGGCGCCTCAGCCCCCAGGGCCTGGTCGTGCTGGGCTTCACGTGTAACCAGTTTGGGCATCAGGAGAATGCCAAATTGAATATAAGAATATAAAAATAATATATAAGAATAGTTAAAAAAAGATCTTGACCAAATTCGATTTATCCAAGCAATGGTAGTTTGGCTTACATTTGAACATTAATAAATATAATGCACTATATTAGTAAACTAAACTAGAAAAACTTTATGATTATCTTAATAGAGTTAGGAAAGACAATTGGCAAATCAAGATGCTTTCATGATTAAAAGAAAAGGAACAAAATAGGAAAGGAAAGGAACTTCCTCAACCTGATACAGGAAATCTGTGAAAAACCCATAGCTAACATCACACTACCATAATCAAAATAATATCCCTTAAATAAGGAGCTCTGGTAGCGTAGTAGTTACAAATTGGGCTGCTAATTTCACGGTCAGCAGTTCGAAACTACCAGCTGTTCCGTGGGAAAAAGATGAGGCTTTCTGCTCCCGTAAAGATTTACAGCCTCAGAAACCCTGTGCAGGAGGGTCACTATGAGTCAGAACTGACTCCACAGTACTTAATAATAACAACAACATACTTAATTGTGAAAGATGGAATGCATTTCCCCTAATATCAGGAATAAGACAGTATTGTACTGGAAGGAAATGATAAAAAATAAAAGCTATGCACATTAGAAAGGAAGAAGTAAAACTGTCTTTATTTTCAGACAATATAATCATTGATGCAGAAAATCACATGGATTCCACAAAAATACTACTAGAACTAATGAGCTAGTATAGTAAATTTACAGGATAAAAGATGAATATGCTAAAACCAAATACATTTTCATATAAGATAGTAAAAATTAGAAATTTAAATTGCCAAACAAAATGCTACTGATAATAACATCAAAAAGAGAATATAAAATACTTTGACATAAATCTGAGAAAAGATGTAAATAACTACAATTAAAACCATAAATTATTGTTAAAAGAAATTAAAGAAGATCTAAATAAATGGAGAATTGTATTGTTCATAGGTAAGAAGGCTCAATATTGTTAAAATGTCACTTCTTCCCAAATTGATCTATAGCTTCAACACAATCCAAATGAAAATCCTAGCAGATTTTTTTAGAAAATTCAAAAGCTGATTCTAAAAATCGTATAGAAATTCAAGATTAATTGGACTTGAGAAAGAACAAAAATGGAAGATGAACACTACTTGATTTCAAGCCTGTTTCTTTTCTTTTTATAAAGATAACATAAGACAGCATGGTAGTAACATCAAGAGAGACACACCGATCAATGGCACACAAGAGAGAGTCCAGAAGTAAACCTACATGTATATGAACAACTGATCTCTGACTAAGGTACAAAAGTAATTAAGTGGATAAAGGAGTCTTTTACAACAAGTGGTTCTGGAACAATTGGATTCCCATATAGAAAAAAGTGAACTTGGATCCATATCTTGGACCATATACATAAATTACTTTATATGGATGATAGCCCTAAATGTAAAACATCTAGAATAAAATATGAGAAAACCTTTGAGACCTTGGGCTAAGCATTGATTTCTGATATATGACACTGAAAGTATGATTCCTAGTAGAAAAATAAAAGGTTAACTGGACTTGTTAAAAATTAAACTCTTAAGAGATTGAAAAATCAAACCACAGACTGAGAGAACTATATATGCAAATCATAATCTGACAAAAATACATTAAGAACTCTTAAACTTCCTAATAGGGTAATAATCCAGTTGTTTTAAATGGGCAAAACATTTGAACAAACAGTTTACCAAAGAAGATATATAGATGGAAAACAAGCTCATAAAAAGTTTCTCAATATCATTAATGTTTAATACAAATTAAATTCACAATAAGACACTACTCGGAACCTAAGAAGCACTGTAAGATAAGCACTGGACTGCAAGATTTGTTTGAATCACAAGGTTGGTGATTCAAACCCACTAGCTGTTCCTCAGAAACCCTGTGCAGGGTTGCTATGTTGTTGTTGTTGTTAAGTGCCGTCGAGTCAGTTCCCACCCATAGCGACCCCGAACAGGGTTTCTGAGGCTGTAAATCTTTACAGGAGCAGAACGCTTCATCTTTCTCCCATGGAGCAGCTGGTAGTTTCGAACTGCTGACCTTGCGGTTCGCAGCCCGATTCGTAACCACTCCGCTACCAGAGCTCCTTGAGTTGGAACCAACTCGACAATACTTAACAACAACAATAAATGAAGCTAGAGCCCTGGTGGTACTGTAGGATAAGAACTGGACTGCTATCCGCAAATTTAGCAGTTCAAGCCCATGGGAGAAAAATAAGGCTGTCTTCTCCTATAAACATTTACAGCCCCGAAAACTGTATACAGGGTTACTATGAGTTGGATTTGACTTGATGGAAGGGATTATGGTTTGGATGCAAACCAAAATAGCCAAAATTTTATACGGCTATACCAAGTTTTGCCAAGAATGTAGAGGAACTGAAACTCTCATATGCTGCTGATAGGAATGTAAAATGGTACAGCCACTTTGTAAAACAGTTCAGCAGTTTCTTAAGAAAAGAAAAGAAATATATCTACTATGCAATACAACCATACTCCTAGGTAGTTACCCAACTAAGAAAAGAAAACCTTTGTACATAACCATACAAAAATCTGAACGTGAATTCTCTTAGTAGCTTTATTTTTAATACCCTCAAACAGGAAACAATCTATATGCCCATATGCCCATGAATGGATAAAAAATTGTGGTGTATCCATACAATGGGATAAGAAGAACCTTTAGGGATAATGGATGTGCTTATTATTTTGACTATGGTGGTTGTTCCATGGGTTTACATATATTTTGACCTTAATTATTTTACTTTAATATGTGTAGTTTATTATATTTCATATCTTAATAAAATTTTAAAATCTGTTGTATCTATAAGCTGTTACGTTATAATTTGTACAAGTTAAGGAAACTTTCTTCTAGCATTTCTTTAGCAAGAAACTAGTCATGTCATTGATGGATGAGTGAAATTCCAAAATACATCTTTGTTATTTTACCTTAGTTTCACTCCTTAACTTAAATGAAAATATTAATCAACATTCATGTCAGAACTACATTCCTTTGTCAATTACAATCATAGGCTGGCTAAAGATAGAAGCTTCAGCAAAAAAAATCATTAAAAACATGCTTTTACATTGAATTAACTATATGGAATTTACAATGTTAAAAAACAAAACAAAAAACCACTGCCAGAATTTACAATAGAGTATTATATATTTGATATTATTTATAAATTATTTGTTATACATTCTTTATATCAGTACATTTTACAGTTAACTTATTCATAGTGTATAAAGTAGCATACTTTTTTTTGTTTCCTGAAGATCCAGTTGTTGAACATTTACCAGTACCCTATTGGACTGGATGGAGAGCAGATTTTGGCTTTCAGTAAATTGTGGCACTGTAGGACAAGCACTGGGCTGCTACCCATAAGGTGGGCAGTTCAAAGCCCCAGCTGCTTCCTGGAAACCTTATACAGGATCTCTAGGAGACAGAACTGTCTCTATGACACTTAATAACAATAAATGACTACAAGTTGCTTCTGGAGGTGGTCAGGACTTCTATCTCTCAGGCAGATTTTTTTTCTCTGGATCTTAGGGAGAAAAACAACAACAACAACCCACATGCACATGCACGGGTAATCTCTTTGACATTTTGCTTCTAGTCAGAGAACAAGAACCTACTGATCCTTTGTGTCACTAAGGTACCATCTGCCTGTCAGTCAGTTGGTGGAAAAACTGACTTGTCCCTAGTTTTATTGATTGAAGCATTTTATAAAGAACTCTAGTTTCTTGGAGATGGCAGCTGATGCTTTGTTATTTTTTACCCGTTTCATCCTCCCTTCCTTTCTCCTCTGATTGATACAGATTTTCCCTTATACCTGAGACGACAAATAGCTTGGGAACACGTGCTTGTCACTTGGAGTTAAAGGTTTTGGCTGATATTCAAGTATTGAGCGAACACCTGCTCTGCAGTAAGCACTGTTAGGAGCATGCACTATCATGTTCATCTTTCTATTCCTCCAAAGTGTTTTGCACATTACCTGCATATGTTGTTGTTGTTGTTGTTATGTGCCATGAAGTCGGTTCTGACTCATAGCGACCCTGTACAGGGTTTCCGAGGCCGTAAATCTTTATAGGAGCAGAACGCCTCATCTTTCTCCCACGGAACAGCTGGTAGTTTCGAACTGCTGGCCTTGCAGCTCACAGCCCAATTTGTAACCACTATGCTGCCAGAGCTCCTTTATATAGTTGTTGTTATTGTTAAGTGACTCATAGTGACCCTGTGTACGATTTCTATATGGACCCAGGGAACATTTATGGGTTGAACAAATTTCAAGATCCAGACCTATTAGTTTTATCAGAACCCATGAGGAAAGGTAGAGAAAATATTTTGTGCTGGGGCATGATGCTTCTCAAAGCCGGCAGTATCCCAGAATGCTTCTACTTGTACAGAAGTATAGCTCTGTCACTGTAATTTACTTTCACAGGAATGAGGCCTGATGCTCTTTAGCACACAAAACCATGGGTTAGGGATTCTTTGGCTTGCTAGCTCTGGGAGGTATGGATGTTAAGATTTTTTTTCACGCTGCATGGGCTCCAACGTGACGTTTGACCAAATAAGACTTTCATATTACAATTATATGGTTGAATCTGACAATCATATGGTTTACTATGCCAGGAACAACAAATTCAATAGGAGCGGTATCACATTCATTGTCAAAAAGAACATTTCAGGATCTATCTTGAAGCACTGTACTGCTAACCACAATTTCAGTTGTTCAAACCCCCCAGCTACTCCTTGGAAACCCTTTACTGGGTTGCTATGAATTGCAACCAAGTTGATGACAATAACAACAAAAGGAAGACTAGTTAATACCACTACTATTCAAATTATGGACCATCCACTAAAGCCAGTGATGATTGAATAATTCTATCAAATTATTCAGTCTGAAATTCATCAAACATGCAATCAAGGTATATTGGTAATTACTGGTGATTGAAATGCCAAGGTTGGAAACAAAAAGGAAGGATCTGTAGTTGGAAATATGGCCTTGGTGATAGAAATGATGCTGTAGATCACCTGATAGAATTTTGCAAAACCAGTGACTTATTCATTGCAAATACATTAAACAACATAAAAGGTGACTATACACATAGACCTCACCAGAAGAAATACACAGGAATGCAACTGACTACATCTGTGGGACAAGACTGTGGAAAAACTCATTATTATCTGCCAAAACAAGGCCATGGGCTGACTGTGGAACAGAACATCAATTGCTCATATGCAAGTTCAGGCTGAAGCTGAAGAAAAAATTTTAAAGTCCACAAGAGAGAAAATATGAGCTTAAATATATCCCACTTGAATTTACAGACAATCTCAAGAACAGATTTGATGCACTAAACACTACTTACCGAAGACCAGAAGAGTTGTGAGATGACAGTAAGAATAACATACAGGAAGAAAGTAAAAAGCCATTAGAAAGACAGGAAAAAAAAAAAAAAAAGACCAAAAGGGATGTCAGAAGAGACTCTGAAACTGGTTCTCCAGCGTAGAGATGCTAAAGTCAATGGAAGAAATGAGGAAATAAAACAGCTGAACAGAAAATTGAGAAGACAATTTCAAGTACTATAATGAAATGTGCAAAGACCTGGAGTTCGAAAACCAAAAGGGAAGAAAACACTCAACATATCTCAAACTTAGGGAACTGAAGAAAAAAACTCAAGCTTAGACTTGCAATAGTAAAAGATTCTATGGTTAAAATACAAATGAGTATTTATTCCTGAGTGTTTTTGTGTACATCAGTAAAATAAGAAAAGACAGAGCGAATAGAAGCAAATACTGTTGAATGATGATGCATGGAAGGGATTGTAATCATTGCAATGAAATGAAATACCATAGGATGAGTGTAAAACTGATATTCTCCCATGTAAACTATCACTCAATTCACAATAAAAACTTAAAAATATATATATTGAATGATGAAGAAATTATCAAAAGAAGATGGAATGTGTAAACAGAGTAACTGTACCAAAAACAAATGGTTGATGGATGTAGTAGCTCAAAAGAGGGAACAAATGTTTACAGCGAGGATCATTCCCACACCCTTGGTATGCAGGGATGACAGGGATGGGCAACTTAGACATTGGCTACCCAAAACGGAGGGGCTACAAAGGCAAGAAGTGACTGGCTTACAAGCTTTCAGAGGGAGCAGGGGAAGGTAGAATCACCACTGAGTGGTTTCCAACCTGTCTGGACAGGGCTGGTGAAAGATCAGGATAAGACTCTGTGAGACTGTGAGTGTTGCAAATGTAAAGGTAGATGTTTTGTAACAAAAGGAGGGGAGTGGTTGATCTTGCAGTCCAAGAGCAGAGGACCCGGAGACCATTAGGGGAGAAGAACGGAGCATGGGACCCTATCCAGAGAAGCAGTGATGCCAGAGATGGAGACAGAGATGACATGGAGAGATGGAGTGACTGGGGACTCTGGACTCAGGGAGGGAGAAGGGCTGTGTGCTGATGGCCGGGGGGTCTGGCTTGTAGGGTGTACCCTTCGGTTGTTTGAATGTTATGTTTTCCTGAGTGCTTCGGTGTACATCCAAAACAACAACAAAAAAACAAACAAACAAACAAACAAACAAAAACCAGAGGGAATGGAAGCAAATGCTGTTGAATGATTATGCATAAAGGGGATTGTAATCATTGCAATGAAATGAAATATGATAGGATGAATGTAAAGCTGATGTTCTCCCATGGAAACTATCATTCAATTCACAATAAAAACTTAAAATAAATAAATAAATAAATGGTCAATCTTCAACCATTTCAAGAGCATATGACGGAGAGCCAATGGTAGTGAAGGTGTAAGTCCAAGTTGCATTGAAGGCACTGTCAAAAAACAAGGCTCCAGTAATTGACAGAATACAAATTGAATTATTTCAACAGACTGACGAAGCACTGGAGGTGCTCACTCATCTATGCCAGGAAATTTGGGAAACAGTTACCTGGCCAAACAATTGGAAGAGATCCGTATTTGTGTCCTTTCCAAAGATAGGTAACCCAACTGAATGCGGGAGTCATTGAATAATATCATTAATATCACATCCAAATAAAGTTTACTGAACATCATTGAAAAATAGCTGCAAGAGTACATCAACAAAGAACTGAAAGAAATTAAAGCCAGATTCAGAAGAGGACGTGGAACTAGGGATAGCATTGTTGACCTCAGATGGATCTTGACTGAAAGCAGAGAATACCAGAAAGATGTTTACCTATGCTTTACTGACTATGCAAATGCTTTCGACTATGTGTATTATGACAAGCTATGGATAGATAATGTTGCAAAGAATGACTATTCCAGAACACGTAATTGTGCTCATGAGGAACCTGTACATAAACAGACCAAGGGGATACTGAATGCACCAGGGTTATATTCTTTCACCATACTTATTCAATCTATATGTTGAGGAAATTGTCATAGGAGCGAGATTATATAAAGAAGTGGCATAAGGACCAGAGGAAGACTCAACAACCTGTGATATACAGGTAATACAACCTTGCTTGCTGAAAGCACAGAGGACTTAAAATACTTACTGATGAAGATCAAAGACTACAAGCCTTCAGTATGGATTGCAACTTAATGTAAAGGAAAGAAAAATCCTCACCACTGAACCAATAAATAGTATAATAATAAATGGATAAGAGTTCATTTTATCTGGATCCACAATCAGTGTCCTGGTGTGGCATCGTGAGTTAATGTGCTGAACTGCAAAGTCACTTTGACCACAAGGTCGGCGGTTCAAGCTCACCAGCTGCTCCTTGGAAACCCTATACAGGGTTGCTATGGATCGAAACCGACTTGATGGCACTTAACAACAACAACAACACAATCAATGCTCATGGAAACAGTAATCAAGAAATCAAATTATGCATTGCTTTTGGCGAATTTGTGCACAAGACCTCTTTAAACTGTTCAAGAGCAAATGTATCAGTGTGAGGACTAAGGTGCACTTGACCCACGTCCTGATATTTTAGATAGTTTCATATGTATATCAAAGTTGGGCAATGAATAAGGAAAACTGTAGAAAATAGATGTATTTGTGTTATGGAGATGGAGATGAATATTAATAGTATCATGGACTGCCAGAACAAACAAATCTGTGTTGGAAGAAGTACAGCCAGAATGCTACTTAGAAGCCAGGAGGAGTAGACTTCATCTCTCATACCTTATATATATTATTAGGAGGGAGCAGTTCCTGGAGACAACCATCATGCTTGGTAAATAGAAGGGTCAGCAAAATAGAGGAACACCCCCAATGAGATGGACTGGCACAATGGCATCAGTGATTGGCTCAAGCATAACAACAATTGTGAGGCCTGTATAGGACTGAGTAGTGCTTCATTCTGTTGTGTATAGGGTCAATGAGTCAGAGCCTACTTGATGGCACCTAACAACCAAATTTTCAGTTATGGACCATGACAACCAACTTTTGAGAAATTCACTTGCCTCTCGTCTAAGAACTAGATTCCAGTTTCAGATGTGTCAAAACCTAACTTGGAAAAATCCTATAATGTTGTGCTTCAACGCTCTCTCCATAAAGATGATTTGTATATGCCTATTTCTAAAAATGGCACAAACCATCTGTCCTATAGCACTTACTACTCAAGTGGGTTCGATATTTCATTGCAATGGCCACACAGAACTTAGAAACCATACTCACAGTTATGGGGATTATTAGGGAAGTTAACAGGTTACAATTCAGGGTCAGAAATGCTCAAGATAGTTATTCCAGTCAGGACAGCCTCTTCTCAGCCATAATCACAGGCTGACCTCTCTCTGTCAGCTAATATTACAAAGCTCTTTTAGGGCTGCTGATAAATGCCCATAGGACACACCAATCCACCATAAACCTCACCCTGAAGACACTCTGCTCTAACTCCACGGATCAGCAAACCTAGCTTTAAATGCCTTGAGGCACCCCACTCTACAAGCAAGCTTCCTGCCCACAATCATTTCATTTTTACTTTCCCCATGGGCAGGGAAGCCCACCACTCTGGCTCCATGGGCTGGGAAGACCTCCACTGGTACTCTGGCTCTAGGTTCTGCTGCTGCTATTGCTTCAGTATAACAGCTTTCTGTCACTGGGTCAAGAAGGTTCAATGTTTAGGGATCTCATATTCCAGAGGATGTGTTCCACTCCTGGCTCTTTTTTATTCATGGTAGTGAGATTTCCCCATCTGCTTCTGAGATGGCTTGTTTTAAACCCATGTTAGAGTTCCAAGATTTTACAATTACAATTAAACTTATTTAACAATCACAACTGAACCATATAGTCTTTTCTTACCCATCAGGAAAAAGTTGTTTGGTGGGAGTTACAAGGACTCTGGGTAGAAGAACCATATGAGCTAAACCACTACACTATACCAATCAATAGGGAAGTGGATGAAAAAAAAAATGTGATGCTTTCATACAATGAAATAAATAGTTTGGGTAGACTTTATAAAAAATGAAATTAGCTGTTAACTGGCTCTACTACCTTTGTCATGCATGACCTCTACTGAGAATTTTCAAAAGCTTAGAAATACCGATCAAAGAAGCTCAAAAGGATTTGTAGAATTTCAGTCTATCTGATAGATAATCTGCATGAATTGTTCCTAAAAAGAAGAAATCAATCATCATGGCTGACTTCTTAGATTAGCTTTCTATCTCAGAAATAATTTCATTATCACTCTT
The DNA here is from genome assembly GCF_000296735.1 of Chrysochloris asiatica. Classification (NCBI taxonomy): domain Eukaryota; kingdom Metazoa; phylum Chordata; class Mammalia; order Afrosoricida; family Chrysochloridae; genus Chrysochloris; species Chrysochloris asiatica. Next base: position 3,764,490 of record NW_006408749.1, read on the forward strand.
TTTACTGTAGTTAGGCTGGATGTCAGCCTGGTGTTAGAAGTTCATCATCGAGACTCCCAAGTGTAGTGATCAGGAAAACTTGACTCTAATGAAATGAACCCAGTCTCTTAAGGACAGAGCTGGTATTATCACTGGGAAATAAGAGCCTCTCCCAAGTTACTACCTTGCACATCTAAAAAATGAGTTTGTGCCTAGGCATGGGGGGCAGGGCAGAGGGTGTGAGAGGATGGTTTATCAAAGGGCTTGGAAACTTTTGGGGGTGATGGATTTGTTAATTATCTTGATTGGGGTGTTAGTTTCACAGGTGCATATTTACATATGTCAAAATTGATCAAATTGAGCACTTTTAATTTGTATATGGAGTTTATTGTATGTCAATTTTATCTCAAGGAAGCTGTTAAATTGAAGAATTAAAATGAAATTCAAATACTTTATAAGGTGAAAGGGCATAACTTCCACCTTAATCTACCTTATGTTGTTGTTGTTATGTGTCGTGGAGTTGGTTCCGACTCATAGCGACCCTGTACAGGGTTTCTGAGGCTGTAAATCTTAACAGGAGCAGAAAGCCTCATCTTTCTCCCGTGGAGCAGCTGGCAGTTTCGAACTGCTGACTCTGAGGTTAGCAGCCCAATTCATAACCACTATGCTACTTAATCTACCTTATACACAGTGGTGACTTAAACTGATTTGGATTATTGTAATTTCTGCAAGGATTCCTGGTGTGGTGGTGTAGGATATGTACTGGACTGCTAACTGCAACTTTAATGGTTCAAACCAACCAGCTGCTCCTCAGAAACCCTATAAAATCACTGTCAATAAGTTGTTGTTAAGTGCTGTCAAATTAGTTCCAACTCATAGTGACCCAGTATAGAGTTTCTGAAGAATGGCTGGTGGGTTTGAACCACCAACCTTGTGATTAGTAGACCAATGCTTGTCCTGCAGCACCACACCAGGACTCTCAGTAAGCTGTACACCAGTAAAAAACTGAATTGGCAAAAATTGTGTGATAGATATATTTATAAGAATGAACCCAAAAATTTTTAGAAAAAGAATAACTCCTGAGGCTGCTTGTGTACAACTAAACACCTCATAGGATTAATTTCCTTGGTTTGAAGGTTTAGGGTCATGGTTTCAATAAGCATAGCGATTTGACCTATTGAAGTGTTTAGTGCTTCTTTTTGACCTCATACTTTGCTGCATAGTGCCTGGGGTCTTAAAAGTTAATGAGATAATCATGATTGTTCTCATCTGGAGCAATAGAGGAAGAAGGAGAGTCAGGAATGGGAGGAAGATATGGAATGTGTGACTAACAGCCTCCATGAATAACTATCTTCTTTGCCATGAGACCAGAAGAACTGGATAAAACGTGGTTACCATTATTGAACATTTTGATTAAAGACGCCATGAAAGATCCTGATGCAAAGGCGAAACGTGTAGCATAGAATTTCAAATTTTCATGGATTCCAGACTTTTCTGGAGCCATGGAGGCTAGTTGTATTCCTGAAACTTCAGCTCTGAGATAATCTTTAAAATTTACACCAAAAATACCCCCTGAAGTCTTTTAACACCAAACAATTGTTGTTGTTGTTATGGCCTGGTGGAGTCAGTTCTGATTCACAGCGACCCTGCACAGGGTTTCCGAGGCTGTAAATCTTTACAGGAGCAGAAAGCCTCATCTTTCTCCCGTGGAACAGCTGGTAGTTTCGAACGGCTGACCCTGAGGTTAGCAGCCCGATTCGTAACCACTAGTCCATCTTAATTAATAAAATAGTTCTGCCTTGAGTATTACAGTTTTTTGAAGACCATCTGATGGTGGTGGAGGTGGTTGTGTGACACTGAGTCAGTTCCGACTCATAGCGACCCCAGTATAGGGTTTCCCAGGCTGTACATATATAAGGGAGCAGAAAGCTTCATCTTTCTCCCATGGAGTGGCTGGTAGAATCGAACTATTGACATTGTGGTTAGCAGCCCAGTTCGTAATCCACTACATTACCAGGGCTCCTTAAGAACCATCTGGTGGTGCTGGTGGTGGTGGTGGTGGCAGTGATGTGCCCTGGAGTCCCTTGGACTTATAGCAAACCTGTATAGGGTTTGCGAGGCTATAAATCTTTAGGGGAGCAGAAAGCTTTATCTTTCTCACAAGAAATGGTTGGTAGTTTCAAACTGCTGACCTTGAGGTTAGCAGCTCGGCTCACTGACAATAACTGAAAGATTAGATTGGAACTTTAGTGATTTGGAGCAGTGAGTTTTTGTTAATTGGGGAGGAACCATTCTGGAAAAGAAGGGTGAGAATGGTTGCAAAACTTAAAGAATGTAATTAATGTCACTGAATTGAACCTGTAGAAACTGTTGGATTGGTTGGTTGTGTTTTGTTATGTATATTGACAACAACATTTAGAAGGAGAAGAAAACTGGCTTTGGAATTGAATAGAACTATCATGAGGAGTCCTGGTGTGGTGCTGTGGGTTAATGTGCTGGACTGCAGAGTCATTTGAACCACAGAGTGTGGTCTTTCAAGCTCACCAGCTGCTCCTCAGAAACCCTATACAGGGTTGCAATGGGTTGGAACTGACTCAGTGGCACTTAACAACAACAATCATGAACAATTCAGAAAAGAAAGGTGAGAATGGTTGAAAAACCTGGTGTGGAGCTATAGTATCAGCATTGGGCTGTGAACCACAAGGTCAGCAGTTCAAACCTAACAGCTGTTCCTCAGAAACCCTATACAAGGCCGCTATGAATCTGAATGAAGTTAACAAAACAAAAGCATCAAGTACTAGTTAAGTGACTTTGGGGAAGTTTTTTTAAACTCATGTATTAGTTTCCCATTTGAAAAATGGGGTTTGTAATGATCCCCAGTGGCTCTGTGGGCTAATAAGCATTGGGCTGCTGCTAACTACAGGGTTTGTAGGTCAAATCCACCAACTACTCCCTGGGAGGAAGATGAGGCTGTCTGCTCTTGTAAAAATTTACAGTCTTGGAAACCCTATAGAGGAGGGCCACTCACTGTAAGTTGGAATCGGGTAAGTGGGTTTGGTTTTTTGGAGTGGGATTTTTTTTTTTTTTTCAGAGTTAAATAAGTTCATGTACAGAAAGCACTGAGCACAAAATAAAGCACAAATTCAGCCTTAAAAAACTGGCAGCTATTATTTTACCTGGTGTGGCATTGTGGTATAAAGTACTGGACCGCAAGGTCAGTTTGAACCATATTGTTGATGGTTCAAATTTATCAGTCCCTCCTTGGAAACCCTATATTGGGTCACTATGAGTTGGAACTGACTCGACAGCACTTAACAACAACATTATTTTACCGGGAATCCTGATGTGGTACTGTAGGATAAACACTGTGCTGCTAACCACAAGGTCAGCGGTTCAAACCCACCAGCCACTCCTCAGAAACCCTATACAGGTTTACTGTGAGTCACCCAACTCGACGATACTTAACAACAACTGCAATGATTTTACCTGCAAGTGTGTAATTAATCTTGTCTTGTGTGAAAGCATACAGAAACATCAGTAAGCCTTAAAGCAATCTATTGATTGCAGTTAGTCAGCCTTATTAGACACTTACTTGTTGGAAGATCCTCATAACTGAAACTATTGGGAAGTAAAAAGGCAAGTAAATCAGAGGCCCTGACTGTAGTTGAGTTTATAAAATAAATAGAGTAAGAAGACATGCGTTTGAATGTGATCTGTACCAAAACACCCATAGAAATACAAGGAAGCTTCATAAAGTTGATAGAAAAATGGAATTTGAACATAAAGGGATTTTTCCACGAACTTTTTGAAAACCCCTTATACACGTACAGTTTGAGGAGGTCAAAGCAATGCAAATAAAGCTGAGCTGACAACCTAGGAAAGGCTTTCTGAGGACTACAGGAGGAGAGTTTACCCTACTGTGGCATGGTCTGGGCTTTGGAGTCCAATAGATGTGAGTTAATGTCCTACCCCCATCACTTTCTAGCTGGGACAAGCCACTGAGCTTTTATTAACCTCAGTTTGGAGGTTCCAAACTGATACCAGTATCTTTCTCCCAGGGTTGGTGTGAGGAATAGATGAGGTATTGCCTTTCAGCACTTGGCACAAAGCCTGAAACATAGTAAACATGTAATAAAAATGTGAGTGATTTCTCTATTATACCTCCAAATCTTAGGGTTCTTTTTCACTTTTGTCCCCACATATTTCTTTCTGCCATATAGATGGGCGATTTCCACAGAGGAATCCCAGGGTAATTTCACTGACTGTTGTCCAGTTCTCAGCAGGCTTGAAAACTTTTGTGCTTTTGAATTCCACTTAAGCATTCTAGTGGATAATTATAGCTAACACTTACATGGTGCTATTATACAACATCTTTGTGTCAAAAAAGACACTTTAAGAGCACTCTCTAGCTCAAATCTTTCTGTGCTCAAGCTACCAACTTATGTTCAGAACTAAGGTATTGGAAATGGCAGGTATACTCTTTCAGTGGTTCAGGCCCCACACCTTGAAGTTCTCTGGCATTTAGGATTCCTGGATCACACATGGGTGATCCAGCTTTGATACCTAGTGTGGGGACACTGGCCTGTCAAAGAGATTATTATTATTACCATGTACTGCACAGTCGGTTCCAACTCATAGTGACCCTGTATAGGGTTTTCGAGGAGCAGTTAGTGGATTTGAACCACCAATCTTGCAGTTAACAGTCCAGTGCTTATCCTAGGGTGCCACATCAGGACTCAATTAAGGAGGCAGGAGATGGGAATACTTTGGGGTCAGACTCTGGAGCAGGACTTCCTGAGTGTGAAACAAAACTCTACTTTGTACCACTTATGTGACCCCCAAGGAGTTTAATTAACCTTTCTGTGCCTTAGTTTCTTCATCTGAAAAATGGGGATGATAATGTTATGTTAAGGAGCTCTGGTAGTATCGTGGTTATGAATTGGGCTGCTAACCTCAAGGTCAGCAGTTCAAAACTACCAGCTGTTCCATGGGTGAAAGATGAGGCTTTCTGCTCCCGTAAAGATTTTACAGCCTCAGAAACCCTGTACAAGGTCGCTATGAGTCGGAATCGACTCCACGGCACGTAACAACAACAACAATGTTATATTTAGTGCTGTTGAGTTGGTTCTGACCCATAGCGGCCCTGTATAGGGTTTTCAAGGAACGGCTGGTGAGTTTGAACCACTGACCTGGAGGTTCAAAACGACTTTGCATTAACTTCCAGCACATTAACTTCCAGCAACACCAGGACTCTTGACAATCATAGCACATACTTTATTGGGTTGTATTGATGATTACATGAGTTACATAAAAATGCTTAGAATGTTAGAAGTATTCAGTAAATGTTAGTTATTTTTATTCATTAAAGAGCCCTGGTAACATAGTGGTTACATGTTGGACTGCTAACTGCAAGGCCAGCAGTTTGAACCTTCCAGCCACTCCACAGGAGAAAGATAAGGCTTTCTATCCCTGTAAAGATTTACAGCATCTGAGACTCTATACAGGGCTGCTATGAGTCAGAACCTACTCCAAGGCAAACAACCACCACCGCCATTTTTATTCATTAGAATGTATGCACCATTATGGTTTACATTTTTATCTGCTTTATGGTATGGTGTTATAGGATTAGCACTTGACCAAAAGGTCAGTTTGAACTGCAAGGTCAATGGTTCAAACTCACCAGCCACTCCTCGGGAACCCTAGGCAGGGTCGCTATGAGTCAGGACTGACTATACACACTCAGCAACAACAATACCCTAAAAACATAGATCAGTACCTGGCACATAGTAGGTACTTAGTAAATTTCTGCTGAATAAATGAATGAGTTTTTAATTCACACCTCATTCTCTACTTTCAAAATATATTCATAATCTGTCCAGTTTTCATTGCCTTCTTTGCTACCATCCTGGCCCACTGAATTTTCACAATAGCCTCCTAATTTGTTTTTCCAGTTCTGCCATTCCGATCCCCTCTCCCCCTACGCAGATTTTAAAAATTATTATTATTAAATAATGCCCAAAGTGATTCTTTAAAAAACATAAATTAGATAAGGCTGTCCCTCTAATCAAAATGCTTTCATAGCTCCCAGCTCAAGCAGGGGGTAAGGCAAAGTTTACCTGATCTGTTCTTAGCTATACATTTGTTAGGTTGTCAAGTTGGTTGCAACAGAACTTAACACTGTATAGTCTTGTGCCATCTTCACAAGCACTGCTATACTCGAGCCCACTGTTACAGTCACTGTGTCAAGCCAGCTGCTTAGGGCTATTACTTTTTTTCCTGATGACCCTCTACTTTACCAAGAATGCCATACTTCTCGAGGGACTGGTCCCTCCTGATACCTTGTCTAAAGCATGAGAGAGGAACTCTCACTATCCTTGCTTTTCTGGAACATTCTGGCTATCCTTCCAATACACATGTATTTGTTTTTCTGGAAGTCCATGGTATATTCAGTATTCTTCTCCATCCCCATAATCCAAAGGCATTAATTCTTCTTTAGTCTTCGGTATTCCTTGTTCAACTTTTGTAGGCATATGAGGTGGTTGAAAATACCATGGCTTAAGTGAGGCATACCTTACTCTTCAAAGTGAAGTCTGATTTTTAGTACCTTTAAGAGGTCTTTTGCAACAGATTTGCTCAATGTGATACATCATTTGATTTTCTGCCTTCTGCTTCCATGGGTGTTGATTGTGGATCCAAGTAAAATTAAATCCTTGACAACTTCAATCTTTGCTTCATTTATCATGATGTTGTTTATTAGTCCAGTTTTGTGGGTTTTTTTTTATTTTATTGTTGTTGTTTGTTTGTTTGTTTGTTATTGAAGTGTAATTCATACTGAAGGTTATAGTGTTTGATTCTCATGAGTAAGTGCTTCCAGTCTTCTTTGCTTTCAGCCAGCAAGGTTGTGTCATTTGCATATCACAGCTTGTTAATGGGTCTATTCTAATTCTGATGCCATGTTCTTTTTCATGTAGTCCAGCTTCTGGGATTATCTGCTCAGCATACAGATTTGTATAAATATGGTGACAGGATACAACCCTGACACACAAGTCTCCTTATTTCAAACCATTCAGTGTCCCCTGTTGTTAAAATAACTGCCTCTTGATCTATGGACACATTCCTCATGAGCACAATTAAGTGTTCTGGAGTTCCCACTCCTCACAATATTATGTATAATCTGTAATGAGCCATACCGTCAAATGCCTTTGAATAGTCAATAAAACACAGGTAACTAAGTGAAACCATTTAAAGTCAGGACCTGTGTAAGGCAGAAACCTGTCAGAGAAGGAAAACACAAATATTTCCCACTAAATACAATCATTGATTTTGCTGTTGTTAAGTGTCGTCAAGTCAGTTCTGACTCATAGAGACCCTGTATAGGGCTTCTGAGGAGCAGCTGGTGGGTTTGAACTTCCAACTTTATACTTCCCAGTCCAGTGCTGATCCTATAGCACCACACCAGGAGTCCAATAGAATCATTAGTTGCTATTAAGAAATCCTGGTATGGCACCGTAGGATAAGCACTGGACTGTTAACTGCAAGGTTGGCACTTCAAACCCACCAAGCACTCCTCGGAAACCCTATACAGGGTCGCTGAGTCTAAAATGACTCAAAGGCACTTTCCAACAACAACAACAAATTGAGAGTGATAGATTATACCCTGTCAAAGGTGGGAAACTTTGAGACCTGGAAAAACAAGGCGGTCCCATCAAGCTCCAGCTCTCACAGGTTCCCCTGTCCTTAGCTACTTTTCTGATCTAGTCTTACTTTCTCCTAGGCTTATTTTGCTCCTGTCACAGTGGGACAAAGTGAACAAAATTCCTTTTACACAGGACTGATGGTGGTGGCGGTGGTGGTGTGCCATGGAGTCGTTCTGACTCATAGCAACCGTGTATAGAGTTTCTGAGGCTGTAAATCTTTATGGAAGCAGAAAGCTTCATCTTTCTCCCTTGGAACCGCTGGTAGTTTTCAACTGCTGACCTTGAGGTTAGCAGCCTGAATTGTTACCACTACACTACCAGAGCTCCTTTACACACAGGGTAGGGAACCTTTTTTTCTGCCAAAATTTATAATATCATTTGCGGACCATACAAAATTACCAACTTAAAAATTAGCCTGCTATATTTGGTCAAACATTTAATTAACTCACCCCCCTAAAAAGATTACAGGAGCTCTGGTACCATAGTGGTTACAAGTCAGGCCACTAATCTCACGGTCAGCAGTTCGAAACTACCAGCAATTCCACGGGAGAAAGATGAGGCTTTCTGCTCCCAGAAAGATTTACAGCCTCGGAAACCCTATACAGGGTTGCTATGAGGCAGAACAGACTCCACAACACACCACCACCACCGTCACCAATATGATGGCTGGAACTGTTGTTGCCTTGGCAGTGCCATACCAAATGATTTTGCAGGTAGGTTAATGCACTGGACTGCAAAGTTGGTTTGAACTGCAAGGCTGATGGTTCAAGTACACCAGCTGCTCCTAGGATGCCCTATACAGGGTTGTTATGGTTTGGAACCAACTTGATGGCACTTAACAACAACAACAACCAATATGGCCCATGGGCCAGACCTTCCCTAATACATTAAGAATGCACCTCTGCCTTGAGATTCTTGCACTTACTGTTTCTTCTTCCACAAATGCGCATACCCCAGATATGCTTCCTAGTTGACATCCTTACTTGCTTTGGATCCCTGCTAAAATATTGCCTTATTAGAAGTACCATTCCTAATCATCCTATATAAACTATTCAGCCCCTAGGAATCCTGAATCGCCTTACTCTTAGATTTCTTCATAACATTTATCCCCATGTGACATATTTGGTATTTATTGCTTATTGTCTCTCTCACTCCAGCAAAATGTCATCTCCACAGGACAGTGCTTTGATGGATTTCTTCACTGCAGCATCTCCAGTGCCTGAATTATTCTGATCTAGAAAATAATCATTTGTTGACTGAATGAATACACAGTCTTTAAAGAATTATGTGCCTCACTACTGTCTTCTGACTCTAACGAACAGCATGTGTTGTTGTTATTGATATTAAGTATGGTCAAGGCAGTTCCAACTCAAAGGGACCCTTTATAGGGTTGCCACAGAGGAGCCGGTGGGTTTTAACTGCCAACCTTGTGGTTAACAGTCTAGTGCTTATCCTTCAGCACCACACCAGGACTCTTTTAATGTAAGATAACCTCATTCCAGTGCCAGATACATTTGTCTTTGGTTACTGAAGAGTAGGGGAAACAATTTTTCCCTCATAAAATCAGTTTGGTAGGCAAAATAGTTGAGAATAAAATGTTCATGATAGAAAATATTGACATGGGTCCTTGGGGATGAAAATCTGAGGAGTGTTGGCCTTTCTGTGTGGCATCACTCTCTCATGCTGTGGGCATGGTTTGAACCTTGCTAACCTGAAGTGGTACTAAGAGCCAGTTCTCTGACTGCATTTTAAAATCATTCTGAAGATTACATTCTATTTTTATAAAATAACAGCCTTCAAAAGTTGGGGAGAGAGGGACTGAGGAAAAAGGAGGAGAATACTTTTAATATTATGGAAATCTCTATGATTTTATTTATTTTTACAAGGAGCAAGAATTATCATTTTAATAGAAATGCCTTCTCTATTCTGATTTTCTTCTCTTGGGGGGAACCATGGAAAATAACAGTTAAGGGCAACTCTTGAACCCACCTAGCAGTTTTGTGGGAGAAGCACCTGGCAATCGGCTTCTGCAAAATTTCTAGCCAAGAAATCCCTAAGGAGCAGTTGGACTCTGCCACATGGGGTCTCTATCATTTGGAATCAACTTGAAAGCATCTAACAACATGTTTTTAAATAATCGATAACATTCTAACTTGTAACAATAATAGAGGAAAGTCATAAACCTAAAAGTAGTTGGCAAGGTTGATAAAGTTTTGGATTATTTAAGTTCTTGCACATGTCACACCAAATAAAATGTTCTGATTCACAGATAATTTGTTTGTGGTTGTGAGTTTATTTATGCTCTGGAGTGGAAGGGACTTAAAATTAGGAAGACTAATTCTCCCATCTATGCACAACTCATCAATTCACATGAGTCAGAATGAGCTTTGGAGGGAAAAAAAACCAATGTTTTCTGAATTCACAAAATGCAGGACCACCAGAACTCAATGAGCCCCCTCTTTTGGTTCAGTTCACATTGGCTAACAGTCAGGGATCCAATGAAAAGCTGCCTGAATGAAATATTCAGGGTATAGGCTACTGGCCTCTTTGATCTGAGCCAAACTTGGAAGGTAAGGTCTGGGCAAAAGGAGTAATTTGGGAAAGCAAGTGATGGTCTGCTGCTTCTTTCTAACCCTGAACTCAGCTGAATCTTTCTGGCTGGAAGTCCAGATAATATCCTCAAGTATATCCCAATAAGCAAAACCAAACCTACTGTTGTTGAATCAATTCTGACTCACAGTGACCCTATTAGTTGTCGTTGTTAAGTGCTGCCAAATTGGCTCTAGCCCATAGCGACCCTTTATAGGGTTTCCTAGGAGTGGCTGGCAAGCTTGAACCGCCGACCTTGTGGCTGACCTCGACCTTGCAGACCAGCACATTAACCCACAGCAGCACACTAGGACTCCAGTGACCCTATGTTATTGTTGTTGTTGTTGTTAAGTGCCGTCAAGTTGATTCCGACCCATAGCAACCCTGTATAGGGTTTCCAAGGAGCAGTTGGTGAGCTTGAACCACCGACCTTGCCGTTCAAATGATTGCAGTCTGACGTCTGTCAGAGAAGGAAAACTCACAACGCTACACCAGGACTCCCATAGGACAAAATAAAACTGTTTCTTAGGGTTTCTAAGACTATAAGCCTCTTTTCCCATGCAGTGGCTAGTGAGTTGTAACTCTTGACCTTTCAGTTAGCAACTCAATGCTTAACTCACTGTACCCCACAGGCCCCCTCACACCCTAATGTTGCTGTTGTTGTTAAGTGCTGTCATTGGTTCCAACTCACAGTGACCCTGTATAGGGTTTCTGAGGACTGACTGATGGGTTTCAAACACCAATCTTGTGGTTAGTAGTCCAGTGCTTATCCTACATCGCCACAGCAGGACTCTGACACCCCAATAGCCGTACTGTAATGCAGATGTGGAGTCCTTGTAATACAGATGTGGCATTATAGGCTGCTATTGGAAAGATTGGTAGTTAGAGCCCACCCAGAAGTGTCTCAGAAGAAAGGCCTGGTGATCTACTTCTAAAATATCAGCCACAGAAAACTCTATGGAGCAGTTTTACTCTGACTCACACAGGGTCACCATGAGTCTAAATTGACTCAATGGCAACTGGTTTGGTTTGGCTTTAATACAATTGCAGCTTCCTGTGTAGCCCACAAGCCTGTCAGAGTGTGACCCTCTGAACCTGTATCATCACCACTTTCTCCATTGGTTAGCACCACTTGCCCTGGGTACCAAAGCCTGTGAAGTTTGCTGCCACTCTTCTCATTAGCTCCTCTCCCATTGTACTCTGTACATATTTCCTGCTCTTCCTGATTGCCTAGAACATGGCATTAACAAGACAAATCAACCAACTACAAAACACTTAGAGCTGAAGCAGCCTATTGTCTGGATTTTCAATGCAGAGCTCTCTAGAGAGCTGATTTATGTCGCTCTGCCACGTGTAGTACCATGTTCCAAAACTGCTAGCCTCCTGACAGGGTGATTTGCACATTTTGAAAATTGGACAGGTAGCCTGCATGTCTTATAATCATCAAAAAAGTGAATAGACCATACGTGTCAAACAAGCCTTCATTTGTTTTAATGTAATTAGGTTTGGGAGCAGGCAATCAATCAGAACGTCTACTTGTAGAGTTTTGGAATCAGCAAGAAATTAGAAGCATAACCATGGTGACGCTATTCTAATCAGCTCAAATGCAAGCAAGATAATTAAAGAAAAGAACCTTTTTAGTCTACTTAGTTCCTTCCCCTCCCTCAATGAGTTCTGTGGGAGCCAGTTGTTCTAAGACCCCTGAAAGCTGACCATGTTGATAGCTGCCTGCTCTTCCTTGGAGTTGAGTAAGAATAGGGGCTAATTAAGTGGGCATTCATTTCACATATGGAGTGTCTGCTATTAACCAAACAAATGCTGGGTATACAGTGATGAGCAAAACCAGACAAGATGCCTGCTTTCTTAGAGCTTATGATTTCATGGGCTAGACAGACATTAATCAAATAATTACACAAATGAAGATATAATTATAAACTGAGATGACTATTCTGAAGGAAAGGACCACAATTCTAAGTAAGTGTATACTATTGTTGTTGTTGTTACGGTGCTGTCAGGTGGGTTCCAACTCTAGCGACCTTCTATAGGGTTTCCAAGGAGCAGCTGGTGAGTTTGCATTGCCTATCTTGTGGTTCAAACTGACCTTGTGGTCCAATCTGAATCCCACAGCACCATACTAGGACAACTATTGCTGTTGTCAAGTGCCGTCGAGTCGATTCCGACCCATAGTGAGCCTGTGTAGGGTTTCCGAGGAGTAGCTGGTGAGCTTGAACCGCCAACCTTGCAGTTCAAACGGCTTTGCAGTCTGGCGCATTAACCCACAGCGCCACACCAGGACTCTATAATGGGACATTAATAAAGGCATCCACAAAGAATTGCTTAAGTTGCTATTTGAAGGGTCAGAAAGAAAGAACAGCCGGTCCAAAGGTCTGTGGAAGACTAATGAATGATAAGGCCAGGGTGGCAGAGAGCAAGGGAATGGTTCGAGATAAAGCTAGAGAGTTAGATCGGGTATTTCTCAAAAGGGGTCCCGTTGAATTTGGGCAAAACAATTTTTCATTGTTTGGAGTTGGTGGTGGTGGTGTTGTTAGGTGCCATCGAGTTGGTACCCACTCATAGCGACCCTATGCACAACAGAACGAAACACTGCCCGATCGTGGGCCAACCTCACTAGTGTTGCCACTCTTGAGCCCATTGATGCTGCAGTGGTGGTGATTATATGCCGTGGAGTCCGTTCCGATTCATAGCGACCCTGTACAGGGTTTCTGAGGGTGTAAATCTTTACGGGAGCAGAAAGCCTCATCTTTTTCCTGCAGAACAGCTGGTAGTTCCGAACTGCTGACCCTGAGGTTCGCGGCCCGATTCGTAACCACTATGCTACCAGAGCTCCTTATTTAAGGGATACTATTTTGATTATGGTAGCATAGTGGTTACGAATCGGGCCGCGAACCTCAAGGTCAGCAGTTGGAAACTACCAGCTGTTCCGCGGGAGAAAGATAAGGCTTTCTGCTCCCATAAAGATTTACAGCCTCGGAAACCCTGTACAGGGTCGCTGTGAGTCGGAACCGACTCCACGGCACATAACCACCACCACCAATTTTGCATATGTACACTCAAAGGAAATTTAGTATTCCTGACCTCTGCCTACGAAATACCAATAGCTCTTCTATGGTATTTGTGACAACAAAAAAGTCCCTTATTTTCTAATCGCCTTGTTAAGAGCTATTGCATACAGGGCCTTGTAAACTGTTTAAGGATTTACGGCTTTGTCCAGTCCACAAAGGGGAGCTAATGGGAAGCAGTTTAAGCAGAGGAAGGAAGTAATCAAATTCATATTCTGAAAAGAAAATTTTGGAGGAAGTATAGAAAAGAGTGGGTTTCCTGAGAGATCTTCCGAGATCAGTAAGATTGCTATTAAATGCATATTAATACTAAAGTTTTAATGCATTTGTAATAATAGCTAATTATTGATCACTTAATATATTCTAGGTACTTTACATACCCGCATACATTATTTTATTCCTTATAATAACCCTGCAAATGATATATGATGTTCTTATATTACAAATTAGTAAATGTAGCCTATAACTACTTTAGCAACTTTCCCTATGTTACAAAGCAGTTAAGTGGTAGAGCCAGGTGTCCACAAAGACCTATCTGACCCTAAAGCCCATGCTCTTAACCACAACATGAAATCTGTATGTTATCAATAGTGCATCTCAACAGAGTACAGAAACCCGAGGGCATATGAGGACAGAAAAGTCTAGCTGGGGAACAGGAATCTTTGCTGGGGAGCGTTTTGAACAGCTAGAGACCAGCATGGAAGCCCTGTGCACTTGGGAGTAGGAGGGTGGGTATCAGAAGAAAGACAGTGATGAGAGATGGAAGGATTCTGAAGACAAACCTCTTCCCTTAAAATTTTCCAAGGGCAGATCCTGCCAGCGTCATTCCTCCCTGGAAATGTAACTGTCAATTTGAAGTGGGCCTTTTGGAAGTTCAAGAAGGGGTGAGCAGCTTCTACTGAGTCATAAGGTAAAAATTGAAGCCTTTTATACTTACACTGTGCATTTGAAGAAAAAATGGTGCTTATCCTACGTGTCTTAAGTGCAGTTTGTGGTGGCTGCCACACTCCAGATTTCCTCCACATGTTAAAGCAAACAGTTTCTCTGGAGACATACTTGCTGGGCCCTGTCACTGTGAAATGCAGCAGTAAGCATTGTGAAGAAAAGAAAGATGACTGCAATGTAAGTCCATCTTTAAGGGCTTTATAGTGTAATGTGCAGACAGTCAGAAATACAACCAAGTATAATAAACAGAGGCACAAATACACATAAAATGCCATGGGGTGTAGAGCTGGAGCTCACTTTGAACTACGAAAGGAGATAGTGGGTATGGGAAGGCTTTATAGCGAAGGCCACATTTGAACTGGCCAGACTTTAAAGAAGAGCAAGAATTTTCTAGGTTAGTGGTTCTCAAAATGTGGCCTCTTGACCAGCAGCACCAGCATCACTTGGGAACTTACTAGAAATGCAAATTTCAGGCCCACCCCAGACTTACAAAATCAGAAATTCTGGGAGTGGAGCTCAGTATCCTGTGTTTTACAAGCTTCCCAGGTGATGCTCAAGTTTGGGAATCAAAGTGAAGTTTTAGGCAAAGAAAAGGAAGCTTTCTAGGTTAAGGAAAAGTGTGAAATTTTCAATGGGACTCCTATAAGTGATTCTTGTATGGACTAACAAAGAACCAGTATGGCTGGAGGGTAGGCTGTGCATGGGTCAAGGTAACAGGAAAAGGAAACAGAGGTCATATTGGAATGTAGATTTCAAGCAGCGGATGATATAGATGTGTTCAAGAGAACAAGGAGATTGGTTAAGAAACGGTTATATTTGTGGATGGCACAAACTGTTTGAGGAGCCCTGGTAGCATGTTGGACTGCTAACCACAAGGTCAGAAGTTTGAATCCACCAGCTGCTCAGCTGGAAAAAGATGAGGCTTTCTGCTCCCGTAAAGATTTATAGCTTCAGAAACCCTATACAAGGTCACTATGAGTCAGAATTGACTCAATGGCATACAGCAGCAGCAACAAATAGTTAAGAACTCCACTACTAGTCATAAGGTTGGAAGTTAGAAACCACCTAGAGACTTCTTAGAAGACAGGACTGTTTCTGAAAGGCCACAGCTTTGAAAACCCTACAGAGCAGCTCTTTTCTACACATATGGGGCCACCATGAGTCGGAATCAACCGAGCAACAAATAACAGCAGCAACAACAAATCCTAATGTAGTCCAGTGGTTCTTGGCCCTGGCTGCACGTTAGAATTACCTGGGGGAGCTTGTAAGTATCACCAACCCCAGACATCCAGATTTAATTTGTCTTGAGGGTGGCTCAACATTTACATTTTTAAACAAATTGCACCAGTGATTTTAAAAGTGCAGCCAGGCTTAAGGGCGCCTGTTCTAAGAAAGGAGTCCCTGGATAGCTCCAACAGTTAAGCACTCAGGTACTGACCAAAAAACTGGTGGTTCAAGTCAACCCAGGGGCATAGCGGAAGAAAGTCATGGTGATCTTCTTCTAATAAAACAGTCATTGAAAACCCTATGGAACAAAGTTCTTGTCTGACACACACACACACACACACACAGTGTTGCCATGATTACACTTGATTGCAACTGGCAGCTGATGCTAAAAAAAAAGGATAACGTGCATCTGTAAGTCAATGGGAAGGCATGGAGAGTGCCACTGTTGGGAGTTGGTGCTCCTCATTGCAGCTAGGTTGGGGCAAAAAGACCCATATCGACAGCCTGAGCTGGGGCGCTTATTCTCAGTACAGAGTGAGCCACATCCCTGATTACTTTATAAATGAGATCAGCAGCTCTGGATGAAGCTTTACTCCAAATTGGAGTTGATCTATGATATGATCTGGGGGATTTACCCAGAGCCATTTCACACAGATGCCTGGACAAGCTCTTCTTAAATCTATGCATGTTCCCCTGGGTCCACCATAGGCTTCCCCAAGCAAATGGATAGGCCTTGATAGAGAAGGAAGGATATGCAGAGCCTGAATGCCACTGCCCTCAGCTGCTGCCCTCAGATGTCCTAGTTAGCATTTGTCCTGCTTCCTCTCCATGTCTGCCTCTGCAGCTTCTGTTGGCCCATCAGGTTGTTCCCACACTAGTGGAAGAAGAAAGGAGGGAGTTGGTGTACACAGCTCAAAATTATGCAAATTACGATGATCTATAATCAGAGGAAGGAACATTGGTAGAATTTTCACCTTTCATGTCAGAAACCTGGTATGGTGTTGTAGGATCAGCACTGGACTGGTTAGTAGCTGAAACCTACCAGCTGCTCTCAGAAACCCTATATAGGAACCAACTCAAGGGCTCACAACAACAACATGCCACAGACCTGGGTTTGATTCCCAGCCACAGCTCCTCATGCCCAGCCATCAACTGTTCATCAGAGGAAGCATGTGTGTTGCTGTGATGTTGAAAAGGTATTAGTGGAGCTTCCAGATGGGTTAAAAGGTAAGGCCTGGCAATCTAAACCAGAAATTAGGCCAATGAAAACCCTATGGATCATGGTGGCTCCATCCACAACTGAATGATCATGGAGATGGTGCAGGACCCGGCAGTAGTGTGTTTCGTTGTGCACGGGGTCGCCATGAGTCAGTGGTGACTCAACAATAGCTAACAACAACAACAACAACCAGAAAGGGGAGATCGGTGGATATGTACAGGAGAGGAAGTAGAAGAACATGTTGTTAAGTGCTGTAGAGTCAGTTCTTAGAGACCCTGTATAGGGTTTCAAGGAGTGTCTGATGGAGTTGAACCCCCACCTTGAGGTTCAAATCAATCTTGCAGTCTAGTGCTTATCCTACAGCGCCACGCCAGAACTTGTGAGGTACCTGAGATCCAGCCAGTGATTAGCTTGGAGCAAAAGCATGGTGCAATCTAGAACCACACTTCTCTGTAACATTTACATCTAATGGCAGGAGTAATAGCTTGAGTATTTACTAAGGACCAGGTACTGTGCTTAGAGGGTTTTTTCTGCTGATTATCTCATTTTATCCTTACATTGACCTTATGAGATAGACACTGTTGGTATTCCCTTTTTACAGATGAGCAAACAGGTGCAGAGAGGTTAAGTAATTTTCCTAAAGTCACACAGCCAATAAGTGTGTGTGTGTGTGTGTGTGTGTATGTGTGTATGTGAAGGTGGCTTTCCCTCTGGGTAGGGTCTCTGGCTTTCCCTCTGCCCCAATTTATCCCTCAAAAGGCCTGACTACAAGAAGTAGGCTACTCCAGGTTCCTCTTCTGTAAAATGGGCTTTAATGACAGAACCTACTACACAGGGTTGGTATGAGGATAATAAGTGAGTTATGAGTATAGTGGTTGGAACAGTGCTTGGCCTAAGGTAAGTGTTTCATAAATGTTTGCTAACCAAACGTGGGCCCAGAGCTGCCTGACCAAACTGTCTGCCTGAGATAGGGACATCCTAAGAGCCACACATCTACCTCCTTCGGGTGGATGAGGAGTGTCCAAGCTGGAAACTGAGTGGTCGTAACCCTGTACATATCACCTTGCTGGCTGTCTAAGGAGGCTGTGTGGGGACAACGAGAGCCAGTCAGACTTCATGTGCATGGTATTGACTCATCAGCTGGGATAGGGCTGTATTTCAGAAGCCTCTAATGGGCAAATACCCCCAGTTTCTCCTTAGATTTAGTGGGCCTAATCCCCTTGGCTAATTTTGTTGTTTTCAGGACTCAAGACTCTAAACTGAAAGTGCCTGAACAAGCCAGAATGTATCTAATCTGGTGGGTGTGAAACCCAGCAGCCTCTCAGGGAAGGTGGAAGTTGGCAAGGCTCTGCGGGATATGCATATATTTTTATAATGAAAAGGTTACAGGCATCATAGTGACTGCAACTTGGAAAGAGTTGTCTATTGCTACTCAGCAAAGACTGGCTCTATGAAACAGCCTGCTCCCCGTTTGGAGGTTTGCAGAATCATAAGAACAGAGCCTGTTTCCCATCTCAGCCTCACTTTGGCTCTGCTGAGCTCCTTGGCTTGGAGCAGGGATCTTCCTCAACAAGGGGCTTCACTATGCCAGAATTTCTATAGCAGGGACTGTGTGTTGCTCTGCTCTTTTATCCATGAGCACTTGGGGATGGAAAGGGCATGTGGGTGGCCAAAGATATTTTGAAGATGTTTTTGCAAAAAGCAATTTAGAAAGTGTGGTGACCCCGCCAAAAGGAAGGAATAGCATTGGCTGCCTCTAGGGGCACCAACTTCATCTCCCTGTGCTGCACAGTTTGTGTTATATTCAATTTAGCACTTGGTTAGCTATTTGGGGATTGCAATTGCTTTCCTGTGCATCAATCATGTCTCAACACACTTTATGTGAAAAGGGGCACGGGCTCACATATGAGGTTGAACTACATTGCATCAATGGAATTATTGGTAAAGTGGTTAAATTTGCAATTTCGTATAATTCCACCCACAATTTCTTAGCTATGCCTAAGTGGAGCTGGGTATGCAGCAGGTACTCACCCGTACTTGCTAAGTCTTTTTGCTTAAGTTAATTGGAATCCCATAACTATTTCCCTTTGCTTTCACATGCCAATGTAACAATATCATCTATCATTAATTGAACACTTAAGATTGCACTGGGTTTAACATGGGGTCCTTGACACATAGCTCATTGTCTTTTTTAGTGTTCACAACAACCTTATGAGGCAGGTAAGTTTATGGTTCAGAAATACAAAAGTATTGTTGTTTTGTTCTTAGTTGCTGTTGAGTCACTTACGACTCATTGCAACCCTGTGCATAACAAAACAAAACTCTATCCATTTGAAGAGATGTAAAATAGCATGCCTAAATCCTGTGGACTTGGAATTTGAACCCAAGTCTGGCCTTTTTCCATTTTCCTAGCTCTTCTCCCTATTGCATTCCTTCCATTTGATCTGTGTTTAAGGTTTTACTTGGCCTTTTGCTGTCCTTTTCACCTTCCAATTTTTAAAGGCGATTGAATTTACCCAGCTCTGTGATCCTAATGATCACAAGCAGCTTACCCCAGTTACTTATGAATAATGTTTACCAACTACTCCCAATAGCTTCCTACCACAAAGAGAGACTCCTGGGTATTACTCAAACAATGGAAAGCTCTACTTATTAAATGGTCCAGGACATTGTTTGATCAGGTGGTTGCTTGCCACACTTTAATGATTAGACCACCTCTTACAGTAGTAATAATAATTGCTTACTGGGTGCTGGAAATTTATCATGAAGACACAATATATTCTGAGGCTTCAGTAATTCATGGCCATATCTTTATGGAAAAAGAGCCCTGGTGACACAGTGGTTAAGCACTGGCCTGCTAACCAAAAGGTCAGTTGTTCAAACCTACCAGCTGTGACAGTCTACTCACATGAAGATTTACAGCCTTGAAAATGGGATAGTTCTACTGTGTCCTATAAGGTCACTATGAGTTAGAGTCAACTTGATGACAATAGGTTTGGTTTGGATATCTTTATAGAAAGGAGCCCTGGAGACACAGTAGCTAAATCACTCAACTGCCAACTCAAAGGTCACTGGTTCGAATCCACCAGCTACTCTGTGGTAGAAAGATTTGACAGTCTGTTTCTGTGAATATTTACAGCTTACAACATCCTATTTGTTGTTGTTGTTATGTGTCATGGAGTCGGTTCCGATTCATAGCGACCCTGTACAGGGTTTCCGAGGCTGTAAATCTTTACGGGAGCAGAAAGCCTCATCTTTCTCCCGTGGAACACCTGGTAGTTTCGAACTACTGACCGTGAGATTAGCAGCCCAATTTGTAACCACTACTGTACTATAGGGAATCCATAGTACAGAATAGGACTATAGTATGAGAAGGAGTCTATACGATGGCAGTGGTTTTCTTGTATCTTTATAGAAGAAGAGCTCTGGTGGCATAGTGATTACGAGCTGAGCTGCTAACTGCAAGGTCAATAGTTCAAATCTACCAGCCAAAAAGAAAGATGAGGCTTTCTGCTCCTGTAAAAATGTATAGCCTTGGAAACCCTATACAGGTTGCTATGAGTCCTAACTGACTCAGCAGCACACAACCACCATCACTACCATAAACTGCCTGGGGCACTAAGCTCTTTCACTATTATAGTGCAAATCTTTAAATAAAATGATTTTAATGCCAATAGGGTCCTTGAATTGCAAATAATAAGAATCTCTCTTTTCCTCTGTACAGCTGACAGAACTAAGGCTGAGCTGGGAAGTGTCTTGCTCAAAGCCATGAGGCAAATTTAAAGGCAGAGCCAGGACTCAAAGTTTGATATGTCTGACTCCTGCTTCTTTCATCATACCGTGTCACTTTCAGCAATATTATACTGGTTTTACAGGCATTCTGATAACAAATATTTATTGATGACTTGCTATATGCAATATTTTGACTCAGAAACAATAGGTGACCTTCCTAGTGGGCTTAGAGATCCACTCTCCACAGTGTTTTCTACCAGCCTCCTTGTCAGTCTCCACTATAGCTCTGCACCTCTCCCAATACTTTCCAATGCAATTCTGAATATGGTGTGATTGAGGACTAAACAGGCAGGCTCCCAGGTGAATATGAGTACTTACTGATGATAAAAAAAAAATGGAAATACTCCTCAGTTGAATGTACTCATTGGAGTAATGCTTCTGGAACTTATGCAAGTATCTGATTCACCTGGAGGACTTGTTAAGTCACCTAGAGTTTCTGACTCAGTAGGCCTAGACTGGAGACCAGTTTACAGATAAGATTGATGCCGTTTTCCATAGATTACACATTGATAACCACTTTTCTAATCTATAAAATGGCCATGGGAATACTTGACTCCAATATTCCTTAAGGTTGCCTGAGTCATCTTAAGATTTTTAGATTGGGAATGGTTTTTAGATGTAATATCTCGGTTAATGCCTTCATTTTGAATGTGCAGAAAGAGTTTTCAAGTAATACTTGCCATTATACTCTTTTCATAGCATTATATATATATTGCTCCTCCCACTTCTTTTGTTCAGTTAGTCCTTGGATGAGTATGATGACTGTCTGGTCTGTGAACCAATCATCTCCTTATCCTAATTCATTCATTTGCTTGCTCCCATGAATTCTACCTGCTCATGGATGTGTGAGCCTAATGACTAGGGTAGTGTTCGGTGCATAACAACCAGTCAATGGGTGCTGTCGGGTTGGTTCCTACTCATAATGATCCTGTATAGGGTTTTCAGCTGGTGGATTTGAACTACCAACCTTGTGGTTAGCAGTCAAGTACTTATTCTACAGCGCCACACCAGGACTCCTCTTAGACTGGTAATACCTCGCTATTATTAATGAGCCATCCCCTGATTCAAATCATAGGATGTGCCATCCTAGGCAAGGTGATAACGAAAAATGGAAAGGCCCCTAGAAAAGATCCTACTCTCTATTTCTAAAAGCAGTGGTTCTCAGCCCTGGATGCCTATTCAATTCACCTGGGTAGTTGTTTGTTTTTAACTTTTTAGTGAATTGAGTGAAGATTTAAAGAGCAGATAATCAGTTTTACAATAACAATATTCATATACTTTGTTTTGTTTCAATGATCACAATTCCATCCACTTAGCATCATGTATTCTATTTCCTCCCAGTGATTCTTGTTTCCATTCCTTGTTCTTTCCCAACCCTTCTGATTTTTGTCTTTAGGTAAATGCTGCCCTTTTGATCATGAAGGGTTGACCATTCTATGGTGTGCACGTCTCACTAGTGTTGTTGTCCCCTCTATATACCTTATTATTGCTTGACTAAAAATTGAGCCACAGGGGTAAGTTCAGTTCCAGATCTGAAGAGTGATCAAGGGTCATAATTTGGGGTCCTACCAGTCTTTTTATTACCAGTAAGCCTGGTATTCTTTATGATTTTAAATTTTGTTCCACATTTCCCCCCACTTTATTCAGAACCTTCTAATTGTGATCTTTCAAAGCAGTTGGTAGTGGTAGCCAGCACAATCTAGTTCTTCTGGTTTCACGGTCAATGGACTAATAGTTTTCAGTTTTCATCACTCTTCCTTCCTCCGGACAGGGAGTAGTTGCATCTTAGACGGCTGTTCATGAGTTTTTAAGATCCCAGTTGCTACCAAAGTAGGATGCAGAACATTTTCTTTGTGGACAATGCTGTGCCAATGAATCACGGTGTCTACCCAGACTATGGTCCTGAGTCCTCAGGCCCTCGTTTCCTCGTTTCCTTGATTATCTCTAAGAACTTTTCCCACTATTCATCTGTCAGTTTGTCACATTGTGGTGGATTGTGTGTTATTGTGATGGTGAAAGCTCTGCCACTGGTATTTTCAATACCAGCAGTGTCACTCATGGTGGACAGGGTTCAGCCGAGGTTCCAGATAAGGACAAACTAAGATAGAGGAGAGGAAGACCACTTCTGAAAGGTTAGCCACTGAAAACCTTACTAATAGCGGCAGAACAGTGTCTGATAGTGCTGGAAGATGAAGCCCTCAGGTTGTAATGCACTCAAAATATGACTGAGGAAGAGCTGCCTACTTAAAGTAGAGTTGGCCTTAATGATGTGGACAGAGAAAGGCCTTTGAGACCTTCATTTGTTTACCGGGTACAACTCAAAATGAGAAGAAACAGCTGCAAATATCCACTATTGATCATGACATGGAATTTATTAAGTGCTGGTGTGGCGCTGTGGGTTAATGAGCCAGACTGCATGCAAAGTCATTTGAACTGCAAGGTTGGCGGTTCAAGCTTACCAGCTGCTCCTCGGAAACCCTACACAGGGTTGCTATGGGTTGGGATCGACTCGATGGCACTTAACAACAACAATCTAAAAAAACTGGAAGGTGTCAAAAATGAAATGGAATGTATAGAGATTGATATCCTAGGCATTTTAGCGAGCTGAAATGGACTGGAATTGGGTATGGATTACAATGTTGGGAATGACAAATTAAAGAGGAGTGGCATCATATTCATCATCAAAAAGAGCATTTCTTGATCTGTCTTAAAGGACAATGCTATCTGTGATAGGATAATATCCATATACCTATAAGAAAGACCAGTCAATGCCATGATTATTCAAATTTACACACCAACCACTAAAGCCAGTAATGATGAAATTTAAAAATTCTACTGATTTCTTCAGTATGAAATTGATCAAATTCACAATCAAGATGCATTGATTATTATTGGTGATTGGAATGTGAAAGTTGGAAACAAAGAGGAATGAATGGTAGTTGGAAAATATGGCTATGGTGATAGAAACTGTGCTGGAGATCACATGATAGAATTTTGCAAGATGAATGATTAATAAATCACTGTAAATACCTTTTTAGCAATATACATGGACCTCACTAGATGGAATACACAGGAATCAAACTGACTACATATGTGGGAAGAGATGATGGAGAAGCTCAATATAATCAGCCAAAACAAGACCAGGGCAGACTGTGGAAAAGACCATCAATTTCTCATATTCAATTTCAGGCTGAAGGGGAAGAAAATTAAAATAAATGCATGAGGGACAAAGTATGACCTTGAATATATACCACCTGAATTTAGGGACCATCTGAAGAAAAGATTTGATGCACTGAATGCTAATGATGAAAGACCAGAGGAGTTGTGGGATGAACATCATACCTGAGGAAAGCAAAGGCCATTGAAAAGACAGGAAAGAAAGAACAGACCAAAGTGGATGTCAGAAGGGACTCTTAAACTTGCTCTTGAATTTTGAGAAACTAAAGCAACTGGGAGAAATGATGACATAAAAGAGTTGAATAGAAAATTTCCAAGGGCAGCTCGAGAAGACAAAGTAAATATTATAATGAAATATGCAAAGACCTGGAGTTAGAAAACCAAAAGGGAAGAACATGCTCAATATTTCTCAAGCTGAAAGAACTGAATAAAAATGTCAAGCCCTGAATTAAAATATTGTAGGATCCTAAGGGTACACTATTGAATAATACAGAAAGTATAAAAAGAAGATGGAAGGAATATACAGCATCATGGTATTGAAAAAAACAAGGGATGTTCAACCATTTCAAGAGGTACCATATGGTCATGAACTGGTGGCATCGAAGGCATTCACTTATCTATGCCGAGATTTTTGGAAGGCAGCTAACTACCTGGCCAACTGATTGAAAGAGATCCATATTTGTGCTCATTCCTAAGACGGTTGACCCAAAGAATGTGGAAATCATTGAACAATATCATGACTATCACATGCAAGTAAAATTTTGCTGAAGATAGTTCAGAAATAGTTAACAACAGTACTAGTACATCAACAGGAAGCTCCCAGAGGTTCAAGCTGGATTCAGAAGAGGACATGCAATGAGGGATATAATTGCTTATGTCAGATGGCTCTTGACTGAAGGCAGAATATACCAGAAAGATATTTGCTTTATTGACTATGCAAAGTAATTCAATTATGTGGATCATAACAAACTATGGATAAATTCACAAAGAATGGGAATCACAGAACATTTAATTGTGCTTGTGAGGAACCTGTCTGTAAACCAAGAGACCGTTTTTAGAACAGAATAAAGGGTTACTGTATGTCTTATAATCAGGAAATGTGTGCTCCAGGGTTGTATTTATTCTATCTGTATGATGAACAAATAATCTGAGAAGCTAGATTATGTGAAGAACATGGCATCAGAATTGGAGGAAGATTCATGAACAAACTGTGCTATGCAGACGGCACAACTATGCTTGCTGGAAGTGAAGAGGAGTTGAAATACTGATGAAGATCAAAGACCACAGCCTTCAGTATGGATTGCATCTCAATGTAAAGCAAACAAAAATCCTTACACTGTATCAATGAATAGCATTATGATAAACAGAGGAAAGATTGAAGTTGTGAGACTATATTTTGTTTGGTTTCACAATCAAATTGTATTGGGCAAATCTGCTGCAAAAGACATCTTTAAAATGTTCAAGAGCAAAGATGTCAGTTTGGGTACTAAGAGGGGCCTGACCCAAGCCATGGTATTTTCAGGAGCCTCATATGCATATGAAAGTTGAGTAATGAATAAGGAAGACCATAGAAGAATCAACATCTTTAAATTAATGGTGTTGGCAAAAAATATTGAAAGTACCATGGACGGCCAGGAGAACAAACAAATCTATCTTGGAAATAGTACAGCTCCTTAGAAGTGAGGATGGAGAGACTTTGTCTTTTGCACTTTGGGCATGTTGTCAAAAAGTCAGTCCCTGGAGAAGGACTTCACACTTGGTAAATTGGAGGGTCAGTGAAAAAAAGAAGACCCTCAATGAAATGGATGGACACAATGTCAGCAACAATGGACTAAATCATAACAACAGTGAGAATGGCATTGGGCTTGGCAGTGTTTCATTCTGTTGTGTACAGGATGGCTATGACTTGCAACAGACTCAGGGGCACCTAACAACAACAAGAAGTTTTCATAACTTTGCCCGCTGTGTGTTCCACCATTTTCATGGAAATGTTTGTAGCAAATATCCTTTGTCAATCCTTTATATATTTGTGGATACACACCTACTTTCCCTCCCAACACTCATTTTGTCTGTGTATCTAGCCATGTATCTACTGGTGGTAGTAGATACATGTGCTGTGGAGTCGGTTCTGACTTATAGCGACCCTGCATAGAGTTACCAAGCCTGTAATTCTTTACGGGAGCAGAAAGCCTCATCTTTCTCCCATGGAGCGGCTGGTGGATATTGCAGGGTTGGGTATGTATCAGTATTTACCTATATTCCCTTTAACGCTTATATTCCTGCACACCTGGGTAGCTATTTAAAAATATTTATGCCTTGGTCCCGTGGAGGATCTTAGGGAGTGGTACCCAGGCATCAGTATTTTTAAACTTTTCAGGTGATTCTCATGTGCATCCAAGGTGATGAACCACTGTTAAAAACCAAAGTCCTCTCTTTTTATTCAGCTGCTTGCCTTTTCAACCAGGGTTTTGACTAGAGGCTATATTTTAGAAGAGATTCAATTAAATAGTGGTTCATAAACTTTAGCAAGCATAACATCACCTAGAATTTCTGATTCAATAGATTGGAAATGGGGCCTGAGTATATGAAAATTTCCCCAGTTGCTATTAATGCTGTTGCTTCAGAAACCATACTTTGAAAACCACTGTTGAAATGGAAGATACAAAATTCTCTTTACGCAATAGCCCTTAAAAGGCAGTTGCGATTGGTGATTTATTTCTTTTACCCCAATCAACATGACAAATTTTGAGCACTGTATTTGGTCCTGCACACCCACACAGCTGTGTTGGGGAAAAACGGTATCAAAGTTACCAAGTGTCCATTTGCATAGACAGGTGAAAGACAAATGGATTGCATTAGGGAGACTAAGCAAATGTTCTGTGTAATGGGAGGCAGTCAGCAGTGGTGGAAAGAGTTAAATAATTAAGTTGTTTATCTTCATTCACTCTCAGTAGGATTTGAGTGTCTTTGCCTCTCTCTTCACCTGTCATAATTTTCACTGTCTTCTATGATTTAAAGAGGAACAGGTTTATTGTTAAAGCATAAGGGCAAATTAGAGATCACAGGCACCAAGAAAACAGAATCAAATCAAAGGCACCCCTAATCCAAGGCAGCAGACCAGGAAGAATAATGTTGGGGTTGCGTTTAAACATCACAGCCAGCTTTAACTAACCTTTCTCAGTATTTGAAAGCTTAATTATTCTCCACCATGATGGGGGCTGGGTGGGGTGGGGTGGAGAGAGGAGGTAGGTAGACAGGGATCAGGGTGGAAGGGAATTTGTTAATCATTCTGTTTGTTCGGAATGACAAGCAATGCAGCTCCTGCATCTACCCACCCCACTTCTTCTCTAGAGAATCTAAGGCAAGAACAGAAGCAATGAATTAGTTCAATAGCCCCAAGACACTGATTACATTACACATCGCAGGGAAGCATGTCTGGGAAGCTGATGTGTGTGTGTGTATCATAGAGAGACAAGCCTAACAATACCATACCAATTTACTAGATATTCACTCTTTCTTACTCATGTTTCTCTATTATAGTCCAGAATAGAGATGAATTGGCATAAATGCTGGCCAGGGAAAGTAAAAAAAAGCAGGTTTGGCAGGAGTCTTGAAATCTGTTGTCTTTCTGGCCCTGCAACTTGGTACCTCAAGATCATAAGGAACAGAACGTTCATTTTCATGTCTCCTCAATCAGGAATGTCCCAAGCAGAGGCTCTTCTTGAAAGATTGGTGCCACCTAAGTGCCCATCAGCAGATGAATGAATAAACAAACTATGGTACATACACACAATGGAAAACTATGCAGCATAGAAAAATAATGAAGAATCTGAGGCACCTCATAACATGGATAAACATACTGAGGACATCATGCTGAGTGAAATAAGTCAATCACAAAAGGGCAAATATTGTATCAGACCACTATTATAAAAAGTCAAGAGAAGGTTTGCACACAAAAATGAACATTCTTTGATGGTTACCAGGGATGGCAGAGGAAGGGACAGTAAATCATTAACTAGAGGGTAGACACACATTAACTTGGGTGAAGGGAAAGGCAATACACAAGAAGGATGATTTCAGCACAAAATGATCAAGGCAAAGGGAGACACTGGGAGGAGTGCAAGTGTTAAGGGCAGTAGAGGTAAACACTATTATATACACAAGCTCCAATAATAACAATCTATAAATAGATGCATAGCTTCAAGCTGAACGGGTGTGGGGAGGAGAAAGGGACTATACTC
>NW_006408749.1:3792535-3812404 GCF_000296735.1 Chrysochloris asiatica
ATTTTTGCATATGTATTTATCTATGCTGCAAATGGGAGTGTTGTGGCTCTATAGAAGTATTGGACTGCTAACTACATGGTTGGAAGTTCAAGCCCACCATTTGCTCTTTGGGAGAAAGATGAGGCTTTCTACTTTGGCAAAGATTAACAGCTTTGGAATCCCTAGGCAGGGTCTCTATGAGTTGGAACTTAACAAAAACAACATGCTGCAAACGTGTTCATGAATATATGAGGGGGCTTCAAAAAGTTCATGGAGAAATGGAATGAAAAAATAATGGAATTTGTCCTCAAACATTTTGAAGTTCCCTCCCATTAGAGCATTCAACATGCAAACTTAGAAAAATTCTTACTCATAACTAAATGCATTGAGAGAATGTGTCTCTGGGCTTGGGGGCTCAGAACCATAGTCTTAGAGGGACACCAAGGGCAATCTGCACAGCATAATTTACAAAGACACTTTTCTACCTCCTACTTTGGTGAGTAGTAACTGGGGCCTTGAAATCTTGTGAGTGCAACTATTGGTCTTTCCCCATCTGGAGCAAAGAAGTGAAGACAATAAAAGAAACATGGAAACAATTAGTCAAATGGACTAATGGACTACATGAGCCTCAGCCCCCAAAGCCCTAAGACCAGAAGAATTAGATGGTTCCCAGCTATCACTACTGACCACTCTGAAAGGAATCACATTAGAAGGTGCAGATGCAGTGAGAGGAAATGTGGAATAACACTCAAAATCCTGAAAAAGATCAGACTTGCTGGTCAGAAAGAGATTGGTGGAACTCCCAAGACTATGACCCTTAGTCACCCTTCAGGTCTAGAACTAAACTAATCCTCATGGATCAATTTTCAGCCAAATAATAGGTCCATAAAGTAACACTATATAGGTATGGACTCCCTAGGAACAAGCAACCATTTTAGATCAAATGGGCAACATTTGACCAAAGATAAAGGTCAGAAGGGTTAGGAAAGGAGGAGGAATAGAAACAGGAAACAGCGAGGAAGTGAGATAAGTGATTTTACAATGGTAGGGACTACAGTCAATGAAATGAAATGTGTATAAATTGTTGAATGGAAAACTGAATTGCTCTGTAGACCAAATTCACAATTTTTTTTTTTTTTTTTAAAGAAAAGGATTATACACAGAAAGAAATTTTCTTTGATGGTTACCAGGGATGAGAAGTGAAGGGAGGAAAAGTCATTAACTTGAGAGTAGACATGCATTAACTTGGATAAAGGGAAAGGGCATATACAATAAGGGGGAGGGCAGTCCAAAGTAACCGAAGCAGTGGAAAACACTAGGAAGTTCACAAGAGTAAAAGACAGAAAAGGTAAATACTATGGCACACATAATCCTGTAATAATAGTAATATCAAGCAATATCTACAAGTAGATACATAGGTAGACATGCAAGCTGAACAGGCGCAAGACAAATGGCAGTACCACCAGAGTGTATATATGTTTTCTTAGAGGGCATTTTCACATATGTATTTG
Source organism: Chrysochloris asiatica (assembly GCF_000296735.1). Lineage (NCBI taxonomy): Eukaryota > Metazoa > Chordata > Mammalia > Afrosoricida > Chrysochloridae > Chrysochloris > Chrysochloris asiatica. Next base: position 3,794,026 of record NW_006408749.1, read on the forward strand.
CATATGTTACAAATCATATATCCAAGTATATAATAGAGCATACAGGGAGCAATTGGCATAATACAGTGTGGCGCTGTGGGTTAATGGGCTGAACTGCAAAGGCAGTTTGAACTTCAACGTCAGTGGTTCAAGCTCACCAGCCGCTCCTCGGAAAGCCTATTCAGGGTTGCTATGGGTCAGGACCGACTCAACAGCACTTAACAACAACAACAACAATGACGAGTAGAGACTAGGGTCTTAAAAGCTTGTGAGCAGAGGGCCGGCCGGGGAGCCGAGTGGGTCGGACGAACAGCGGGATGGGCTGCACCGTGAGCGCCGAGGACAAGGCGGCGGCCGAGCGCTCTTAAGAAGATCGTCAAGAACCTGCGAGAGGATGGCGAGAAGGCGGTGCGGGAGGTGAAGTTGCTGCAGTTGGGTGCTGGGGAGTCAGGAAAGAGCACCATCGTCAAGCAGATGAAGATCATCCAAGAGGATGGCTACTCAGAGGAGGAATGCCGGCAGTACCGGGCAGTTGTCTACAGTAACACCATCCAGTCCATCATGGCCATCGTCAAGGCCATGGGCAACCTGCAAATTGACTTTGCCGACTCCTCTCAAGCGGATGATGCCAGGCAGTTGTTTGCACTGTCTTGCACAGCCGAGGAGCAGGGCATGCTCCCGGAGGACCTGTCCGGCGTCATCCGGAGGCTCTGGGCTGACCACGGTGTGCAGTCCTGCTTTGGCCGCTCGAGGGAGTAGCCGCTCAATGACTCAGCCGCCTACTTCCTTAACGACCAGGAGCGAATTGCACAGAGTGACTACATCCCCACACAACAGGATGTGCTACGGACCCGGGTGAAGACCACGGGCATTGTGGAAACGCACTTCACCTTCAAGGACCTACACATCAAGATATTTGATATGGGTGGTCAGTGGTCTGAACGGAAAAAGTGGATCCACTGCTTTGAAGGCGTCACAGCCATCATCTCCTGCATGGCCTGGAGTGCCTATGACCTGGTGTTGGCTGAGGATGAGGAGATGAACCGCATGCATGAAAGCATGAAGCTGTTTGACAGCATCTGCAACAACAAGTGGTTCACGGACACATCCATCATCCTCTTCCTCAACAAGAAGGACCTGTTCAAGGAGAAGATCACACACAGCCCCCTGACCATCTGCTTCCCTGAGTACACAGGGGCCAACAAAGACGAGGAGGCAGCCAGCTACATCCAGAGCAAGTTTGAGGAGCTGAACAAATGCAAAGAGACCAAGGAGATCTACACACATTTCACGTTTGCAAACGAAACCAAGAACGTGCAGTTTGTGTTTGATGCTGTCACCGATGTCATCATCAAGAACAACCTGAAGGACTGTGGTCTCTTCTGAGGGACAGCAGGGCTTGGCAGGATGGACCACCACCGACTCTGCTCCCCCTAACCTGAGGAAGATGGGGGCAAGAGGACCACGCTCCCCAACTGGCCCCGTGACCGCTTCTCCCTTCTTTCCTGTCTCTGCTCTTGGCTCCCCCAACCCCTCTTCTCTAAAGATTCGGGGGAGAAGTTTGTCACAGGCCTTCCGATTTAAAGCCTGCGCTTAGCTGAGGTGCCTGGAATGGCCCCGGTACCTCCTCCCTGGGCATTTGTTCTGATTTTTACCCATTGTCTTATTTTGTGATTGGGGTGGGGTGGGGGATGGGTGGGGGGGATGGGGCAGCAGGGGAAGCCCACGCTTGAGTCTCTAAGGCCTGTGGTTGGAGAGACCTACTTCTCCAATCTGGGACTCCTGGCTTCACCTAATACCAGCCCCCAACCCAGCTCAAGTCCAAATGTTTACAGGGAGTATCCTACTCCCCCACTGCAGTCCTCCTACCCTAACCCCACTGCTTGGAGGCCCCATAGGAAAAAGCACAAGAATCGTGAGATGCCACCATTCCTGGAGACCACAGTCCACCTACTCCTTCTCGTAGCTTTTTAAAAAAAAAGAAAAGGGGGAAAAAAAAAGTAGAAAACTTTTTAGAGAAAAACTATTTAAAACTGTCAGGTCTTGACCAGTGCCTACCCACTACCATGCCCTCCAGTGATTCCGGGCCTTGAGTGTGTCTGTGTGTTTACACCCACCCCTCTGCTGGCTTTCCCTGTATGGGGACAGCACTATTGCCCTGCTCTCCACAGAATAGGGTTTCAAGGGCTGTTCCAGACAACTGCCAACATCACTGGGGGCCCCACCTAGTGGCCCTGGGCCCTGGCTCCATTACCCTAAATGTAGCTCCTTAGCGCTAACCTAGGAACCACTGCTGCCTGCTGAGGGGCCAGGCCCCTCATGCCCTCTCCCCAGGCCTGAGTCCTTCAGCATTGAACACTTGCTTGCTCTTTTCACATGTTTTATGGAACTGTTCACCTGGTTTGAAAAGAAAGAAAAGAAAAGAGAAGAAAAGGAAAGAAAGAAAGAAAGAAAGAAAGAAAGAAAGAAAGAAAGAAAGAAAGAAAGAAAGAAAGAAAGAAAGAAAAAAGCTTGTGAGCAGAAGCAAGCAGCTGATAAGAAGAGAGGACATATGCACAAGAACATCCACACTTGCAGATAATACCCACTTGACCTGGCTTCAATGACTGGATGATCAGAGCTCAACCAGAAGAAGAAAGAAGAGGGAAAAAAAGTAATCTGATACAATTTGATGAACTTGACCTACACCTGTGGATGCAGTAGCTCAAAAGAGGGAACAAATCCTTACAGCAAGAATCAGTCCCACCCCCTCCACACACAGAGTAGACAGAGATGGGCAATTTAGATATTGGCTACCCAAAATGGGGGTGGGGGTGCTACAAAGGCAAGAAAGCTTACAAGCTTTCAAGAGGGAACCTAGAGCTAGGGGACCTGGAGGCAGGCAGAATCTCCAGTGAGTACTATCCAATCTGTCTAGGCAGAGCTGATGAAATGAAATGCAGATGGGTCTCTTGTGATACAATAGTGAATAATTGTTATCAGGACTGATTGTGAGGGTTGGAAATGTAAAGGTAGACATTTTATAGCAAGGAAGGGAGTGATTAACTTTTCAGTCTAGGAGCAGAGGTTCCTAGGACCATCAACGGAGAAAAGCCGAGAGTGGGACCCTACCCAGAGAAGCAGTGATGCCTGAGATGGAGGCAGAGAAGATGACGTGGAGCGATGGAGCAGCTGGGGACTTTAGAACCAGAGAGGGAGAGGGACTGTGTGCTGAAGACTGGGGGCGGGGGGCAGGGTGGGGGGAGTGTAGGGGACAGGCTTGCAGGGTATACCCTTTGTTTGGTTTATGATGCATGGAGGGGATTGGAACCATTGCAATGAAATGATATATGATAGAATGAATGTAAAACTAATGTTCTCCCATGTCAACTATCATATAATTCACAATAAAACATAAAAAAAAAAAAAAGCTTGTGAGCAGCCACCTGGGATACAACTATTGGACTTTCCCTATCTGGATCAAAGACAAGACAATCAAAGAATCAAGGAAATAGGCCTAGTGGACCACCACCTGAAGCACAGTCGCCACTACCTTGAGACCAGAAGAACTAGATGGTGCTGGACTAGTGGAAGGTCATGAAAAGAGCGGGAGATTAAAAAAAAGTAGAACAAAATTCAAAACTATAAAAAAGACCAGACCTACTGATCTGACAGGAGGAGTTCTGATAGCGTAGTAGATTATGAGTTGGGCTGCTAACTGAAAGGTCAGCAGTTTGAATTTAACACCTGCTCCAAAGGGAGAAAGATAAGGCTTTCCGTTCCTGTAAAGATTTACAGCCTCAGAAATCCTATACAGGGTCACTATAAGTCAGAACCAACTTGGTGGCACACAACTACCTCCACTGGTCTGATAGTGACTGGTAGAACCTCTGTGTCTGTAGCCCTTGGGCACCTCTCAAGCCTGGAGTTGAACCCACCCCTGGGAATCAACGTTCAGTCCAGCAATAGACCAGACTACTAAGTGAGTAACACCAGGAAAGAAGTACTCCTCAGTGTAATCAATTGTACAAGACCAAAAGAGCAGAGTTTGCCCAGGGGGCAGAGCTCAGAGAGCCGGAGGCACTAAAAGAAGAATGAATCGAAGGGAGGAAGCTCAGGGAGGAAATGGGAAGAGTGCTATTGCATTGAGGAGATTGCAATCAATGTTAGGAAACAAAGAAAATATGTATAAATTGTTGAATGGAAAATGCATTTGCTCTGTACACTTTCACCCAAACTACAACAAAAATAAGTTCAGCAATTACACCCACAAGAAAAGATTGTGGTCCCACCTATATTTCTTAGGGCTAAACTCTTACTGTGTGTGTTTGCAAGTGCACACATGTGTGGTTCTGTGTAAATGGAGGTGAGGCTGCAGTATAGCTTAATGTGAATTATCCAGGTTCAGACTCCTTGGGTTTGAATCTCAACTTCACCTTCTATTAGCTGCACTACCTTGAACAAATCACTTCACCATTCTATGCCTCAGTTTCTTGTTCATTGTCTTACTTCATGTTCCTATAGCCCTCAATCGCTGCAGTTATCTACAAGGTCAACAGTTCAAACTCACCAGCTGCTCCTCGGAAACCCTATACAGGGTCACTATGAGTTGGAACCGGCTGAATGGCCCTTAACAACAATGATAGTAATCTTGAATAGTTCTCATAATGTAACATTTATCCCATGAAGCCACTCGGCTGCTAACTGAAATATTGGCAGTTTAAACTCACCCAACAGTTTTGTCGAAGAAAGAGTTGGTGATTTGCATACATAAAGATTACAGCAAGGAAAACTCAATGGTGCTATTCTACTTTGTCACATGGGTTTGCTATGAGTCAGAATCGACTTGATAGCACACAACAACAATGTTTATAACAATGTATTATAATGTTGACTTGTGCTGCCTGAGACAGTAGTCATGAGCACTTCCAATGTGTGAGTCTGAATTGTTTTACAAAAAAAAAAAAAAAAAATCATTAAAATTTTGTATAATGATTACAAGTTGAAATAATATTTTGGGCATATTGGGTTAGAGAAAATATATTAAAAGTAGTTTCACTTGTTTTTCTTATTTACCTTTTTAAAATCTTGATAGTAGAAAAAAAATTAATGACAAGTGTGGCTTATATTATATTTCCTTGGGCCCTTCTATACTAGACTGTCAGCTCCATGAGGACAAAGATCTTGTTTGTCTTGTTCACCATTGTATCACTGTTGCCTAACCCAGTTGTTGTTAGCTGCCATGAAGTTGGCTCCAACTCAACAAAACTGAGCAAAACATTGCCTGGTCCACCACCATCTTAGGTGGAATGCTGAGTCCACTGTTAATACTACTTTGTATTTTTAGTGCCTTCCAACCTAGGGGTCTCATTTTCTAGTACTGTAAATGTACAGACAACGGAGACCTGGTGTGGCACTGTAGGATAAGCACTGGACTGCTAACTTAAATGTTGGCTGTTAAAACCCACCAACTATGAATGGGAACTAACTTGATAGCATTTAAGAACAACAGCAACATATCAGACAATATTCTGTGGTGAGCTACAGGGTTTTCACTGCCTACTTTTTGGAAGTAGATTGCAAAGTCTTTCTTTCTAATCTTTCTTAAACTAGAAGCTCCAATGAAGCCTGTCACCATGGATGACCCTGCTGTTATGTGAAATACTGTAGGCATCATATCAACACACAAGCCACCACAGTACTACAATCTGACATATAGTAGGGCTTCTTAAATATTTCTAAATAATCAAATGAAGGAATCGATCTTGGACCTGAGTTTGTATTGAAAATTGGAACTTTGGTTAGAAAGTGCATGGGATCATCTTGATTTATTTTTCAATTCATCTTGGTGACTGTGTATTTATTGTATTTCATGTCTTGAATTTCATTAATGACAGGAAGTTGTCATGGCTAAGTGAGTTAATATTGTTCCACTTATAATTCTTTTATCTGTAAATCTTTCTCACCTGCCAGTTTGTCGTACAGTGGTGGCTTGTGTGTTGTTATGATTCTGGAAGCTATGTCACTGGTATTTTAAACACCAGCAGGGTCACCCATGGTGGACAGATTTTAGATGAGCTTCCAGACAAACACAGACAAGGAATAAGTAGAGACAGACTACTTTATAATATTCAGTCACTGAAAACCTTATGAATAGTGATGGAATACCATCAAATAGCACCAGAATAGTGAATATTAAAACATGATAAAGAACATCAGGATATTGTCAAATATGGTGCCAGAATATGAGACCCTCAGGAAGGCTCTCAACATGTGACTGAGGAAGAGCTGCCTCCTCAAATTAAAGTTGACTGGGATAATGCTAATGAAATAAAACTTTCAGCAACTTCTTTTGTAACTGGGGAACAACTCAAAACAAGGATAAACAGCTGTAAACATCCATTAATAATTGGACTAAGGAATGTACGAAGTATGAATCTAGGAAAACTGAAAGTTTTCAAAAATGAAACGGAATGATTAAACATTGATGTCCTAGGCATTAGTGAGCTAAAATGGACTGGTCCTGGTCATTTTGAATCTGACAACCACATGGTTTACTATGCAAGAAATGACAAATTGAAGAAGAATGGGGTTGCACTCAACATCAAAAAAAAACATTTCAAGATCAATCTTGAAGTACAACACTGTCTGTGATAGGATAATATCTATACGTCTACAAGGAAGACCTGGTGTGACGCTGTGGGTTAATGTGCTGGACTGCAAGGTCGGTTTAAACCACAAGTTCACCAGCTGCTCCTTGGAAACCCTATACAGGGTCCCTATGAGTCAGAATCCACTCAATGGCACTTAACAATAACAACAAGGAAGACCAGTTAAATACTAAAATTATTCAAATTTATGTACCAACCACAAAAGCCAGTGATGATGAAATAGAAGAATTCTATCAGCTTCTTCAGTCTGAAATTGGTCAAACATACAATCAAGTTGTTTGTTGTTCTTAGATGTCATCGAGCCGGTACCGACACACAGTGACCCTATGCACAACAGAACGAAACACTGCCCGGTCCTGGGCAAACCTCGCAATCGTTGCCACGCTTCAGCTCATTGATGCTGCCACTTGGCCAATCCATCTCGTTGGGGGTCTACCTCTTTTTCTCTGACCCTCCACCTTACCAAACATGATATTCTTCTCCAGTGACTGGTCCCTCCTGACAATATGTGCGAAGTATGAGAGACGAAGTCTGGACATCCTGGCCTCCAAGGAGCACTCTGACTACTTTTTCCAACATAGATCTGTTTGTTCTTTTGGCAGCCCATGGTACTTTCAATATTATCCTCCAATACCATTACTCAAATCCATCAATTCTTCTACGATATTCCTTATTCACTGTCCAAGTTTTGCATGCATATGATGTTATTGAAAATACCATGGCTTGGGTCAGGCTCTACTTACTTAGTCCTCAAGCTGACATCTTTGCACTTCAACACTTTAGATAATTACTGGCGATTGGAATACAAAGGTTGGAAACAAAAAGGAAGGATCAGTAGTTGTAAAATATGGATTTGGTGATAGAAATAATGCTGGAGATTGCATGATGGAATTTTGCAAGACCAATGACTTCTTTGCAAATATCTTTATTAAACAACATAAAAGATGGCTATATACATGGTCCTTACTAGATGCTATACACAGAAATCTAATTGACTACATCTGTGGAAGGAGACGATGGAAAAGCTCCATGTCATCAGTCAAAACATGACCAGGGCAGACTGTAGAACAGGCCATCAATTTACATTATGCTGAAGAAAATTGAAACAAGTCCAGAAGAGCCAAAATATGACCTTAAACATAACTCATTTGAATTTAGAGATCCTGAGATGTCAGGAACAGATTTGATGAATTAGACACTGATTATTGAAGACCAGAAGAGTTGTGGAATGACATCAAGAACTTCATACAAGAAGAAAGAAAAAGGTCACTAAGAAGACAAGGAAGAAGAAAACCACCAAAGTGGATACCAGAAGAGACTCTGAACATTGCTTTCCAGCATAGATATGCTAAAGCCAATGGAACAAATGAGGAAGCAAAAGAGATAAATAGAAAATTTCAAAGGACAGCTCCAGAAGACAAAGCCAAATATTATATTGAAATTTGCAAAGATCTGGAGTTAGAAAACCAAAAGGGAAGAACATGTATTTCTCAACAAAGAACATTTCTTGAGCTGAAGAAACTGAAGAAATAATTCAAGCCTCAAATGCGATATTGACAAATTCTATGGCCACAATATTGAATGATGCAGAAAGCATGAAAAGAAGATGGAAGGAATATAAAGTCACTGTACCAAAAAGAAATGTTTGATATTCAACCATTTCAAGTGGTAGCATATGATCAAGAGCCAATGATACTGCATTGAAGGCATTGGCAAAGAACAGGGTGCCAGGAATTTATGAGATAAAAATAGAAATATCTCAACAAACTGATGGGGCACTGGAGGCACTCACTCATTTATGCCAACTGATTGGAAGAGATCCATATTAGTGCCCATTCCAAAGAGAAGTGACTCAATGGAATGCAGAAATCATTGAACAATATCATTAATATTGCATGCAAGTAACATTTTGTTAGAGATAATTCACAGATGGCTGCAACAGTACATTGACAGGGAATTGCCAGAGGCTCAAGTCACGTTCAGAAGAGGACATGGGACAAGGGATATAATTGCTGATATCCGGTGGAACTAGGTTGAAAGCAGAAAATACCAGAAAGATGTTTATCTGTGCTTTATTGATTATGAAAAGGCTTTCTATTATGTGGATAATGACAAACTATGAACAGCATTGCAGAGAATGAGTATAAAGGGACACTTAATTGTATTCATGAGGAACCTGTCCATAGACATGTTCGAACAGAACAGAACAAGGGAACACTGAATGGTTTAAAATGTGTCAGGGTTGTGTTCTTTCACTATACTTATATAATCTGTATGCTGAGAAAATAATTTGAGAAGCTGGTTTATATGAAGAAAAGCATGGCAGCAGGATTAGAGGAAGACTCATTAACAATTTACGATATTCATATGATACAACCTTGCTTGCCAAAAAGGAAGAGGACTTAAAATACTTACTGATGAAGATGAAAGACTACAGTCTTCGGTATGGGTTGCACCTCAATATAAAGAAAACAAAAATCCTCACAACTGGACCAATAAATAACATTTAGATAAATGGAGAAAATATTGAAGTTGGCAAAAACTTCATTTTGCTTGTATCAACCATTAACACTCATGGCAATAGCAGTCAAGAAATTAAATGACTTATTATTGAATTAGGCAAATCTGCTGCCCAAGACCTCTTTAAAGTGTTCAATAGCAAAGACGTCAGTTTTCGGACTAGATAAGGTGTGCCTGACCCAAGTCATGGTATTTTAAATTACCTCATATGAAGATGATAGAAGAAGTGATGCATTTGAGTTAAGGTGTTGGAGGAGAATATTAAAAGTTCCATGGACTGCCAAAAGAACAAACAAATCTGTGTTGGAAGAATTATAGCCAGAATGCTCCTTAGATGCCGGGATGGCCAGACTTTGTCTCTCATACTTCAGACATATTTTCAGGAGGGCCCAGTCCTTAGAGAAGGACACCAGGCTCGGTAAACTGGAGTGCTGGTGAAAAATAGGAAGACCCCTAGTGTGATGGGGTAGCACAGTGGCAGCAGCAATGGGCTGAAGCGTAGCGAAGATTGCAAGGCTGATGAAGGACTGGACAGTGTTTCATTTTGTTGTTCATAAGGTGTCTATGGGTCGGTACCGACTCGATGGCAACTAACAGCAACAAATCCTTTTCTTGTCTGTTCAGAGAAGTGATGTCAAAAAGAGGATATATAATTCCAAAACTCGGAGTAATTTGAAATAAGAAAAGTGGAGAGGCCAATAGGAGACAGGACTTGATGACTCCAAGGGCCTGTATTAGTTAGTATTTTTTTCAAAGCTTTTATTGTGAATTGAATGAAAGTTTACAGGGCAGATCATCAGTTGTACATTCAACAAATCATATACTTTGTTTCATTACAATGATTATAATGTCCTCCATGTACCATTAGTTAACAGTATTTCTCTTTTCATTTTAGCCCTCCCCCCCCTTTTTTTTTTAAACACTTAGGCATATATAATATTTTATACCACCAAAGGGCACATTCTGCAAGTCTGCCTCCTGGCCGCCAGTTCTCAGTCCCTCTCTTTCCATGAATTTAGAGTCCTCAGCTGCTCCCTCTCTCCATGTCCCCATCTTTGCTTCCAATCTCTGGTGTAGCTGCTTCTCTGGATAAGGTCCCACATTTCGCTTGTGTTCCTCTCCCTTGATGGTCCTAGGGTCCTCACTTTCTGGACTGTAAGTTTAACTACTCCCCCATTTTCATTAAAAACAACAACAACAACTTCTACCTTTACAATTGTGACAGTCGCAATTAGTCATGATAACAAATACTCACTATTGAATCCTAAGAATCTTATCCCCATCTCTTTTTACCAGACCCATCTAGACAAGATGAAAACTATTCATTGGGGACTCCATCATCCTCAGATACTCAAACTAAACTCCCTCTTGAAACCTTGTAAGCCAGTCACCTCATGCCTTTATCGCTCCCTAATTTTAGGTAGCCAATGTCTATCTGAGTTGCCTGTCCCTATCTACCCTGTGCATTGATACTGGATGTAACGACTCCTTCCCTCTCTGTTGGTATTTTGAGGTACTACCTCCATGAATATAGGTTAAGTTCATCAAATTGTAGCAATTTACCCTCATCTCCTTTATCAAAATTTGTTTTCTTTTTTATCTTCCTCTAGTAGAATTCTGATTATCAAGCCATCATAGCAAGGTCAAGTGGGTACTATCTGCAAGTTTGGATGTTCTTGTGTACCTCCCCTCACTTTATATCATCTGGGTGCTTCACTCTCAGCTCTAGCCCTCTGTGGCTATGTCCTTGTCCATGGGCTCAGGTGTCTCCAGGTCTCACCATACTTTGGACCAACCTGCCCTTCCTCTTCTCTTGCTAATCTCCAGGTCAGTGGGATTCTATGAAACGTGGTTGAACTCAGCCCATTTCTTCATTGCTGCCTTTCCCCTTCTTCTACTCACCAGTAGACCAATGTGGTCGCCAGCAAGCTTACATGCCTGCTCATGTGTTCCCTTTGAGTTTCATTCTTAGAAGGGGGTTTGTCTTGAAGGGACTTGATTGCTTGCCTTGATGGAGGACTGTATTAGTTTTCTATTGCTACATAGCAAATCACTACAAAGCTAGGGGCTTAAAGCAGTCCAAATTTATTATCCAAAATTTCTGTTGGACAGAAATCTGAGTTTAGAAATCAGGTCCACCTAACTAAAATTAAGATGTTGATCAGAGCTGCTGTTCTCATCTAGGTTCAGGGACCTCTTTGAGGTTTATTCAGCTCCTTTATCATTGTAGGAATGAAGTCCCATTTTCCTTCTAGCTGCAGTCTAGAGACCACTCTCAGCTCCTGGAAACTCCCCGCAGTTACTTACCATATGGCCTTTCCAAAGGCAGCTCACAACATGGATGTTTCTTACTTCCAAGCTAACCAGAGCATGTCCCTATTACTTCCTGTTTTGCAACCAGCCAGAGAAAACTCCCGGCATATGTAAGTAGGTCAGGTCCAACCAGATCATCACTGTATCTTAAGGTCAACTGATTTGGGACCTTAATTACATTAGCAAAATGCCTTTATGGCAGTATACACTTAGGGATGGAAATTTGGCACTCTTAGGACCTCATGCCAGGATGAGATTATGAACACACACTTTGAGAGCAAAGGACTCAATTCTTTCAGAACTTGAGGAGGTCCTGAAGGAAGTATTTCTAGGACTTGTGGAGGGGACTCTGAATTTAGGAAATGTTGAATTTGGAAGGCATTCTAAGGATAATATAGAATAATTCTCATATTTTATAGATGAGAAAATGGAGACCCAGGTAGTGGAAGCCTTCTGGGAATGCTCATTGCAGCCATTTCATCTTCCCTTGTATTCCTATGTAGAACCTGTTAACTATTGGAAGGGCTGGCATATGGAACATTTGAAATTTGGTGATATGAAAATCTCTCGTCCAAATTACCTGAGTTCTGCAATCACTTTTTACCGAGAATCATATATTCTTTGAGTTTCAGAAAAATACTTTGTATATAATGCTGAATTCATCTTTGCATTCATGTATAACACTGAGTATGTTGTTGTTGTTGGGTACCATCGAGTTGGTACCGACCCATAGCAACCCTATGCACAACAGAATGAAACACTGCCTGGTCCTGGGCCAACCTCACTATTGTTGCCATACTTGAGCCCATTGATGCTGCCACTTTGCCAATCCATCTCGCTGGGGGTCTTCCTCTTTTTTTCTGACCACCTTACCAAACGTGATATCCTTCTCCAGTGACTGGTCCCTCCTGACAATATGTCCGAAATATGAGACAAAGTCTGGCCATCCTGGACTCCAAGGAGTACTCTGGCTGTACTTCTTCCAACATAGATCTGTTTGTTCTTTTGGCAGTCCATGGTACTTTCATGTGCACTGAATGTGCAGGCTGTTAAATCATGAATTTTCCTGAATTTACCTTTTCAGATGTATATTTTTCTTTAAAGCAATTCTATTAAAGATGAAGAATTGGGGCAAAGAAGTGGTTCTATTTCTCTTTCAGGACAAAGTAAAACAATGAAATTATGTGAGAACAGACTTTTAAGAGTAGTGACTTATTGGCCTAGAGCCACTGAGAGCTGCTGTTGTTGTTATGTGCCATAGAGTTCCAACTCATAGGGTTTCCAAGGAGTGGCTGGTGAGTTTGAACCACAGACCTTGTGGTCCAGTGCTTTATCCCACAATGCCACACTAGGGGTCTTGAAAGCGTTGACTGGGAATTACCTTTAATCTTTAAAGTCCTCCTGTCCAGACCCTCCAAAAAGGATCTGAGGAGAAGCACAGCAGGTTCTGGAACACCCTGGGTGCCTCCAAGGAACATTACCTGAGGGATATTCTTAGACCAAATTAAAAAAAAATGCACACATAAGTTTGTTCCTCCAGTACTGACAGTATATTATCAATGTGATGAGATGAGCAAGTATTATTTTTGCAAAGGCAGAAAAAATTAAAAAATGGAACTCTGGGGCCTGACTGGCAACAATCGTGTTTGACGTTATCTACTAGATTTAAAGGTACAACAGCCTCCTATGCTCTTTATCTTCTGAGATGGGCTAGGGCCTAATTTAGATCCCTGTCAAATCAGTTTAGGTTATTTATTGAAAATACTGTCTTTTCATTGTTCATGTTTTTAGGGGCTCAGGCATTGAGGATAATTTTTCTACTGCAAAATAATCAATAACCTGACTGCAGCTGACTTTTACCACTCAGAACGAGCAGTCAATTCTCAATTCTTCAGAGGCTGTTTATCTAGTTTCCTGCTATTGTAGGTCACTTGATGACTTCCATTTGCTTCTGGCCTTTGGAGTCATTATTATCCTCATTACCACTTCCACCATTGGTAACAAGAGGATGGAAAGAACTGTCAGAAAAACAGTTTTTCCTGTTGTTAGGAGCTTTGAGGAAAGGTTTGACGGGAGCTGAGGGTAGAAACAAACTATTGATCCTACTGGGCCTTGGAGAATTTATCTGTAGTCTATCCCTCTCTCTTGCTTTCAGGTCTGCCACATTCTCACATACATCTTTACATACTAATAACTGAGAATGGACTTGGTGGTCCTGGAAACTCTTTGGATTTGCAGTATTAAATGAAATGCACAGTGTCAACCCACACAGTAAATGTGGTAGGCAGATAACAATAACAACAACAATAAACAACAATAACAACAACAAGAAAATGTAACATAAAACAGGACAGAGAAAAGAGAAAAGCCTCCAGACAATCAATATAGGTGCTTCTATCAAATGCACTCTATAGCTGAGTGAAAATTGAAGGGTTTTCTCCACTAACTAAAGCTACCATAGAATATTCATTAATTTTTCCAACCCTAAAGTTATGTGGAGCTCCAGGTTTGGCTTCAATCTCTTCTTAAAACTATATGGAACTCCTGTTTCGGCTTTAATCTCTTTGATGAAACTGCTCAGTCCTCACATTTCCCAATTTCAAACTGAATAGGAACAGAAATTCAGATCTCCAGTCACAAGGTAGTGAATGAAATGTTCACCACCACCACTACCTTTCTGTCCCCTCATGGTGTCCTCCATGCAAACATGGACTCTACAGGGTACAATAGCCATGGAATAGTCTGGATAATTGAATTTATCTGCTCTAAAGCTACTGTGAAGGAGCTCTGGTAACGTAGTGGTTACAAGTCGGGCTGCTAACCTCAAGGTCAGCAGTTCAAAACTAACAGCTGTACCACGGGAGAAAGATAAGGCTTTCTGCTCCTGTAAAGATTTACAGCCTCAGAAACCCTATACAGGGTCACTATGAGTTGGAACTGACTCCACAGCATGTAATCACCACCACCACCAAAGCTACTGTGTATGCTCTGTGTGTATGTGCATGTTTCCTGTACATAGGCAGGTTTATATGGAAAAACAGTCCTCCATAAGAACACTCAGAAAGGGTTGTAGAGTCAAAAGAACTATTTTTACATTTTAAATGGGCTACTTATTAGCTTTTTGACCTTTGGATAAGTCACTGGCACATGTTGCTGAGAAACCCAAAGGCTAGGAAAGTTAAGAACAACTGCTCTGCATCCCTCAGAAAACTGTAAGGAATAAATGGGATAATAATATGTCATGCCTAATGCCTGGGAGACTTAATGGATACCCAGTAAATATTCTGAATGGTGGTCCTGAAGGGTCTGGCTTCAAGAGGTCCAGGAGCTCCACATATCTAGTCTAGGTCCACATTTGGGATATTATAAGGAGTCCTGGTGCCATTCCTTGGAAAACCTAAGCAGGGTTTCTATGAGTCAGGACTAACTAGAAAACATTTAACAACAATAGGAGACAAAGAGATTAGTAGGGAAGATACTTCATTTATACTTTAAGAATTTGGATCCTGGTGTGGGTTAATGCGCTGGACTGCAAGATCAGTTTGAACTACAAGGTTGGTGGTTCAAGCTTACCTGTCACTCCTTGGAAACCCTATACAGGGTCACTATGAGTCAGAACTGACTTGATGGCACATAACAATAACAACAAAACCACTCTCAGCTTTCCATTTATCCTGAACCTCAGACATTTTTTATGGAGAATAGAGGCACTTTTCTTGGACTCAGACACTCCATGGAGCCATAAAACTATAAGTAGGAGGTTATAGTGTCCAGATGTAGTGAAAAACTGAGTCTTCACATGTGTACCAGAATAGATCAAAAGTCCTGTTTATCAGGCTCTCTAAACATCACATTTGAATGATTATAAGAATACAAGCTTTATGAAAGAGAGAATTTTTGTGTGATTTTATTGCTGTATCTGTAGTGCCTAGCACATTGCCTAACACATAGTAAGAACTCAGTATATGTACAGAAGAAATTAATGAGTGCTCTCATTCATCATTGCAGATAGGACACCATAACCAATACCTGTGTGTTGCTTTGTATTGTGACTGTCATTAATTAAATTATGAAATCTGGAAAAGGCATGGCCTTGAGAGAAAGAAATTTCATGGTAGTTCCAAAATTATAACCACAAAGGAAAATTATGTAGTTTTAGGAACAGAGGACCCTAGGACCATCAAGGGAGAAGAGCACGAGTGGAATGTGGGAACCTATCCAGAAAAGCAGCGGCACCAGAGATGGAGGCAGAGATGAGGACATGGAGAGATAGAGCAGCTGAGGACTCTAGACTCATGGAAAGAGAAAGACTGTTTGCTGGTGGCCAGGAGGCAGGTTTGCAGAATGTGCCCTTTGGTTGTTTAAATGATTGTATATTCCTGAGTGTTTTGATGTACAGCCCTCCCCCCAAAAAAATAAAAACAAACTCTGAAAACACACACACACACACACACACACACACACACACACACACACACCACAAAAACAAAGGAAAATTATGTGGGTATGGGCTTCTAACTCAGCTCAGGTTCAGAAAAAAAACCATGGGATTTACTGGAAGTAACATTTTACTGGGGCAAGATTAGCTGCCATGGATTTTCCTGACAGCAAGACTAGCATTTACTACCTTTTTGGTGTTTAGCATTTATGTAGTCTATTCTAACATAGTGAAACCTTCTATTAAAATTTCCCTTGGGGACTGGGGAAAGTTTGTTACAAACAGGACTTAGTTGCTTTACGATTATTTCCAGGCTATTTTCTTTTTGGCCTGCTCTTTGAAATTCTACCACCTGCCACTGAAATCTGTTCCCAACCTCTAGCCTTATGGGTGTCTTACAGTCGTTGGCAGATTCATCAGGCTAAAATCCTGATTTTGTGACTGACAACCATGTTGGCCATGGACTAGGCAGATGTAGCTCCCAGGATCCTGTGGAAAAATCATAAAGGCTTCATGGCAGTGACAGAAGCTGTCTAGTTTCTAAGTCTTCTTTTGTCTTAAGCACTGTGTCAACATCTACTATCCCGACTCTTTTCTTGGGCATGATTATTTGCCTTGGTCTGATCTGTTATTTTATTCTAATCTACACTTTGCATGAACTCTCTGAATCTGGTCTATTTCCCTATAATCTTGTTCCGATAATCTGTCTTTACCCACAGTCTTATGTCCATTTTTCTCTGTGGTTCATTGCTTACTTCCATGATATCCTTATACCCTTTATACTCCAAACTCTGCCCAAACACCAACAGAAGAGAAAATGCAAGGCAGGATTAGTCCAAATGAAAGAAACTTAATACTTTTCCAAAGTAAGTGAGGGTAGCTCCAACGAGCAATTTTATACACTTTCCCCATTCATAGATAGAGGGACATGGTGTTCCAACTCTTAAAAATCTCTTTTGTAGGAATGATGGCCTTGGAAACTTCATACAATCTAGATCATCTTAAAAATGAACGTATTCTGGTGTGACATTGTAGAATAAGCACTGAACTGTTAAGGTTGGTTTGAACAACATCAGTGGTTTGAATCCACCAGCCACTTCTCAGAAACCCTATACAGGGTAGCTATGAGTCACAACCAACTCAATGGCATTTAACAACAACAAAATCCTTTTTAAACGATGATGGTCCAAATCTGAGAGGAAGGAAAGATTAATGATTTCCCAAGTCCTAAGTCAGTGGTTCAAGCTCACCAGCTGCTCCTTGGAAACCTTATACAGGGTCGCTATGGGTTGGAATCAACTTGACGGCACTTAACAACAAGAACAACGGACTGCAGGAGATCTGGTGTGGCTCGTGGGCTAATGAGCTGGACTGCAAAGTCGGTTTGAACCACAAGATTCATGGTTCAAGGTCACCAGCTGCTCCTTGGAAATCCTATACAGGGTTGATATGGATCGGAACAGACTCAACGGCACTTAACAACAATAGCAATGCGCTGCAGGATAATGCACTGGACCACAAGGTGTGTAGTTAAAACCCACCAGCTGCACCTCAGAAACCCTATGCAGGGTTGCTATGAGTTGGAACCGATTTGTCAGCACTAAACAACAATGACATTCCTCCTAAAAAGGTGCTAAGAATGTCCCCTACCCTTGCCCCTCCACATTGCATCTTCACTCTAAACTTGGCTACTCCATGAAGAGCACCAGAAGTGTTGAAGGGAAGTCTAAATTAATCGTGTTAAACTTCACAGAATGTTGCAAATTAGGATTGTTTTGGGAACAAGGAAGCTTTGTTAAGCATTAGAAGATCAAAATTGTGATTCTGACTCAATCATTCATTTGTGACATGATTTTGGATAACTTACCTCCTCTTTCTTGGTCATATTTTTCAGGAAGAAAAACTGTTATAATAAACTTTCACCCCATACTTTATGCCATTTTTTGTTGTTGTTAAGTGCCGTCAAGTAGGTTCTGACCCATAGCGACCCTGTATAGGGTTTCCAAGGAGCAGTTGGTGAGCTTGAACTGTCGACCATGCATTCAAACTGACTTTGCAGTGCAGCTCATTAACCCACAGCACCACCTATGTCATAGGATAGATCAAAAAAGTCAGGACAATCATTGTTAACGGGCAATAATATCAACTCCTGTTTTTTCTTCTCTTTCAATCAAGAACCATTGATTATATTCTTCCCAGTTGTTATTCATATGCAAAGACAGCAGAACTCTCTTGCTTTCAGCAGTATCCTTTAAAGAAAAATCATGACAACAATGTCTTCCAGGAAAAATAGTGTTTGTAGTCATGAAAATTCAAATCAAACATAATTATCTGCAGTAAATGAGTACTTAGATATTATAAGAAAAGAGTGTTGTCAGGTGCCATCGAGTCGGAACTGACTCATAGCGACCCCATGCACAGCAGAACGAAACAATGTCCGATCCTGGGCCAACCTCACTACCGCTGCCACACTTGACGC
>NW_006408749.1:3815399-3818333 GCF_000296735.1 Chrysochloris asiatica
CATAGAGTTTTCAGTGACTAGCGATTCGGAAGTAGTTTCTCACTCTTTCTTCCTAGTCTGTCTTTGTTTTGTAGCTCATCTGAAACCTTTCCAGCATGGGTGACCCTGCTGGCTATTTAAAACACTGGTGGCATAGCCCTCAGAATCACAGCAACTCAAACCACCACAGCAAATGCAGGTTCTGTGTGCTTTTCTCCCCCGAACTTAACTGTATTCATGTCATTATGGTCAACCCTACTTTAAAGAGACAGTATAGACATAAAACCAAATGGCTACCACTCGTCTGTCTGTCGTGCTGTGGTGGTTTGAGTTGCTGAGAAAAGAGTAGCCACACTTAATCCAAAAGCCATGCAAATTAAGTAAGATATTTGAAAGAAACACAAAGCTGGCTTTGGGAGATAAAATGAAGAATTACTTCATCATGCCAATTGTCAAAACTGTAGCTCATTAGGGTCATGCTGAAGCTGATCTGACAGAATCTTCTAGTACAGACATTACTATGAAAGAGACAATAGATTTTATTAGAATGGGGACCAGAAAGTGTGGTAAGCAGTAGGAAAAGGCCACTGGCACCATTTTCACAAGGCTCTCCAGAGGTCTAGCTACAGCTGGAAGAGTACTTCCTGGTACAGAGGTATCCTGGAATCTCTTTTCAGACTATACTTCTACCTTTACCTTCCTCCTTCTCCTACCTTACTTCTTGAAATCCTACCAATAGGCCACATACCATCTCAAGTCCCTGTTCACCCTCCCCCACCCCCATATTGTGTGCACACACTTGATTTGTTTCCAGTAGCAGTAGATGTTACAAAGCAATATATGTTTCCTATCAGCCCTTCATGGCTTGGCTAAATGCTTTCAGCAAAACCTTGGACAGGTTGTGGGACCTTTCTGGGCCTCCATTTCTTCATCTGTAAAATGAAAAATCTGGATTAGAGCTGTGGTATTTAAACTTGGTTTGAAGCAAGGCCATAGTACCATCTCAACTAGAAAAATCTGCAGAATTCTAACATTTAAAATGGAGATAAAAGAAGTTTCTTTAAATAAAACAAAATCAAGGAATTACAGGTTCCTGTATGCAAATAAGCCCCAGATACCCCTTCTAAATGACAGTTTAAAGCACTGTTGTGCTGTTCTAAAAGCTCTTTAGAAGCATTTGAAAACCATTAGATCTTTTCCAATTTCTATAGTCTATGTTTCAATGTACGTGCATGTGTGGAGTCTTGGCTGGATTGTAAGATTCTTAAAGGCATAGATAATGTATGACATTGGGTTTCTAGTATACATTGCCTTGTGAATGGACAGAACTACTAAAGTTATGTAGATGAAGGAAGGGGGTTAACTTTCCTGGAGGTATTCAGTCTTCTTTTCAATAGTATACAGAATAAATGTGTATTTGTCCTGGGCTAGGGAAACAAAGAGCAGCAGTTACCATATTTCTGTGCTTGATTTTGAATTTTCTCTTTAGGGACTTTCTTTAGATTTTGACCTTCTAGGAACTCTACTCTTGGTATCATGGTGGACCGCTTGACCTACTGAATGAAGATGATGCAAGTCTTTTTGGAATCATGTCTAATTGATATAAGTTGAGATACAGACCCTGAGGTGCAGTTAGTTACCTAATATGGTTCTCTTACGATATTCCTCCATTTTGTGTTATATTGCAATCCTAACCTCTATTCTGTGGTTACCTTTTAAAGACAACACAAAAAGCAACTATATACATGGACCTCATGAGATGGAATACACAGGAGTCAAATGGACTACATCTGAGGGAAACGATGGTGGAAA
The DNA here is from genome assembly GCF_000296735.1 of Chrysochloris asiatica. NCBI lineage: Eukaryota > Metazoa > Chordata > Mammalia > Afrosoricida > Chrysochloridae > Chrysochloris > Chrysochloris asiatica. Next base: position 3,817,191 of record NW_006408749.1, read on the forward strand.
AGCTCAATGTCACCTGCCACAACAAGGTCAGGGGCTGACTGTGGAGCAGATCATCAATTGATCATATGCAAGTTCAGGCTGAAGATGAAAAAATTAAAACAAGTCCACAAAAGCCAAAATATGACCTTGAACATATTCCACCTGAATTTAGAGGACTTATTCTGGTAGCGTAGTGGTTACGAATAGGGCTGCGAACCACAAGGTTTGCAGTTCGAAACTACCAGCTGCTCCACGGAAGAAAGATGAGGCAATCTGCTCCCATAAAGATTTACAGCCTCGGAAACCCTGTTCAGGGTCGCTATGGGTCGAAACCGACTCGACGGCACTTAACAACAACATCAAAAACAGAAGATATGTGAAATGAACAAATCATTGATTTTGCAGAATTCTATCATGCGATCTCAAGCATCATTTCTATCAACAAGGCCATATTTTCCAAATACTGATCCTTCCTCTGCTCCCAACCTTTGTATTCCAATCAACAGTGATGAGCACTACATCTTGATTGCATGTTTGATCAATTTCAGATTGAAGAAGTTGGTAGAATTCTTCTATTTGATCCTAACTGGCTTTAGTGGTTGGTGCATAAATTTTAATAATAGTGGTATTAACTGGTCTTCCCTGTAGGCACAGTAGCGTAGTACCTCATGACTGATGTGGATATGTTCTTTTTTTACGATGAATGCAGCACCATTCCTCTTCAATTTGTCATTCCCAACATAGTAAACAATGTGGTCGTCAGATTCAAAATGGCCAATACCAATCCATTTCAGCTCATTAATGCCTAAGATATATATCGGTGTTTATGCAAGTTGGATTCAGAAGAGGCCGTGGAATGAGGGATATCATTGCTGATGTCCGATGGATCTTGGATGAAAGCAGAGAATATCAGAAAGATGTTTACCTGTGTTTTATTGACTACACAAAGGCTTTTGATTGTGTGGATCATGACAAAATATGGACAATATTGTGAAATATGAGTATTCCGGAACATTTAATTGTGCTCATGAGGAATCTGTATATGGCCAAAAAGGCAGTTGTTCGAATAGAACATGGGAACACTGGATGGTTTAAAATTAAGAAAGGTGTGCAACGAGGTTGTATTCATTCACCATACTTATTCAACCTGTATGCTGAGCAAAT
>NW_006408749.1:3818930-3822096 GCF_000296735.1 Chrysochloris asiatica
CTGGAGAAGGATATCATGTTTGGTAAGGTGGAGGGTCAGAGGAAAAGAGGAAGACCCCCAATGAGATGGATTGGCCAAGTGGCAGCATCAATGGACTCAAGCATGACAACAGTAGTGAGGTTGACCCAGGATCAGGCAGTGTTTCATTCTGCTGTGCATAAGGTCACTATGAGTTGGCACCAACTCAATGGCACCTAACAACAACAACATCAAAACCAGATTTGATTCGTTAGATACTAATGATTGAAGACCAGAAAAGTTCTGGAATGACATCAAAAATATCATACATGAGGAGACGGGGCTTGATGGTGGCTAGGGTGGAAATGCAGTGAAGTTTGCCATCAGCAAAAACACAGAATACCAGGCAGAGCAGATCCAGGGCAGAGCTCCAAAACTCGGAACCACAGAGATATGAATATTTTTAAAGTTTGAAGACTTACAGCTTGTGGAAATTGATGCTGAAGTAAAAAATCATGTACTTTTGAATCTGCCAGGCTGGGCTTGGAGACCCGGAGCTGACATCTTGGGCGAGACCAAACGGGGCAAGACCAAGCGGGGGGAGCAGAACACCACGGAAAAATGCCGCGGGAACATTGGGGAAAAGGTGAACAATACACTCTATCAGTTTTGCTTTGTTCTGATTTTCTTTTATATTTTGGTATCTGGTCATGGGCACGCCCACTCTTTGCCCACCTCCATTCTGGTGACTAGAGGGGGAGCCTGAGCAAGTGGACACCCCCCACCCTCACCACTGGTGGGTTCTTCTACCATGCATGCTCACAGAGACTCAGCCCAAGAGCAGGCACTGAACGTTTCTTATTTGTTTGTTTTTTGTTCTGTTTTTTAATACGGGATAGGGCAAGACAGGGCTGTAGAGAGTGAAAGAGAGTTTGAAAACAAAACAGGTCGAAAATTAAATTAAAGCCTGAGGTATAGCATAACAACCAACACTGGCACCTTAAAATCTCTCAGGCAGCTTTGAAATCAAGAAGCTGAAGGGAGGACATTAAAGTTATACTCATATTAGGCTACAGATTTTTTTTTCTTTTTTCTTTTTGTTCTCTCCCTTTTCTGTAATTAGAGACTGCAGTATTCAGTCTAGTTTTTGTTGTTGCTGTTTTTTAGTCTTTTTTTTTTTTTCCTTTCTCTTGTTTTTTCCCGCTGGTGCTGTTTTGCTGCTATATGCCCCTCCCCTTCTGCCTTTGGAGGACTCTTTGTCCTTCTATATTACACAAGAAGAGTCAGAAACTGCTGCCATATAGCCAAGCTACAATCACACTATAAAACACCAAAACCCAGGCAAGAACCAATACCAACTGCCATATACCAGGGAAACAGAAAACAACTGTGAAAGTTACTCTGAGTTAAGTAATAAGAAGAATGAAAAGGGAAGACCACATCCTGATCACATCTTCCTTGAAGCAATCAGAAACAATAAAAAGTACCAAAACATGTATTCAATTAAGTATTAAGGCCACAGATAAACACTAAATATGTCCATGAAGCAAAAACAGAGGATCATATCAGCACATGTCCAGAAATAAGATAAAATGTCTGAGACAAATGACCTAGAGGTAGACATGGACTCCATTCTGGAAGGAGGGCAGGCCTTGAATATGCCTCAGAAGGCATTCAGAAAAATGATTATAAAATGTTTCAAAACATTTTACAATGGAGTTGAGAAAAACAAGGAAGAAGTCAGGAAAGTGCTACAGGAACAATCAAATAAATCGATACAGCATTGGAAACTATTCAAAACCTACAGAAAAAGGTCCAAACGATCAATAACAGAATATCAGAAATAGACAACACTCTGAAAGGGCATAGGAGTAGAAGAGATGGAAGGCAGAACCAGTGAGCTAGAAAACAAAACTCTCAATACTACTAAAATAGAAGAACAAACACAAAAAAGGAAAACAAAAAACAAAAACTGAAGTAGTTCTAAGATTCATGTTGGACAACATGAAGAGGAATAACTTAAGAACTATTGGCATTCCAGAACAAGAACAATCACACAAGTCCACAGAGGAAATAGTTGAAGAACTGCTGGAAGAAAGTTTCTCTAACATCCTGAAAAATGAGAAAATAAACATTCAAGAAGCTCAACAAACCCCAGGAAGGATAGACCCCGGAAGAAAATCACCAAGACATATCATAATCAAGCTCTCCAAAATCAAAGATAAGGAGACACTCCTGAAAGTAGCCAGGGAAAACAGAAGTGTCACATACAAAGGCAAGCAAGTCAGATTTAGCTCGGATCTCTCAGCAGAAACCATGCAAGCAAGAGGGCAATGGGGAGACATATATAAAACTCTAAAAGAAAAAAAATTGCCAACCAAGAATCCTTTATCCAGCAAAGCTATCAATCAAATATGATGGTGTAATCAAAACATTCCAGGATAAACAAAAGTCAAGGGATTTTACCAAAGCCAATCCTGCACTACAAAACATCCTAAAGGGAGTTCTGTGGACTGAGAACCAACAAGAACAGACAACAACCAGAGATTGACATACATGGCACCACCTCCCAGAATTAAGTCAACAGAAGGAAGAGTTGAGAACAGAACAAAACTATAAGAGAATCTGGGAGGTCAGTCTATGATCAAAACAAGTACAATGTAAAAGAAGGTAAACATGTAGGAACAGAGATCAAGATGGTGAGAAGTTCAGGTCAATTACAGGATAAAATAGATGGCACTAAATGGAGATAAGAGTTCATGGGCTATAAGGAAAACTCAAAGAAAATTACACTTCACAATATAACAAGAAAATGAAAATCCAAGAACATGAACACATTGAAACTATGAGGAAACTCACAAGAAAGAACACAAAAATCATGAATTCAACAAAGGAAGACACACAGAACAAAGAAAGAAGCAACATCACAAAAAACAAACAAACATAATGGCAGCAATTAATCAATACCTATCAATAATTACATAGAATGTAAATGGAGTAAATGCATCTTTTAAAAGACAGAGGGTGGCAGAATAGATAAGAAAACAAGATCCTTCAATATGCTATCTGCAAGGGACACATCTCACACTCAGAGACAAAAACAGATTAAAAGTCAAAGGATGGAAAAAAATATACCAAGCTAATTGCAATAAAAAACGAACAGGAGTGGTAATACTAATCTCTGATAAAATAAACTTTAAGGCAAAAA
>NW_006408749.1:3824433-3843746 GCF_000296735.1 Chrysochloris asiatica
AATTTACACATATAATGGAATCCCAATCCAGATTCCAACGACATTCTTCAAAGAGATGGAAAAAACAATTATAAACTTTATATGGAAAGGAAAGAGACCCAGGATAAGCAAAGCACTGTTTAAGAAGAAGAATAAAGCTGGATGCCTCTCACTTCCCGACTTCAAACTTTACTACAGAGCTACAGTGGTCAAAACAGTTTGGTATTGGTACAATGAAAGATACATAGATCAATGGAACATAATTGAGAAACCAGAAATTAACATATCTACATACAGCCAACTGATTTTTGACAAAACACCTAAATATATCTCATGGGGAGGTGATAGTCTCTTCAGCAGATGGTGCTGGCAGAACTGGAAAACAATATGCAAAAGATTGAAACAAGACCTTCACCTCACACCTTATACAAAAAGCAACTCAACATGGATTAAAGACCTAAATGTAAATCCCAGAATTATGAAGGCCATCAATGAAAAAATCGGGACAAATGTTAGGGCACTAATTCAGGGAATACACAGACTATAAAACATTTTGAAAACCACGCAAACAAAAGTAGATAAAATAGATGAGTGGGACATACTAAAAAAAATAAAAATAAAAACTTATATGCATCAAAAGACTTCACCAGATGAGTAAAAAGGGAACCCACAGAATGGAAAAAATTCTTTTGCAATGACACATCAGACAAGGGAGTCATTTCTAAAATATATAGGAAACTACAATACCTCTATTAGAAAAAGACAAATAACCCAATTTAAAAATGGGCACAGGACATGAACAGACACTTCAACAAGGAAGAGGTACAGGCAGCCAATGAACATCAAGAAATGTTCAGGATCACTAGCCATCAGAGAGTTGCAAATCAAAACAACAATGAGATATCATCTCACACCAACATAACAGCAAAGATCAAAAGTGTAGAGGACAATAAATGCTGGTGGGGATGTGGAGAGACTGGGACACTCCTGCATTGCTGGTGGCACTGCAAAATGGTCCAGCCTCTCTGGAAAGCAAGATGGCGCTTCCTCAGAAGGTTGGAAATTAGAAATACCTTATGATCTAGCAATTCCTCTACTTGGTATTTACCCACAAGAAAAACAAGCCACAACATGAGAAGATATATGCACACCAATGTTCATAGCAGCACTATTACAATAGCAAAAAGCTGGAGACTGCCAAAGTGCCCATCAACTAAAGAATGGATAAACAAATTGTGGTGCATACACACAATGGAATATTATGCTACCTTGATAAACAACAAGGAAGCTGCAAGCCACCACCTAACATGGATGAACCTTGAGGACATTATGTTGAGTAAAATTAGTCAGTCACAAAAGGAGAAATACTGCATAGGACCACTACTGTAAAAGCCTAAGAAAAAGAACCCATACTAAAGGGGTTATTCTTTGCTGGTTGCTGGGATGGGGGTGGTGAGGAGAGAGAAGGGAAGGTGGAGCACAGGGTAGGGAATAGACACAGGTTAGTTTGGGTGCTGGGGAGGGGGCAATATACAAGAAGGGAGAGCTGAATGGAAGAACAAAGCAGATGGGAGGACAATTAGGCAGGTTTGAATGGGCTAAGTGGAACAGAGGTAAATAATGATGTATGCACAACCTTGGAACAACAGGGCTCTGGAATACAGCGATTGAGACATGGTTGGATTGGGGAAAAGGAGGGAATAATGTTAAGATGCTTGGCTGTCTTTTTAATCTTGGTTTTCCTTGCATTATATTATAAAATAGACACTGGAGAAGGAGAGAAAGGAATAGCCAGAAACATCACCATAGAAAGCTTGTAAGTCCGTCTTCTGCCTATAACCGATTGGAATACCTAAAACAGGGCTACAATGTGCCCAGTGAAGGAGGCTTCCTGCGGAGCCTCTGCAATGCAAAAGACTATAGGTGGAAGCCTGAACCACATCCAGATCTTCAGAGATGGAATATTTCCACTTGAAAGGACAAGCAGACCAGCCTGGAGCTGCTAGAAGAACAGAAGATACTTCTTGAAAGAAAGACCTACAGGAAAAATGCAAAACAATAGCAGCAGACTGACTGTTACTACAAGAACAAGCAAGTTGCTTGCCCAGGAGACATCAAGACAAGTGGTCGGGTCCCCTCAGTGCAAACCGCTTCCAAGACTAAGACTCAATGGGAATACACGCTCTGATTGGTGACCATGCTCGCGATAAGGGGAAGTGAGTGAAAAACAGCAATGAAACGGTGAGCTAAGCCCTACAATGTTCAATAGACTTCTGTGAACCCAGGTGAAGACCTGGTTGGCCAGCAGTGTGGCAAGACCTGGGTACTCTTAGGCCCAGAGTCAGTGATATAGCCACAGAGGACTAGAGAGGAGAGTGAAGCATCCAGCTGATATGAAGTGAGGGGAGATGCACAAGAACACCCATATGTGCAGATAATACCCACTTGACCTGGCTTCAATGACTGGATGATCAGAATTCAACCAGAAGAAGATAGACAAGGAAAAATTTTTTTAAAAAGTGTAATCTTATACAATTTGATGAACTTGACCTACACCTATGGATGCAGTAGCTCAAAAGAGAAAACAAATCCTTACAGCAAGGATCATTCCTACCCCCTCCACACACAGAGTAGACAGGGATGGGCAACTTGGACATTGGTTACCCAAAATTGGGGGTGGGTGGTGCTACAAAGGCAAGAAGTGACTGGCTTACAAGCTTTCAAGGGGGAACCTAGATTCAGAGGGCGTGAAGAAAGGTAGAATCGCCACTGAGTAGTATACAATCTATCTGGGCAGGGATGATGAAATGAAATGCAGATAGGTCTCTTGTGATACAATAGTGAATAATTGTTATCAGGACTGATTGTGATGGTTGGAAATGTAAAGGTAGACATTTTATATATAGCAAGGAAGGAAGTGATTAACTTTTCAGTCTAGGAGTGGAGGTCCCTAGGGCCATTAACGGAGAAGAGCCGAGAGCGGGACCCTACCCAGAGAAATAGTGATGCCAGAGACGGAGGCAGAGATGATGACATGGAGAGATGGAGCAGCTAGAGACTTTAGATCTAGAGAGGGAGAGGGGCTGTGTGCTGATGACTGGGGTGCAGGCTTGTAGTGTATACCCTTTGTTGGTTGTGATGCATGGAGGGGATTGTAACCATGGCAGTGAAATGATATACGATAGAATGAATGTAAAACTAATATTCTCCCATATAAACTACCACATAATTCACAATAAAACATTAAAAAAAAAGAATATCATACATGAGGAAAACAAAATGTCATTTAAAAGACCATAAAGAAAGAAAAGAGCAAAATGAATGTCATTAGAGACTCTGAAATTTGTTTTCCAGCAAAGAGATGCTAAAGCAATGGAAGAAATGAGGAAGTCAAAGAGCTGAACAGAAATTTTCAAAGGACAGTTCAGTAAGACAAAGTAAAGTATTATAATGAAATATGCAACGACCTGGAGTTAGATAACCAAAAGGGAAGAATGCGTTCAGCATTTTTCAAACTGAAAGAACTAAAGAAAAAACTCAAATCTTGGGTTGGGCAAATAATTTGAGAAGCTGGATTATAAAAAGAAGTATGTGTCATCAGGATTTGAGGCAGACCCATTAACAACCTGTGATATGCAGATGATACAACCTTGCTTGCGGAAAACGAAGAGGATTACACTTTAATGCAAAGAAAACAAAAATCCTCACAACTGGGTTAATAAATAACATCATAATAAGTGGAGAAAAGATTGATGATGTCAAACACTTTATTTTGATTGGTTCCTCAGCCAATACTCATGGAAGCAGCAGTCAAGAAATCCAACAACATATTGCATTAGGCAAATATGTCAGTTTGTTGACTAAGGTGTGCCTGCTTCAAGCAATGTTATTTTCGATTGCTTCATATGCATTTGAAAGTAGGACAATGAACAAGAAAGACCAAAGAAGAGTTGATGCATTTGAGTTATGGTGTTGGAGAAGAATATTGAAAGTACCATGGGCTGAGAGAAGAACAAATGAATCTGTGTTGGAAGAAGTACAGCCATGGTGCTCCTTAGAAGCCAGAATGTCAAGATTTTGTCTCTCATACTTTGGAAATGTTATCAGGAAGGACCAGTTCCTCGAAAAGAACATTATGTTTGGTAAAGTGGAGGGTCAGTGAAAAAGATGACTCCCAATGAGATGGATTGGCACAGTGATGGGTTCAAGTGTAACAAAAAACAGGACTGAGCAGTATTTCGTTCTGTTATGCATATGGTTTCTATGAGTCAGAACTAACTTGAGGACAAACAAGATGTCCTCAAGTTAGTTATGGTCCCATTTTGGACTGAATTGTCTGTTATATTAATGAGACAGGATTAAAGTGGGATATATTTTGTGTTCCCATCTAACAAGGGTGTGACTCATGTCACCACCTTTAATTTCCTTGAGAGTGTGGTCTGTGTCCAATATATAGGAATGCTTTGGCAAGTTTTGTTCTCTGGCTCTGGATCTTGCATCTGCCTCATCTCCATCTGACCTCCATTCTACAGACTTGAGGCCTATCACCTAACCTCTTTCACCAGCTTCTGCAGCCTTATGAATCAACAGGCCATTGTCTGACTTGCTGATTCCAGTTCCTCAACTCCTGTAATCATGTGAGTGAGGAGAATCCTCCAGACTGACATCTGAACTACATATCTGGGACTTGATATCCTCTACAACTGTGTGAGCCATTTACTTGACATCTGGTGATTTCGATGAGTTGATGCAGTGAATTTCTGAACCTTGAATAGTGGATAACATCAGAGATTATGAAGTGGTATGGCATCTTGGAAAAATCAGACATTTAGAATATATATAACCTACACCTCATAGAAGGAGCTCAGAAGTTTTCTTTTAGGGAGAATAAAACTTAGGAAAAGCCAAAAAGGAAGTGTGTGGGACTTCCATCCTAGGTGCTGAACATATAAATTGTTCTAACATTCAATACATTAGTTGATCTCTTGAGGCCCCTAAAAATTTCACATGTGCATGACGCCTTTATTCTTGTCAGCAAACTTACCTGATGATAGGTTTAATGATCAGATTCATGTAGGTTAAAAATTGGAATGATATGTGAGTCCAAGACATCCATTTACTGAATGAAAACAGTAAATTTAAATTTAATATGTTAAAAGGCAAAGATGTTACCTTGAGGATTTAGGTGTGTCTGACCCAAGCTATCATATTGTCAATCACCTCATATGCATATGAAAGTTGAACAATCAACGAAGAAGGCCAGAGAACTGATGTCTTTGAATTATGGTATTGACAAAGAATAATGAATATATCAGGGACTGTTAGAAGAATGAACAAATCTTAAAAGTATAGCCAGAATGCTCCTTAGAAAACCTTGAGATGTCATTTTATATGCTTGTTGTTGTTGTTGTTAAGTGCCGTTGAGTCGGTACCAACCCATAGCGACCCTGCATAGGGTTTCCGAGGAGCAGTTGGTGAGCTTGAACCACAGACTTTGCAGTTTAAACGGCTTTGCAGTCTGGCGCATTAACCAATAGCGCCACTCCAGGACTCCTTTTATATGCTTGTTGTTGTTGTTATTGTTAAGTGCCATCAAGTTGGTTCCGACCCATAGAGACCAAGGAGTGGCTGGTGAGCTTGAACCGCCGATCTTGCAGTTCAAACGGCTTTGTATGGTTGTTGTTGTTGTTATGTGCTGTGGAGTCGGTTCCGACTCATAGCGACCCTGTACAGCCTCATCTTTCTCCCGTGGAACAGCTGGTAGTTTCGAACTGCTGACCATGAGATTAGCAGCCCAATTCGTAACCACTACGCTACCAGAACTCCTTTTGGTTAGGGCATGTTATTATGAGGGACTGACTCAAGGATATCTAACAACATAACAAAACACATACTCAGAAAGATAGCTTTAGTTAGTGGGAAAGGTGGGGCTAAACTTAAGTGTTTCTAGCTTTTAAGTTGTATCTTCTAACTAGAGATAAGCATGCTGTCTCTCAAAGTTTAAATTGAGCCAGACTGATAGAAACTATAGAACTCTTGTGGTAGCGTAGTGGTTACGAAATGGGCTGCTAACCTCAGGGGCAGTAGTTCAAAACTACCAGCTGTTTCATGGGAGAAAGATGAGGTTTTTTGCTCCCGTAAAGATTTACAGCCTCGGAAACCCTGTACAGGGTTGCTATGAGTTGGAACCAACTCCATGGCACATAACAACAAAAACAACAACATAGAACACCTGGTGTGGGGCTGTAGGAACAGCACTGGACTTCGAACCATCAGGTCAGCAGTTCAAATCCACCAGCTGCTCTTCAGAAACCCTAAATAGGGTCTCTATGAGTCGGACCTACTTGATGGCACTTAACAACAACAGAGCCCAAACTGATTTATCCTGATTTTAAAATCAGGAAAGATGTGTGCCATACATACTATTCAGTCTGTATGCTAAGCAAATAATCTGAGAAACTGGATTATATGAAGAAGAATGTGGCATAAGGATTAAGGGTCATTAGCCTTCGATGCGCAGATGACACAACCTTGCTTGGGGGAAGCAAAGAGGACTTGAAATACTTACTGATGAAGATCAATGACTACCTCCTTCAGTATGGATTTCACCTCAATGCAAAGAAAACAAAAATCCTCACAACTATGTCAATATATAACATTGTGATAAATGGAGAAAGGATTGAAGTTGTCAAAGACTTCATTTTGCTTGGATCCACAATCAAAGCTCATGAAAGTAGGAGTCAAGAAATCAATGTATTATTATTGCAGTAGGCAAATAAATTACAAAAAACTTTACAGTGTTCAAGAGTAAAAATATCAGTTTGAGGACTAACGTGAGCTTGACCAAAGCCATGGTATTTTCAATTCCCTCATATGCATGTGAAAGTTGAACAATGAATAAGGAAGAACAAAGAGGAACCAATGCACTTAAGTCATGCTATTTGTAAAGAATATTGAAAAATACCATGGATTGCCAGAAGAACAAACAAATCTGTGCTGGAAGAAGTATAGTCAGGCTACTCCATAGAAGTGAGAATGGTAATACTCCATCTCTCATACTTTGGACATGTTATCATGAGGGATCAGTCTCTGGAGAAGGACATCATGCTTAGTAAAGTGGATGGTCAGTGAAAAAGAGGAAGACTCTTAAGGAGATGGATTGACACAGTGGCAGCAATAATGGGCTCAAACATAAAAACAGTTGTGAGGATCACACAGGACCAGGCAGTGTTTCCTTCTGTTGTGCATAGGGTCATAATGAGTTGGAACTGACTTGATGGCACCTAACAATAACAATAGCACATAACCCAATATTGTTGTTGTTAGGTGACGTCAAGTAGCTTCCAACACATCAGCGACCCTGAGTAGGGTTTCCAAAGAGCAACTAGTGAGTTTGAATCACTGACCTTGTGGTTCAAACCGACCTTGTGGTCCAGTGCTTTACCCCACAGTGCCATACCAGGATTCCTAATGTAGAAATTCAAATGAGGAGAAAAACAGAGGTGATTTTTTTCATAACACCCTAATCTTTAAAAATGAGTTCCTTCCCATAAAACGTGGTAGAATATTATATGCTAGGTAAAAGGGGAAAAACATTTATTTACTATGTGCCCAGCAATGTGCTAAATACTTTGAATGCACTGTCTAATTTAATATCATCACCAACCCTACAAAGTATTGTTTTTGCTGTTGTTGTTAAGTGCCATCGAGTTGGTTCTGACTCATAGTGAGTCAGATTTTTTTGAGGAGCGGCTGGTTGGTTTAAACCAGTGAACTTGTGGTTCAAACCGACCTTACAGTCCAGTGCTTATTCTATAGCGTTACACTAGGACTCTACAAAAATTATTACTTATACAGTATTATTATCTGCAAAGTATTATTATTTATAAATAAAAACCTTAAGACTTAATGAAGAAAAGTGATTTGCTAAAGCTCCAGTGGGATATCTGGGGGTTTAACCCACATCTGTCTGGGTCTATACCCATGTCCCATGTCCTTGTTAGTCACTATAGCATTCTGAATCTTGGAGGAGCCTTCTGAAGAGGGTAAGAAAACCATTATTGCTCTTTCTGCTCAGATGATTCCACTGTGATTCATCCATTAGTGAGCTTTGCTTATGGGATGTGGATATCTTTAACTTCTTGTGCGGGCCCATAGAAAAGGTAGAGAGTTCAGAGTGGAATTGCCCACTGTATTTCTTGAATTCTGCTGATTTCTACTAGAGAAATCTGCTTTTATTCCTCTGTATACAATATATATATATATATATGCATATATACGTATATATATACTAAGCAGGTGAAAAACCATTCCTTTCGTTTCCCTGTTTCATCATTTTAAATGATTGCTTTGATATTTTTTGTAATTGAAGTTTTGGTTTTATATCCTGACTCTTCAATTCTAATTCAATTTTTTGAGGTGGGGAGGTAGAGTAGGAGAAAGAGGACACCTGTAGTTTTATTGAAGAAAAGAAACTAGCATCGAGTACCTAATTGTGTGCCAGGAAGTGTGGAAACATTTTACTCCTATCTCATTTAACCTTTGCAATAATTCTGCATTTTTGTATAAGGATAAATCCAAAAGCATTGCTACAAAATCATAGAAAGCTTTGCTAAACAAAAAAAAGCAAAATGTGAAGCCTTGCTTCTCAACAAATCCTATACTATACAGGTCTGAAGGTGGTATTTCCCGCACTGGACTGCAAGGTCAGTCTGACCTGCAATGGTCAGTGGTTGAAACCCACCAGCCACTCCTTGGAAACCCTACACAGTGTTGCTATGAGTTGGAACCTACTTGATGGCACTAAACAGCAAGCACGCAACCCTTTCCTGAAGAATTTTGTGTTCTTCACTTAGCACCATATCAAAACAGTACCTTTGGCATCCTTCAGGGACTAAAATTGCATTTCTTTCAAATGTTCTTTGAGGCTTGGGAACAAAATGAAGTCTGAAGGGGAAAAATTAGGACTGCAGGATGGCTGGGGTAAGCTTTCCCAACTAAATTTTCATAGGATAGTCCTTGCTACCCTGGATTCGAAAAAAATCCTTGGCACAACTTTTCTGGCTTTTTTCTCACCAATGTAGTTCACAATTTTCTTAAAACTTCTCCCTAATAAGTCCCTGTTATCTTCCTGTGTCTTTTCAGAAAATCTATCAAGATTACCCTTATGAGTGTGGGAGAGAGAGTGGGAGCATACCCTTGAATATAAATAGGTTTGACAGGATATTTGTATATGATTAACTTTCCTGAAAATATATCCATGAATGTGATGGTGCATGCAGGGGGGCAAAGTTATGAAAATGTTTTAGATATAGCCAAATACCTAGAATGAACTCAGGTGGGGACTCAGAACCATGGTCTTGGGGAACACCTAGTTCACGGTCAGGGAACATCTGGCTTGTGGGTTGTATAAGGCCATCGAAGTCATTTGGTCTGGCCCTACCAAGGCAACCGCAGTTCCAGCCATCACATTGGTGGTGGTGGTAGTGTGCCATAGAGTTGGTTCTGACTCATAGCGACCCTGTATAGGGTTTCCAAGGTTGTAAATCTTTATGGGAATAGAAAGCCTTGTCTTTCTCCTGCAGAGTTTCGAACTGTGCGATTAGCAGCCTGACTCATAATAACCACTAAGCTACCAGAGCTCCTTAGCCATCATATTGTTGTCATTGTTAAGTGCCATTGAGTCGGTTCTGACTCATAGAGATCTGTATATGGTTTCCAAAGAGTGGCTGGTGAGCTTGAACCTTAAGGTCCGACCTTGTAGTTCAACGCATTAACCCATGAGTTAATTAAATGTTTGACCAAACCTAGCAGGCTTATTTTTAAGTTGATCATTTTTGTTGGCCCATGAACGATGTCATAAATTTTGGCAGAAAAACGGTTTCCCACCCATGATCTAGACCAATCCACAAAGACCATGCTCTACATCTTACTTGGGTGAGTAGTGACTGGGGTTTTAAAAACTTATAAGTGACCATTTAAGGTGTAACTATTGACCTCTCCCTGTCCAGAGGAAAGAAGACTGATGAAACTTGAAGATGAATGGAAACAGTAAGGCCAATAGGCTAATGGTGGTGGTGGTTATGTGCTGTGGATCAGTTCCGACTCATAACAACCCTGTACAGGGTTTCCAAGGCTGTAAATCTTTAAGGGAGCAGAAAGCTTCATCTTTCTTCCGCGGAACAACTGCTAGTTTCGAACTGCTGACCTTGTGGTTTGCAGCCCGATTTGTAACCTCTATGCTACCAGAGCTCCTTCCAATAGGCTACTGGCCCACATAAACATCAGTGTCCATGCTATGATCTTGAGACCAGAACTAGGTGATGCCTGGCAACTACTATCAACTGCTCTGAAAAGATTCACATTAGAAGGTCTTGGATAGAGAGGATGAAAAATGTGGATCAAAACTCAAAATTACAAAAAATTACCAGGCTTACTGGTCTGGTAGGGACTAGTGGAACCCCTGAGACTATGGCACTTACTCACCCTTCAAGACTGGAAATGAAACAATACACAGGTCTATACGGAGCACAATAACACTAATGAGGTATGCACACTTTAGAATAATCAACCCTTTGGGATCAAAAGAGCAGCATTTACCCAAGGGCACAGTTCAGAGGAGTTAGGAAAGAAAGAAGAATGGAAATAGAAAACACAGGGAGAAAGTGGGATAAGTGATGTTTCATTGTGTGTTGTTTTTACAAAGTGCCATGGAGTCACATTCAACACATAGCGACCCTGTATAGGGTCTCTGAAGAGCAGTTGGTGAGTTTGAACTGTTGACCTGTGGTTCACAGTCTAATGTTTATCCTATAGTGTTACACCAGGAACGGCTAGTGGGTTTGAACTGCTGACCTTGTGGTTAAAACCGACATTGAGGTCCAGTGCTTTATCCTACAGTACCTCACCAGGACTCCAATATATGTATGTTGTTGTTAAGTGCCATTGAGTCAGTTTTGATCCATAGGGACCCTGTATAGGAATGGCTGGTAAGTTTTAACTGTTGACCTTGCAGTCCAGTGCATTATCCTGTAGTGCCACACCAGAGGTTCTGCAGGAGGAAGATGAGGTTTTATGCTTTTATAAAGATTTTACAGCCTAGGAAACCCTATACAGGGTCACTATGAGTCGGAACTAACTCCATGGCACATAACCACCACTATGTTGTTGTTGTTAGGTGTCACTGAGGCAGTACCGACTCATAGCGGTACTCATACAACAGAATGAAATACTGTTGCCACGCTTGAGCCCACTGAGGCTGCCACTTTGCCAGTCCATCTTGTTGGGGGTCTTCCTCTATACCACCACTATATATATAAATGTATATATCCACCACTGATCTGTGAAGGCTTGTGTGTTGCTGTGATTTTGGAAATTATGGTGGTGATGGTGGTGGTGTGCCGTGGAGTCGGTTCCAACACATAGCGGCCCTACATAGGGTTTCCAAGGCTATGCCACCGGTATTTTAAATACCAGCAGGGCCACCCATGTTGGACAGCTTTCACATGAGCTTCTAGACTAAGACAGACTAGGAAGAAGGAAAGATGGACTACTTCCAAATATTTAGTCACTGAAAAATTTATATATATATATATATACACAAACACACACACATAGAGAGACAGAGAGAGAGAGATGAGAGGAGAGTCCTGGTGTGGTGCTGTAGAATAAACACTGGACTGCTAACTAGGTTGGTGGCTCAAAGCTACCAATCACTCGTCAAAAACACTGTAATATAAGGGTGCTATGAGTCGAACCTACTAGATAGCATTTAACAACAGCAACATTTTAAAAGGTTGCCCTTACGGAGTTAAAAAAAAAAAAAAAAAGTTGCTATAACTTTCCGAGCTGAACTCTCTGCTTTGAATTTAACTTTCCAAGCAGACCCCCTCAGGAGCCACAGTTTTAATTGAACATTATTTTTGAAGGCACCCTAATGAGGCTAAGACATGTATATTACTGAGACAATTTGTCTGCAGCTGTCCACTGATTGCAGAGATATGTATTGTTTGAAATAAACCTGTGTGTGGCCCTGTGGGTTAATGCGCGGGACTGCAAAGTCGGTTTGAACCGCAAGGTCGCAAGGTCGGCGGTTGACACTCACCAGCTGCTCCTCGGAAACCCTATACAGGGCCGCTATGGGTCAGAACCGACTTGACGGCACTTCACAGCAACAGCAACGTATGAACTGGAACCCTAGTAGCAATACTTCTTTACTTATCCTCATACATCCCCTTTTGACAGAAGAGGAAACTGTGGCTTGGTCACAAAGCTATTTAAGGAACAAAAGTGAAACCTGAATCCAGGTAGTTTTTCCTCTAAAACCCAAAGTATATTCCATTATATTGAAAGAGCTCTGGTAGCGTAGTGGTTACAAGTCGGGCTGCTAATAGCAAGGCCAGCAGTTCAAAACTACCAGCCGTTCCGTGGGAGGAGAATGGGGCTTTCTGCTCCCGTAAAGATCTACAGCCTCGGAAGCCCTATGCAGGGTCACTATGAGTCAGAACCAACTCCACAGGAAACCATCACCATCACCACCATTCTGTTATATTACTAATCCTTCATTAAAAACACAGTTAATTGGCTTCTATAAGCATCCCAATAAGCTGAGAAATCTCAGTTTTTCTCAGATGTCTCCAAAGACTGATTTCAACTCTTGGGAAATTCCCTTATGGTAGAATGAACACAGTCTACAATCTTCTCCAGAAAAAATGCTGATAGCAGAGCTCCTTATGACACGGTATTGAATGCTTATTTCCTGTTTTATCCTATCTGTGCCCTGGATAGAAGACATGAATTTATTTTTTCTGCCTCTAGTCAAACCAAGGACTGGCATGTGGGGACGGTTTCTTGGCTATGAAAATAAGACAGTGTTTTTATTATTGTTTGAACTGTGAGCATTTCTTCCTACTTTTCTGTTTTCAATGCCTGCACCTGCTAATTGGCTAATTTTGCTTTCACTTTGCTGAAGCTTGTGTATTCTTAATTATGCTAATGGAGTAAACATTTAAA
Organism: Chrysochloris asiatica; assembly: GCF_000296735.1. NCBI lineage: Eukaryota > Metazoa > Chordata > Mammalia > Afrosoricida > Chrysochloridae > Chrysochloris > Chrysochloris asiatica. The sequence goes on from NW_006408749.1 coordinate 3,837,424, forward strand.
ATATTAACGTGCAAAACACATATCGAGCAGCAACAAAGTTCTAACTGGGCCTTTGAATCCTGGATCTGTTCTATTAGGGTTGGCTTAAGAAGGCTGTAACGTCTGCTCACTGCAGACCTCTCTCCCCAGGGAAACTCTTGGATAGTCTACATAGCTCTCTGAAGTCCTGGAGTAGCAGTAAAAGATAAAGCACTGGACCGTAAGGTTGGCTTGGACAGCAAGATTGGTGGTTCAAACTTACCAGCCAGTACTCAGGGTTACTATGGGTTGGAATCAATTCAATGACACTTAACAACACTTATCTCTAGTCACACAGTAACAACTGCTTAGGCTTAAATCCAGAGATTACTAATAGACATTTAAATGTTAAAGGGTGGTGGCAAAAGATTGCACTAATGAGTAAGGCAGAGGGAAGAGATGTCAAACAACATTTCAAGATCTTTGACCAGGTGTGTAGTCTCCCTAACAATGGTGTCCCTAATAAATGACTTTCACAGATTCATTTGGTTTCTTCTTAGGCTGTTTTTTCTTACTTCTTCCTTCTCTTTTCATCTATTGTAAATATGCTTTATTCAGTGGTGGTGGTGGCTAGTCCATGATGTGCTGTTGAGTCAGATCGGACTCATAGCAATCATGTATTAGGGTTCCTGAGGCTATAAATCTTTATAGGAGCAGAAAGCGTCACCTTTCTTCCGTGGAGCAGCTGGTAGAGTTGAACTGCTTACTTTGCAGTTAGTAGCTCAACTCATAATTCACTCCCCTGTCAGGCCTCCTTTTTTTTGTCAATAGTTAGCCAAGCACAACTCTGAAACATTCTTAGTAACCTAGGTAATGTCCTTGGTATCTAGGTTTTCTGGATTGGTTTTCTTCTTTCAGTCCACACTTGCCAATTTTTTCAGTTCACCCATCTTTCCTAGTCTGGACTTCTGAAACTTTAAGGCCCAGGTACACTATGGGGCTATTCCCACTGCTATTCCCATCCCTTCCCCACTACCACCACCACCAAGGCGTGGGAAAACAATCCATCAGATTTTCTGTATCTAGTTTGCACTGGCTACTTCTGGAATCTTACCATTCTACTTAATGGGAAATTCATGCCATGCTTTTCTCCCATCTTGCCTTTGCCTTTTTTTTAAAACCCTCTGAAGCTTTCCTGCAGCATTGAACTTCCTTAGATACCTCCTTATCTAGTTACAACGACTTTTTTTTTTTCTCAGCCTTTTTGGCCACTCTTAGAAATGAGCCATACAATTTCTTCTTTATCTCGATTCTCTCTCTCTGTCTCTGCTTTGGTTTTATTATTCTTAACCTTTCCCAAATGCTCTGAACTGTACCTTACAGACATAGGTAGCTTTATTTTCAACAAATGTAGGTTATGGGCCTGTCAGACAAATTGTCAAAGCAGCAGTTGTTTCAGGTGAAATGGAAATTAATGCTGAGTGTACAGATAAGAAATCGTACTAATTGCCTCCTAATCGCATTGAACCAACATTATGCTATAAAAATGCATTGTAGGTAATTTTCTTTCACTTTGTCAGGTGTTGTCTTTGAATTAGACTTTTTATTGGAAATTTACTGCTAACATAAGAATTGGACACTTTATGATCTCTTAGAAGCAAACAATATTAAAAATAAAGATCCCCTTTTCTTCCAAGTTTGAAAAACTTAGCAAAACCAGGTGCATGCATTATTATTCACAGCAAAAGGGAATATCATATGCAAAATCATGAGGTGACCAAGGTTGTAAAGGATGTGGTAAGAATGACATAGAGTAACATCTCAGCAACACATGGGGTTCCCAAAACTGGATTCTGGATAGCAGAGCTTTTTGGAGTTTAAAGGTACCAACTTCATAATTTAACCATTTTGGCTAGAATATTTTCTAGTATGTATTGCATATTTCATTGAAGTCTTAAACAGATTGTAATCCATGGAACCTGTTGCCGGTTAGTCAATTCTGACTCATAGTGACCCTCTAGGACAAAATAAAACTTCCCCATAGGGTTTCCAAGGCTGTAATTTTTTATGGAAGCAGACAGCCATGTCTTTCTCCAATGAAGTGGCTGGTGGGTTTAAACTGCCAACCTTTTGGTTAGCAACCAAACATTTAACCACTGTGTCACCAGAGCTCCTAATATGTACTGGATATATTTTCATCTTTCCTTTACCACTCAGGGTCCATACTATTCTTTTCAGTTTCTTGATGTGCTGTATCCAGTGTTCCCCACAGGGCTCACTGCAGACTAAAAGAATGTTTGCACCAATGCTTAATGTTTCCAAACTGCAGGGAGTTATGTCAAGGTTTTCCCAGTTTTGCTTTGTTTTGTTTTGTTTTTTTCTTCTCTCTCTATCCCCTTGTTATTAGTGTACTTTTTGTTTTAACATATGTTGCCTAACTTTTAACATGATGCCTCTAATATTTGGTAGGTTTGAAAATAAAACACCCAAATTTTGTTAGAAAAATATGTAGAATGTAATGTAAAAGTTCTGAATCAAGGTCTATAGGAGCTTACCTTTAGTCAAAATGTGTGGATTTGGTGCTCAGGTGCTGTAATGGATTGGATTGTATCCCCTCAAAATATTTGTCAGCATGGCTAGTCCATGATTCTCAGTGGTTTCACATTTATGTAATTATGTACTGTGGCAGTTATGGGATGATCCCTCAGGTTATGATCTGATGTGATAAACCAGTAAGAGGATTAAGGGTGAGCTACAACATTGTTAATCCCATCATAGCCCTGATCTAATGTAAGAGGAGTTTCCCTGGAGTGTGGTGTGCAACACCTTTTACTTACAAGGGGTAAAAGGAGAGAGAAGTGAGCAGAGATCAGAGGGACCTACAATCACCAAGAAAGAATAGCCTGGAGTGGAGTATGTCCTTTGGACCTGAGATTCTTGCACTATGAAGTTCCTAGATCTAGGGGAAGATTGATGTCAAGACACATAGGGATTTCCAATGTATGATGGGCCTACAAACAATGGAAGGAGACAGGGATCTTGATCCAGAACTGGGACCCTTAATTCAGATTTCTAGACTCTTAAATTGTGAGAGAATAAATTTCTGTTTGTTAAAGCCATCTACTTGTGGTTTTCTGTTATAACAGCACTTAATAACTAAGACAAATGCTCTGCTTAGATCCTGGTTCTTAGATATGTTATAGGTATGTGATGTTGCTGAAGCTGTAAAGTGAGGCTAGGGATCACTTTTCACAGGAACATTCAAGTTATTGTAAAGCTAGCAGGTAGTTGACATTGTACTTCATGTTCTACACTGTTCTATACATGATATCTTTTTCATTTCACTTCTTTTAGAGAAATTTATTAAAGCCATCTCTGAGGGTCACAATGTAAGCATACCACTGGTTGTACTTATTTCCAGAATTCTCAGTTTATAATCTCATGAGTACTTTATACTCAATGCCCAAGAATCCTAAAACTTACACTTACAGTCCTGCAGATTGAGAAGATACAGTGGACAACAAAGGGCAGGGTGGAGCCTTTAGCCTTTATTTGTTTGTTTGTTGTTGTTGTTGTTGTTTTTGGCTTTAAAGAACATTTACTTTCTCACGGTTCTGGAGGCTTCAAGTCCAAATCAGGGTATCAGTCAGGTTAATTTCCAATCCTTGCTGCTCTTTATAGAGGAATCTGCCTTGTTGTCACATGGTACCTCCCCCCTGTGTGTGATTCTGTTTTCTGTCCTTCTCTCTCTCTCTCTCTCTTTTTTTAATGTTTTATTGGGAATTATATGATAGTTTACATGAGATAACTTTAGTTTTACATTCATTCCATCGAATATCATTTCATTGCCATGGTTCCAATCCCCTCTATGGATCATCTTCCGACCAAAGGGTATATCCTAGAAACCTGTCCTCTACCTTCCCCCCCCTCCCCCCAGTCTTCGATCCACAGTCCCTCTCTGGATCCAAAGTCCCCAGCTGCTTCATCACTCCACGTCATCGTCTCTGTCTCCATCTCAGGCATCTCTGCTTCTCTGGGTAGGGTCCCACTCTCGGCTCTTCTCTGTTGGTGGTCCCAGAGACCTCCACTCCTAGACTGGAGAAATAATCACTCCCTTCCTTGTTACAAAACGTCTACCTTTGCATTTCCAACCCTTACAATCCGTCTTGGTAACAATTATTCACTACAGTATCGCGAGTAACCCATCTGTATTTCATTTCATCAGCTCCACCTAGACAGATTGGATAGTACTCACTGGTGATTCTGCCTTCCTTCATGCCCCCTAGCTCTAGGTTCCCACTTGAAAGCTTGTAAGCCAGTCACTTCTTATGTTTGTAGTCCCTCCCTCTCCATTTGGGTATCCAATGTCCAAGTTGCCCATCTCTGTCTACTCTGTGTGTGGAGGGGGTAGGAATGTTTCTTGCTGTAAGGATTTGTTGCCTCTTTTGAGTCAACATACCTGCATTCATAGGTATAGGTCAAGTTCATCAGATTGAATCAGCTCAATCTCCCCCCACTCCCCTTCTTTCTTCTCCTGGTTGAGCTCTGATCATCCAGTCATCCGGTCCCGGTCACGTGGGTACCATCTGCAAGTGTGGGTGTTCTTGTGCCCATGCCCTCTCTTCCCATCAGCCGGCAGCTCCATTCTCCAGTTGAGTCCTCCGTGGCCACATCACTGACTCTGGGCCCAGGAGTCCTCAGGTCTCCTCACACTGCTTGCCAACCAGGTCCCCAACCAGGTCCACAGAAGCCCACTGAATATTGTAAGGCTTAGCTCGCCGCTTCATTGCTGCCTTTACCCCACTTCTCCCCATCGGTGATGCGTGTGGTCACCATTTCGAGCGTGCATTTCCACTGAGTCTCAGTCTTGGAAGGGGGCCTGCATTGCTAGGACCCGACCAACTGCCCCATTGTCTTCTAGGGAAGCGAACTATTTGTTCCTGTAGTAACAGTCCATCTGCCTCCATTGTTTTGTGTTTTTCCTGTAGCTCTTTAATTCCAGATGTATCTTTTATTCTTCTCACCACTCCAGGCTGGTCAGCTCGTCCTTTCAAGTGGAGATTTCTCATCTCTGGTGATCTGGATGTGGTTCTGGTTTCTACCTATAGTTTTATGTATTGCAAAGGCTCCACAGGAAGCCTCATTCACTGGGTACGCTGTAGCCCCATTTTAGGTATTCCAATCAGTTAAAGGCAGAAGACGGACTTACAATCCTTCTAGTGTGATGTTTCTGACTATTCCTTTCTCTCCCCCTCCAGTGTCTACTCTATATTATAATGCAAGGAAAACCAACATTCAAAAAACAGCCAAGCATCTTAACACGATTCTCCGCCCATTCCAACCATGGCTCAATCCCTGTATCTCAGAGCCCTGGAGTTCCAAGGCTGTGCACAAATCGTCCTTTATCTCTGTCCCATTAGGCCCATTCAAACATGCCCAATTGTTCTCCCATCTGCCCTGTTTCTCCACTTCCCTCTCCCTCCCTGTATATTGCTCCCCTCCCCAGCACCCAAGCTCTCCTGAGTCCAATCCCGGCCCTGTGCTCCACCCTCCACTCTTCCCCCTACCCACCACCAATTTCCCCGTCTTTGGCCCACAGTCCCTCTCCCTCTCTGGATCCAAAGTCCCCAGCCATTCATCACTCCATGTCATTGTCTCTGTCTCCATCTCAGGCATCTCTGCTTCTCTGGGTAGGGTCCCACTCTCGGCTCTTCTCCGTTGGTGGTCCCAGAGACCTCCACTCCTAGACTGGAGAAATAATCACTCCCTTCCTTGTTACAAAACGTCTACCTTTGCATTTCCAACCCTCACAATCCGTCTTGACAACCATTATTCACTACAGTACCGCGAATAACCCATCTTCTGTATTTCATTTCATTAGCTCCACCTAGACAGATTGGATAGTACTCACTGGTGATTCTGCCTTCCTCCATGCCCCCTATCTCTAGGTTCCCTCTTGAAAGCTTGTAAGCCAGTCACTTCTTGCGTTTGTAGTCCCTCCCTCTCCATTTGGGTATCCAATGTCCAAGTTGCCCATCTCTGTCTACTCTGTGTGTGGAGGGGGTGGGAATGTTTCTTGCTGTAAGGATTTGTTGCCTCTTTTGAGTCACTCACTGCATTCGTAGGTATAGGTCAAGTTCATCAGATTGAATCAGCTCAATCTTTTTTTTTTTTTTCCCTCTTCTTTCTTCTCCTGATTGAGCTCTGATCATCCAGTCATCTGGTCCTGGTCACGTGGGTACAAGCTGCAAGTGTGGGTGTTCTTGTGCACATGCCCTCTCTTCCCATCAGCCGGCAGCTCCATTCTCCAGTTGAGTCCTCCGTGGCCACATCACTGACTCTGGGCCCAGGAGTCCTCAGGTCTC
>NW_006408749.1:3847464-3856295 GCF_000296735.1 Chrysochloris asiatica
CCACCACAGCACGACAGAGAGATTATATAGGACGGAGCAAAACTACTCTTTTGAAGATTATATACATCCTTAAAGGAATTGATAGCCTTATCTTTCTCATGCAGAGTGTAATGAGTTTGAATTTCCAATGTTGCAGTTACTAGCTCAACACCTAGCCCACAACATTACCAGGGCTCGTTCTGAAGCCCTTGGTGGTGGTGCCATTGAATTGGTTTCAGCTCATAGTGACCTTGTATAGGATTTCCAAAGCTGTAAACCTGTATAGGAGCAAGAAACCTCATCTTTCTCCCATTGAGCAGCTGGTAGATTCCAACTGCTAACCTTGTAGTCAACTATGTTCCAGAGCTCCTTTCTGAAACCCTTAAAGCCCCAAATTACCCAAATTATTACTGAATTATGAAATGAACCTTAATTTATATACAATGTAACCACTGTGCTAAGTGTTAGTCTATTTTGAAAATCAGTTTCCAAATAATTTAGTATATCTCTATTAGCTAAACTCTTTGATAAGCTAAAACAATCCATTTCTAGACTCTGACTGATTAGGTATATGACTAGTTAAGATTGAACACTGAAAAAGAAACTGATAAATATACATATCAAGCATGGAGAAGTTCAATGATAAGAATCAGTTGGAGCATGACCCTATCTATCCTGCCCAACTTTTGGAATGTCAACTGAAACACAATGGTGGTTATGTGCCACTGAACTGGTTGAACTCATAGTAACCATGTATAGGATTTCTAAGCCTGTATTTCTTTATAGGAGTAGAAAGCCTCATCTTTCCCCTGCAGAGCAACTGGTAGATTTGAACAATTACCTTGAGGTTAGTAGCACTGCTCGCAATCCACTACAATACCTGGGCTCCTTGAAACACAATAAGCAGGAGGATAATAGGGAATTACTAACATATTAGTTTGCTTGTGTACAGCTGGCAAAAACCATGATGCAGCCGCTAGTAACAGAAAAATAATGCAGACAAGACACCTGTGTCATAGACTCACTCTGCTATTAACGATCCACACATGATCTATAACTGAAACTGTTGGTTCCCCAAACCTGTCTCACAGTTTGTGAGACGATCTTAGCTTGGGTTGCCCCAGAAGTAGACTTTGAGGGAAGGATTCAAGTGTAAGTAGTTGATTTGAGAGATGAAGGAAACACTGGTAACAGTGCAATAATGAAATGAGGGTGGGGAGAGAGTGAATATAAAAGGGAGCATTCTCAAGCTGGAGATTAAGCCTGCAAGAGTATGTATGGGAAACAGTGTAAGGCATATGTCATAGATTTATCCCACTTTAGGGGTGAAAGAGTTGAGGTATCTATACACCAACTCCTATCAGCCTTTGGTTGAGGACTTCTCCTAGAGTCCTAAATTCCTTGGCACATTTAACCTACCACACAGATGGGAAAAAAAAGTTTTGCCATCCAGACAAAACCTTTAGGAAAAAACAACAAAAGTGCTTGCAGCAGGAAGTTAGAACACTATATAACATGGTAAGGGTGAGAAGTTATGGGTGAGGCACTAGTGGACTGGCTACATTTAGTACAAAGGTATAAATGAATGCATTTTGTATATGTATGTATAAAGTTTTAATAATTATAAGCATCAGAATTATAGTTACCTGCTAACACTCATGAAACTAATGACAGAGAACCCTATGACTGGAAGAAAATTTAGATAATTATAATAGCATCTAATGAGCACTTACTATATGTCAGATACTGTGCTGTGTATGCTGACTCATTTGATCCATTTTTGTGAGCTAAATTGTGATGTCTCATTTTATAGAAGAATAAACTAAGGCTCAAAGAGCTAAAGTAACTTATTCAAGGTCATATAGCCAATAGAGTCAGTGCTGAGATTTGAACTTGGACAGTCAAATACTTGCGTCTACCCTCTTCAAATTACTAGTGATAACCTCACTTTCATTTTACATTTACAGCTGATTCCCTTAGCTGGTAAAGAGGATTTAGGACACCTTTTTGAGGTTTTGTTTGCTGGTTTCCAGTCCAGTGCCATGAAAATGACAGTAATCTCTGATCTATTGTTTTCACAGATTATGTTGCATATCGCTCTGTAGTGAGAAAGAAATCAACATGTTTTATGAATGTGGTTTCCTTTCTTGCTGAAAGGCAGGTTGTTGGTTTTTGTTTTTGTTTTTTTGTTTTTTTTTGGTTGGACAAAGTTTTCTTAGGTACAAAACCAATAGCATAATCTATAAAATGCAAATTTAAAATTCTGCTCATTGAATGATACTATTATGAAAATGAGACTCCAAGTCACAGACTGGAAGAAAATACTTAAAGTGCATACAGCTGATCAAGGATTTTATCCAGAATATGTAAGTAGTTCTCAAAACTCAATAATAAGAAAAAAAACAGTTTTTTAAATGAGCAAAATATACACAAAAGATGAAATACTTAGCTATAAAGCTAACCAAAAGACCTATACAAGGAAAGCTACAAAATACTACTGGAAGAAACCAAAAAAGATTAACAAAAATGGAAGAATATACTATGTTCATGGATAGAAAGACTAATATTGTGAAAATGTTAACACTACCTAAAGCAATCTATAGATATAATACAATCTCAATCCAGATTCCAATGTCATTCTTTAAAGAGATGGAAAAACTGATCACTAACTTTATATAATAAGGAAAGAGACCTTGGATAAGCAAGGCAATAAACACATTAAATAGGGAAGAGATAGTCTCTTCAACAAATGTTGCTGGCAAACTGGAAATCCATTTTCAGAAAAATGAAATGAGATCTGTATCTTATACCATATTAAAAAATGAACTAAATGTAAATTAAATACATAAATATGAAATCTAGAACTATAAAGATCATCAGTGAAAAAATAGGGACAAACATAGGGGCTCTGATACATGTCATAAATACTCTGTCAAACATAACTGAAAACACATAAACAACAGAACAAAAAATAAATGGGGGATTCTAAATATTAGATACTTATATGCATCAAAAGATTTCTCAAAAAAAGTAAAAAAGAGAACCTCTATAGACAGGAAAAATGTTTTTTGGAAATGACATATCAGACGAGGGACTACTGTCTAAAATTTATGCAAAACATCAATACCTCAATAAGAAGACAAAGAATCCAGTCTTGAGGAAACACCATACTATTTTTCACAGTGGTTGCACCATTTTACAGTCCCACCAGCAGTGTAGGAGGGTCCAGTCCCTCCATACTATCGCCAGCATTTATTGTTTTCTGTGTTTTTGAACTGTGCTATTAATGCTGAGGTGAAATAAAAATGTTTTTTGTTTTGTTTTTAAGGTTTTTATTTTGGATTGAGTGAAAGTGTACAGGGCAGATAATCAGTTTTACATTCAACAAATCATACACCTTGTTTCATTATACTGATTATAATCCCCTCCATGTACCATCCGTTAACAGTATTTATCTCTATTCATTTTAGCAATTAAATAAAACCAAAAAAACACTCAGGCATATATAATAATTTACATCTCCAAAGGGCACATTCTGCAAGTTTGCCTCCTGGCCACCAGCTCTTAGTCCCTCTCTTTCCATGAATCTGGAGTCCTCAGCCACTCACTCTCTCCATGTCCCTATTTCCGTCTCTGTCTCTGGCATCGCTGCTTCTCTGGATAAAGTCCCGCATTATGCTTGTGCCTTCTCCCTTGAGGGTCCTAGGGTCCTCTGGACTGTAAGATTAACCACTCCCCTGTTTTTAGTACAAAACTTGTACCTTTACAATTGTGACAGTCGCAATTAGTCACGATAACAATTATTCACTATTGAATCATACGAACCTTATCCCCATCTCTTTTCAGCAGACCCATCTAGACAAGATGAAAACTTTTCAGTGGGGACTCTTTCTCCCCACCCACCCCCATACTCTTAAACTAAACTCTCTCTAGAAACCTTGTAAGCCAGTCACTTTTTGCCTTTATTGCCCCCTCATTTTAGGTAGCCAATGTTGAAGTTGTCTGTCCCTATCTACCCTGTATACAGAGGGAATAGCATTGATACTTGATGTGAGGACTCCTTCCCTCTCTGTTGATATTTAGAGTTACGACCTCCATGAATGTAAGGAGCTCTGGTAGCATAGTGGTTACAAATCAGGCTGCGAACCTCAAGGTCAGCAGCTTGAAACTACCAGTCATGTTGCGGGAGAAAGATGAGGCTTTTTGCTCCCATAAAGATTTACAGCCTTGGAAACCCTGTACAGGGTCGCTATGAGTCGGAACCGACTCCATGGCACATAACAACAACAACAACAACCTCCATGAATATAGGTCAGGTTCATCATGTTGTAGCAATTTACCCTTGTTTCCTTTAAAAAAAAAAAGTTTGTTTGTTTGTTTTGTAATCTTCCTCTAGTCGAGTTCTGATTATCAAGCCATCGAGGCTAGCTCAAATGGGTACTGTCTGCAAGTTTGGGTTTTTGTGCATCTCCCCTCACTTCATATCAGCTGGATGCTTCACTCTCAGCTCTAGCCCTCTGTGGCTATGTTCTTGTCCATGGGCTCAAGTGTCCCCAGGTCTCACCACACTATGGACCAACTAGCCCTTCCTCTTCTCTCTCTCACCTCCAGGTAAAAGGGAGTCAATGGACTGTAGTTGAACTGACTCCATTTCTTCATTCATGCCTTTCCCCCTCTTCCACTTACCAGTAGACCAATGTGGTCGCCAGCAAGCTTACATGCCTGCTCATGTGTTCCCTTTGAGTTTCAGTCTTAGATGGGAGAATGTCCAGAAGGAACTTGATTGCTTGCCTTGATGGCTTCTTGGTGAACAGCTTGCTTATTCTTGTAGTAGCCAGTCATGCTGACATTTTTGTTCGTTTTTTTTTCCTGATAACGTCTCTTTGAAGATGTATCTTATGTCACTCTAGCTGTTCCAGGCTGGTCTGCTTGTCCTTGGTGGTGGGAATGTCCCAACTCTTAAAGTTATGGATGGGACTCAGGATTCTACCTAAGGTCCTATACTCTGTAAAGGCTTTGCATGAGGCCTATGTCACTGGGCAAGTTGTAGAACCCCTTTTAGGTATTCCAATCAGTTATAGGCTGAAGATGGGCTTACAAGTTTTCCCAACATTCCTTTCTATACCACTCAAGTGTCTATTTTACAATAGTAGGCAAGAGAAACCAATATTCATAAGACAGTTAAGCATTTTAGTATTATTTCCCCTCTTCAAACTATGCCTAGATCCCTGTATCACAGAACCCTGTTGTTCCTAGGTTGAGAATGCATCACTATTTACCTCTGTCCCATTTAGCCCATGCAAAGCTGTCTCAGTGTTCCCCTTCTTGTCCTCCCGCCTCCTCCCCTTTCTCATAATGCCCTCCTTAACACCTGAACTAAACCCCCCACCCCAACCCCATTGTTGTGGTTACCTTATATTCCATTAATTTTCCCCTCCATTTAAGGCAGTCTATTTTATCCTGTAATCTACCTGACCTTCCCACCACCTGGATATCTATTCCTCTGTGTTTACCTTCTTTCACATTGTAATGGTTTTGATCATAGACTGACCTCTCAGATCCACTGTTCTTATCATTTTATTCTGTTCTTGACTCTTTCATTTGTTGACTGAGTTCAGGGTGATGCTGCCACATATGTCATTCTCTGGTTGTTGTCTGTTCTTGTTGGTTCTCAGTCCACAGAGCTTCCTTTAGGATGTTTAACATAGCAGGGTTGGCTTTGGCAAAATCCCTTAGCTTCTGTTTATCCTTGAATGTTTTGATTACACCTTTATGTTTGATTAACAGCTTTGCTGGGTAGAGGATTCTTGGTTGGCAGTTTTTTCTCTTTCAGGGTTTTATATATGTCTCCCCATTGTCTTCTTGCCTGCATGATATCTCTTGAGAGATCCGAACTTAAACTGATTTGCTTGCCTTTGTATGTTAAACTTCTTTTTTCCCTAGCTGCTTTCAGGATTCTGTTCTTATCTTTGATTTTGAAGAGCTTGATTATTATATGTCTTGGTGATTGTCTTTTAGGGTCTATTCTTCCTGGGATTTGTTGAGTTTCTTGAATGCTTATCTTTTCACTTTTAAGGATGTTAGGGAAATTTTCTTTCAGAACCTCTTCAACTATCTCCTCTGTGGACTTATGTGACTCTTCCTGTTCCAGAATGCCGATAAGTGTCAAGTTATTCCTCTTCATGTTGTCCAACATGAATCTTAGACCTTCTTCAGATTTTTTCATCTTTTTTTTTTTTTTGCTTGTTCTCCTATCTTAGTAGTACTGAGAGATTTATCTTCTAGCTCACTAGTTCTGGCTTTTTATGTCTTCAATTCTACTCCTTTGCCCTTTCAATGTATTGTCCATTTCTGATATTCTATTATTAATCATTTGGACCTCTTTCTGTAGGTTTTGAATGGTTTCTATTGCTGTATCTATCTTATTTGATTGTTCCTGTAGCACTTTCCTGACTTTTTCCTTATTTTCTCAATTCCATTGTATAGTGTTTTGATACATTTTATAATCATTTTTCTGAATTCCTTCTCAGGAATTTCCAAAGCCTGCCCATCTTCCAGTATGGAGTGTAGGTCTACTTCCAGTTCATTTGCCTCAGTCACTTTATCTAGTTTCTGGACATGTGCTAATGTAGTCATCTGTTTCTGTTGTTTTTTTTTTCTTTGGACATATTCAGGCATTATCTGTGGCCTTAATACTTAGATGGGTGTGTATTTTGGTATTTTTCATGCTTTCTGTTTGCCTCCAGGTAGATGTGATCAGGAGATGAACCTCCCTTTTCACTCTTTTTCCTGAGAAATTTCAAGATGCCACTGTTGGTTGTTGTGAAATAATTCAGGATTTGATTTTCAGCCTATTTCTTTTTTGGTCTGCCTGTCCCACTCCACAATCCCCAGTCAGACCTTTTCCTTGTGATAAAGAGTTCAGGGCCGACTGTGGCCGTTGTGCACTGCCATTTGATTTTAAGTGGAAACTGTTACTTTAAATTTTGTGAAGATCTGTGCAAATGTGTAGAAGAAACCTGCAGGTGTGGGGTGTGGGGTGTCCACTTGCTCAGGCATCCCTTCTAGTCACCAGAATGGAGGTGCGCAACCAGTGAGAGACCAATGAACAGATACCAAAGAAAGGTGTCCACACCTTTATCTCCACAGTTCTGTCAGGCATCTGTGGCAGCTCTGATCCTTCCCCCACTCGGTCTTGCCTAAGATGGCAGCTCTGGGAGCAGCTGACCATCTTGAATTACAAAGCAATGGATTTCTTGCTTCTGCTACCAATTCCCCTAGCTGTAAGCCTTCCAACCTTCTAAATATTCCTTTATATGTGTTTCAGAGTTTTGGCACCATTCACTGAGCCTGCTTGGCCTGGTATTCTGTGTTGTTGCTGATGGAGCTCCTCACAGCACTTCTACCTGATCCACCATCTTGTTTATTCTCCCTTAAAGGCATTTTATAACTTGAATCTCTCATTCTTGATGATCTTAGGTGGTATACTGGCCAATTTTGAAAAAAAAAATTTTTTTTTTGTTTTTCCTGTCACTTTATGGACAGTGGAATGATTATTCAAATGCAAATCTAATAAACCAAGCTTAATTTGCATATCTCTATCCACTCAGGAGGAACAGCATGGTGAAGCTGGAGTGTTAAGGATTAGAAAGTAATTCTCTATATGCAGTCTATGATGAGGCTGATAGATGCTCACTGCAGATATCACAAGCGAATATCTTATCTGTAAATTATCTTCTGCAAGGACTTGGGTATAAGTCTTCTGACTGGTGCCCATGAAATAACAGTGTTGCAGTCAGGTTTCCTCAGTGATGTGACAGCCATTAAATTCAGACTCCATGGGAAGGGAAGATAAATGATATTGAATATATATATATATAAAAAAGAAGGTGCTACATTGTACCCTAGGAGTCCTGGTGGGATAATGTGTCAGACTGGGAAGTCATTTGAACTGCAAGGTCTATGGTTCAAGCTCACCAACTGCTCTTTGGAAACCCTACACAGGGTCGCTATGGGTCGGAATTGACTCGACAGCACTTAACAACAGCAACAACATTGGACCCAGGGACAGTGATATTATTGATGGACTGTGCTCAGTTGCCTCAAGAGGCAGGGATGTTTTTCTTTTAACTCTCTTCCTCCATCTGAAACCACATCTTTAATTGCCCCTTCCATGTACATATGACAGGACTTCAAAAAGTTCATGGAAAAATTCCATAATATATATATGTTTTAAGGTTTTTATTGTGGATTGAGTGAATGTTTACAGGGCAGATCACAATTTTACATTCAACAAATCATACACCTTGTTACATTATAATGATTATAATCCCCTCCATGTACCATCAGTTAATGGTACTTCTCTCTATCCACTTTAGCTTTTTTAATAAAAAAAAAAACTTCAGGCATATATAATAATTTACACCTCCAAAGGGTGCATTCTGCAAGTCTGCCTCCTGATCACCAGCTCTTAGTCCCTCTCTTCCCATGAATCTAGAATCCTCAGCTACTCCCCCTCTCCATGACCCCATCTCTGCCTCCGTCTCTGGCTTTCCTGCTTCTCTGGATAAGGTCCCGCATTATGTTTGTGCTCTTCTCCCTTGAGGGTCCTAGGGTCCTCTGTTTCTGGACTGTACGATTAGCCACTCCCACGTTTTTGTTACAAAACTTATACCTTCACAATTGTGACAGTCGCAATTAGTCATGATGACAATTATTCACTTTTGAATCATACGAATCTTATCCCCATCTCTTTTCACCAGACCCATCTAGATAAGATGAAAACTATTCAGTGGGGACTCTTTCTTCCCCCCCATACTCTTAAACTAAACTCTCTCTAGAAACCTTATAAG
>NW_006408749.1:3856535-3875224 GCF_000296735.1 Chrysochloris asiatica
TAATCTTCCTCTAGTCGAGTTCTGATTATCAAGCCATCGAGGTAGCTCAAATGGGTACTGTCTGCAAGTTTGGGTGTTCTCTTGTGTATCTCCCCTCACTTCAAATAAGTTGGATGCTTCACTGTCAGCTCTAGCCCTCTGTGGCTATGTCCTTGTCTATGGGCTTAAGTGTCCCAAGGTTTCACCACACTTTGGGCCACCCAGCCCCTCTTCTTCTCTCTCTCATCTCCAGGTTTATGGGAGTCAATGGACTGTGGTTGAACTGAGCCCATTTCTTCATTGCTGCCTTTTCCCTCTTCCACTCAGCAGTAGATCAATGTGGTCGCCAGCAAGCTTACATGCCTGCTCATGTGTTCCCCATTGCCTTCTTGCCTGAATGGTTTCTGTTGAGAGAGCTGAGCTTAATCTAACATGCTTGCCTTTGTATGTTACACTTCTCTTTTCCCTAGCTGCTTTCAGGATTCTGTCCTTATCTTTGATTTTGGAGAGCTTGGTTATTTTATGTCTTGGTGATTGTCTATAAGGGTCTATCCTTCTGGGATTTGTTGAGCTTCTTGAATGCTTATCTTTTCACTTTTCAGGATGTTAGGGAAATTTTCTTCCAGAACCTCTTCAACTATCGCCTCTGTGGACTTGTGTGATTCTTCCTGTTCTGGAATGCCAATAATTCTTAAGTTATTCCTCTTCATGTTGTCCAACTTTAATCTTAGGCCTTCTTCAGTTTTAAAATCCTTTCTTGTGTTTGCTCTTCTATCTTAGTAATGTTGAGAGATTTATCTTCTAGCTCACTGGTTCTGGCTTCTTATGTCTTCAATTCTACTACTTTGCACTTTCAATGTATTGTCCATTTCTGATATTCTATTATTAATCATTTGGATCTCTTTCTGTAGGTTTTGAATTATTCCCAATGCTGTATATATTTTATTTGATTGGTCCTGTAGTGCTTTCCTGACTTTTTCCTTATTTTTCTCAACTCCATTGTATAGTGTTTGATACATTTTATAATCATTTTTCCAAATTCCTTCTCAGGAATTTCCAAAACCTGCCCATCTTCCAGTATGGAGTGTAGGTATAGTTCTAGCTCATTTGCGCCAGTGACTTTATCTCGTTTCTGGACATGTGCTGATATCATCCATCATATGCTTCTGTTTTTTGGGGCATATTCAGGTGTTATCTGTGGCCTTAATACTTATATGGGTATGTATTTTGGTATTTTTTTATGCTTTCTGATTGCCTCCAGGTAGATGTGATCAGGAGATGGGCTTCCCTTTTCACTCTTCTTCCTGAGAAATTTCAAGATGCCACTGTTGTTTGTTGTGACATAATTCAGGATTTAATTTTTGGCCTATTTCCTTTTTAGTCTGCCTCTCCCACTCCACAATCCCTGGTTAGGCCTTTTCCCTAGTGATAAGCATTTCAGGGCTGGCTGTGGCTGTTTTGCGCTGCCGTTTGGTTTTAAGTGGAAACTGTCACTTTAAATTTTGTGACGATCTGTGCACATGCATAGTAGAACCATCCGGGGTTGGAGATGGTGTGTCCACTCACTCAGGAGAACCTTTTAATCACAAGAATGGAGGTACACAGACAGTGAGAGACCAATGAACAGATACCAAAAAAAAAAGAAAAGAAAAAAAAAGAATGTCCACACCTTTATCTCTGCAGTTCTGTCAGGTGTCTGTGGCTACTCTGATCTTGGTCTCTCCCAAGATGGTGGCTCTGGGAGTAGCTGAGCGTCTTGAATTAGAGAACAATGGATTTCCTGCTTCTGCTACTAATTCCCCTAGCTGTTAGCCTTCCAACCTTCTAAATATTCCGTTATATGTGGTTCTGTGTTCTGGCACCATCATCTGAGCCTGCTTGGTCTGGTATTCTGTGTTGTTGCTGACGGAGCTCCTCAGTTCATGTCCACCCTGTCCGCCATCTTGTTTCTTCTCCCCAAATTCCATAATCTTGTAATTCAATTTTCCCACAAACTTCTGGAAGCCCTGTTGTACACCTATCACCCTCAGATGCATGAAGCCAAACAGAACTCATCATCCTTCTCCAACTCTCTGAAATTTTACTAGTTCCAATGGCTTTCTGCTCCTTCTCCTTGGTTTACCTCCTTAAGGACAATGCTCTACCTTTTCTCCTCTCTCATGAATTGGCCCTCACTTAGTCCTTTTCATCTACCTTCTCTAGTGCTAGTCCTAACTACAGACCTTCTCTGGTTTTAGTCTTAGTTCTTCCCACTAGAGATTAGTCTTTCTGTATTGGAGCATACATGAAATATTATAACCTAATCATGTGTTCCATCTTCTTCCTTTAAGACTACCTAGAATATAACTTGGGGAGCATAATGGCTCTGTTAGCACTGGACCATGAACCATAAGGTCAGTATTTCCAGTCCACCACTCCTTAGAAACCCTATACAGGGTTTCTATTAGTCAGAACCGACTCAAGGGTACTTAAAAACAACAAAAAGCAGATCTTTAGGAGAAAAATGAGGCTTTCTCCTACCATAAAGATTTTCAGCTTTGGAAACCCTTACATAGGGTTTCTATGAGTTGGAACCAACGGAATGACACTTAACAACCGCAACAGCAATATAATATAACTTGGTTTTATTTCTCTTCCTTAATTTCTATTCTACTTGTTTTGATCTGCAATCCTGCCAGGTTCATTCTCACCTCTCTGCCTTTGTAAGCCTTATTTATTATACCAGAAATATTCTTACTGCTTATATATGCTTATGTAAAATCTATCCACCTTTTAAGGTCACCTGTGGATCATTTATGTCTACTATAATGCATTGTACTTCATGCTTTATATGTATAATCTATCTTTTGGATATGGATCATTATTCCTATATTATAGAAATTTTCATTTAAATATCTCATCTCAACTGCATTTTAAATTTCTTTATGCAAGAACTGTGGCTTATATTTGCCTTGAGTTCCCACAGTCCCCAGCACAAGGTCAAACCGAGATAGTCTCACAGCATGGGCATTGCTCACTGCAAAGTACCAGTGTATCTGTAGGGCAGCAATGGAAATCTGTCTAAAAACTGCTTCCATGTGTAAGCTTTTTGCTTCACTATTTTGATGTGAATTTGGATTTGTGTTTCTTAGCTTGGAAGGAAAAAAAAAAGTCTATAAGCAGAAGGTACTCTGGAATTTTGTCACATGTACATTTCAAGTTTGCACTAAGCCAGTAGTTACCTTCAGAAATGTCAGTTGGGAGGAGGGATGTTATTATTTTTTATGACTAGATTTAGACCTACCTCTTTCTAAAAACCAAATAAATCAATAAAATTTAGAAGCTATTACCCTTTCAGTGGTAACACACTGTATTTGATACTTTCTTTGCTGAGAACAGGCAGAAAATCAAGAGCAAGGTGACTGAAAAGGAGAAATGGTCTTATCTACTCTTTCCTCATTTCAGATATTCTTTTCCTGAAATCTTAGAGAGAAACTGGGGTAGAATAAAGATTTTTACTTGAGAAAAAAATAATCTATATTAGTTCATTGGTAAGCCAAATAGCTTGAAGCCATGTATTAGTCAAAGAAGAACTTAATTTAAAATAAAGATTTATGGTAAAGAAGAAAGGAACATTCTAATTACAGTATGAGGATGAGACCAAGCTTTAGTTAAACTGTAACTGATTAAAGGGAATATTTTGAAGGATACCAAATTATATATTTTAATTTTTTTAATAGATTATGAAAAAGCTTTTGACAAAATTCAGTACCCAGAGATTCCTGCTTGTGGTCAAGATATAGTAATACAAACTGCATTTTTCCTTCTACATAAGACAAGTAAAATACATGGGCAAATTATAGGAGGCAATGATTTTTGAGACACTGGGTATTACACAAGGAAGGGTGGTGATAACTAAGAGATAGGAAAAATATGAGGTGAGCCCATGATTGCCCCGGATTAGTGCCTACGAAGAGTATCCAGTCCATTATGCAAAGGGGGTGGAGTCTGATCAACCCCACAAATTGAGGAGGTGGAATTGAGGGTCTGAGAAAGCAAAGGCAGTTAATTAGAGTTCACAGGGCAGAGTGCCAGAGAGGAGAGCAGCATAGAAAAAGAACTCTGGTGATTTGCAGAGGGACATCCTTGAACATTCAGAAGAGTACTGATAAATACATGCATGTGAGGAAGAAACTCAAGGCCAGCGAAAGAACCATCCAAAAAAGATTAGACAGAACAATCTCCCCAAATCACACAGGGCCATGAATAATTCCTGTTCTCATTAGCCAAAATGGAAAACCTCATCATTAATGGTGTTTGTGGTCAAGGATTCAGAGTTGGTCCTGACTCATAGTGACCCTGCATAGGTTTTCTGAAGTTGTAAATCCTTGCAGACACAATTAGCCCTGGACAAAATACTTATCTCTTCCTGCCTAACAAAGACTTGGAAGGAGAAAACGGTTTCCAATTAATTTAACTATGTCTGAAAATGAAAATCAAGAATATTTATAGGAATACAAACATGTCCAGTACCCATCAAGGTAAGATTCACTGTGTCTGGTGCCCAACACAAAATTATCAGGCTTACAAAGAAGCAGGGAAATAAACCTCAGAATAATAGCCCATCAATTCACAAACAGAAAAATCAATCACTTGAATCCACCAGAAATGACATAGATGATAGAATTTATAGAAGAGAATAGGATAGCAATTATTATAACTTTATATAAGAAGGCATCAAGAAGTTTGTGGAAAATTCTGTTATCTTTTAATATGTTTGACGTTAGCTGGAAAATGATGGAATCTGTTAATTAGAGACAAGGAAGAGATGAAAATATCCCAATTTGACTTCTACAGAAGAAAGCCACAATGACTAAGATGAAAAATAGACTGAAGAGTTCCGGGTAGCACAAATGGTTAAGCACTTAATTACTGGTTGGAAGGTTGGCAGTTCAAACATACCCAGAGGTATCTCAGAAGACAGGCCTAGTGATCTACTCTGAAAGGTTATAACCTTGAACACCCTATATAGCAGTTCTACTCTGAACATATGGGGTTTCCCCGAGTTGGAGTGTACTAACAACAATGATATTCTTGAAATGATTTTAAGTGCCGAATTTTTAGGTATATCTGAACATATTCTTAAAGTAAGATGGTGGTAGTGGTTATGTGCTCAGTAGTCAGTTCCAACTCATAGCGACCCTGTACAGGGTTTCCAAGACTGTAAATCTTTACAGGAGCAGAAAGCTTCATCTTTCTCCTGAAGAACAGCTGGTAGTTTCAAACTGCTGACCTTGAGGTTCACAGCCTGATATGTAACCACTATGCTACCAGAGATTGTTATTATTGTTAAGTGCTGTTGAGTTTGTTCTGAATCATAACAGCCCTGCATAGGGCTTCCGAGGAGCAGCTGATGGCTTTGAACTGATGACCTTGTGGTTAGCAGTCCAGTGCTTGTCATACAATACCAAACCAGGACTCCAAGGTATACTAGCAAAGTATAGTATTCTTAAGCAATTCATATTCCTGAAAATTCATAAACTCTGTCTTAGTCTAGGGTAAGTATACTAAGCAGTTTACATTTCATCATTCAAACCACTTACCCATGGTATTTACTACCACCAGTTCATGTATCCATATTACATGAAAATTACCTGAAGGGTGTTTGGGTCTCTTGAGGGTTGAACTACATAACTAAACATATAAAGTGATAGTTATCATCTATATTAGAGTCCTGGTGTGGCTCTGTGGGTTAATGTGCTGGACTGCGAGGTCAGTTTGAACCACAATGTTGGCAGTTCAAGCTCACCAGCTGCTCCTAGGAAATCCTATACAGGGTCGCTATGAGTCGGGTCCACCGCAACAGCACTTAACAACAAATCATCTATATTGACATCTTAGTAGCTATGGGTCAAAGTTTTATGAGATATACGGACATGTCATTCTTAAATGAAAAGTAGCATTTAGAAGAGTTCTTAAATTTTATTCCAGTTTGAAAAAGTCACTTAACTCACCAATCCTTAGTTTCCTCATTTATGAAATGGGAATTATGATAATGCTTTTCCTTCTAAACAGAGGTATTATGAGGATGGAACTAGAGGCTATTTTATGAAAGTACTTAATAAAGCACACATAATTATGCCCACTAAATAGCATGTGAAATACTAACTGTGAGGTCCAACAATATGCTGTAATAGGTTCAATAAATAGTAAAAGGCTATATTTTGCCATCTTCTCACACTAGATTAGGTCTCATTTTATCTGTCTTTTGCTTTTCTAATATCTTGGGCAATTCTATGTAGTTTCCCATACTGGAACTCCCCCAAGAATCTTCCCTAGCCTTGAAACTCCATTTTTAAAGCTGTCATAACTATATTAACTGCACAGTGCCTTTACCTATGTTTCCTTCAGGGTTATGGTAAATTTAAAAGAGGAATCAGGAGCCCTGGATTTTGACCTCGTCTATGTCAATATCATTTAACATTTTTGGACCAGTGTTTCCTCATCAATAAAATGGAAATAATATTTTTTCTACCGCTTCACAAGGGCGCTTTCATAGGCTAACAATGGCCCCTAAATTATATCTATATCCTAATCCCTGGATCAGAGTCCTGGTGTGGTACTATGGGCTAGTGCGTGAGACTGTAAAATCGTTTGAACTGCAAGGTCAGTGGTTAAAGCTCACCAGCTACTCCTTGGAAATCCTATACAGGATCACTATGGGTCGGAATCGACTTGACAGTACTTCACAACAACAAACAATCCCTGGATCATGTGAATGTTATTTTGTAAGGGGGGGAGGACGTCTTTGAAGATCTGATCACGTTCAAGATTTTGAGATGATGAGATTATCCTAAAATAATTGAGTTAAGCCTAAACATAATCACAAGTGTCCTTAAAGAGAGAGACAGAAATTTGATGACACACAGATGAGAAGGAGGCAGTGTGACCACAAAGGCAGAGACTGGAGTGATGTAGACACAAGCCAAGGGATGCTGGTAGTCACCAGAAGCTGGAAGACACAAGGAACAAATTTTCCCTTAGACTTCCTTGAGGGAGTATGGCTCGGCTGACCTTGATTTTGATGCCAAGCCAATTTCAGACTTCTGATTTTCAGAATGATGAGAGTAAATTTTTGTTGTTTTAAGCCACCAAGTTTGAGCTAATTATTTTTATAGCAGCATCATGGAAGTAATACACATGGTATGATGATGAAAGGCCTGAGACATTGAACATAACCAATGAATGTCAAACCAAACACAAAATGAAATGACAAATGTGGAAAATATGAAGTTCCATATACTTGTTAGGAGTAATAATCATAATTTGATTTTGAACTCCAAATTCATGTGCTGGCCATCCTGGCTTTCAAGGAGCACTCTGGCTGCACTTCTTCCAACACAGATATATTTGCTGTTTTGGTAGCCCAGGGCACTTTCAATATTCACCTCCAATACCATAACTCAAATGCATCAGTTCTTCTACGGTCTTCCTTATTCACTGTCCAACTTTTGCATGCACATGAGGTAATTTAAAATACCATGGCTTAGGTGGTCAGGTGCACCTTAGTCCTCAAACTGACATCTTTGCTCTTTAACACTTTAACGAGGTCTTGTACATTAGAATTGCCCAATGCAAAACATCACTTGATTTTTTGACTGCTGCTGCCCTGAGTATCGATGGCTGATAGGGGCAAAATGAAGTCTTTGACAACTTCAAACTTTCTTGAAAGATTTCAATTTGTATTGCTCCTTGCCAATGCCTTCAAAGCACCATTTCATGAAGCAGCACATTGGCTCTTGATCATATGCTACCTCTTGAAATGATAAACATCAACTTTTTAGTACAATTCTTTTTGGTACAGTAGCTCTGTGTATTCTTTTCATCTTCGTTTGGTGTTTTCTACATCATTCAATATTTTGCTTTAGTACCGCAAGGCAAGGCTTGAAATTTATCTTGAGTTCCCTCAGCTTGAGAAATGCTAAGCATGTTCATCCTTTTTGGTTTTCTAACTCCAGGTCTTTGTACATTTCGTTATAATATTTGAGTGAGTCTTCTCGAGCTGACCTTTGAAAATTTTTGTTCAGCTTTTGTACCTCCTCACTTTTTCCATTTACTCTAGAGTCTCTATGCTGGAGAGCAAGTTTCAGAGACTTTTCCGACATTCATTTTGATCTTTTACTTCTTTCTTGGTTTCTTGATGACTTTTTGCTTTCTTCATGTATGATGTTCTTGATGTCATCCCACAACTCTTCTGGTCTCTGGTCTTTTGTGTCTAATGTATCAAATCTATTCTTCAGATGGTATCTAAATTCAGGTGGGATATATTGAAGGTCATATTTTTTCTCTTTTGGACTTGCTTTAATTTTCTTCAGATTCAGACTGAATTTGTATATGAGCAATTGATGATCTGTTCTGCAGTCTGCCCTTGGCCTTGTTTGACTGGTTGGTAGAATTCTTCAGTCTCATCATCACTGACTTTAGTTGTTGGTGTGTAAATTTGAATAATAGTTGTTTTAACTCTTCTTCCTTGTAGGCATATGGATATTATCCTATCATAATCAGTGTCGTACTTCAAGACAGATCTTGATATGTTCCCTTTGATGAATGTGAAGCCATTGCTCTTCTATTTGTCATTCCTGGCATAGTAAACCATGTGATTGTCAGATTCAAAATGGCCACTACCAGTTCATTTCAGCTCACTAATGCCTAGGATATATGACTCATAGTGACCCTGTATATGGTATCCAAGGAATGCCTGGTGGGCTTGATCTACTGACTTTGTGGTTTGCAGTCTAGTGCTTATCCTACAGTGCTACACCAGAACTCTGAGAGAATATTATAAGTGGGAGGACATTTATTACCCACATTATTTATGTCAACCCTGGAGTGGGGACCTCGATATTTAAACTGATTTGATATATCAGGGTTTGAAGATATAGCCTGTTCAGTTTCCGGGGGATTATTTCCCAGGATCTTTAACTTATTCTATTAGCTGGGCAACAGTTCCCAAGTGGAGATGATTTTGCATCCCTCCCACAGGAGACATTTGGCAATGTCTGGGGACAGTTTTGGTTGTCACAATTGAAGGAGGTTGCTACTGGCATCTAGTGAGTGAAGGCTAGGAATGTTACTAAATATCTTACAATACATAAGAACAGCCCTTTCAACAAAGAATCATTTGACTCCAAATGTCAAGAGTGCTGAGGTTGATAAACTCTGATCTAGGGCAGAGAAAACTAGAGGTAAAAGCCTGACTCTTTTCTTCTGTCTTTTGCTTTATTTCTTCCAGAATGAAAGAGAATATTAAAGAGTTTATTCAATCTGTGGGTCTTGGTGAACAACTAGACCCCTTCTCTGGATGGGTTAGTTGCCTTGTAGCCAGGGGAGAGGAAATTTTTGGAGCTCTTTTCAAAGCTACCACAATGAGCAGTTGTCCTGGGTAGAGAAACTGAGCTAAATATTGGCACTTCCTTCTACATCAGGACTTAGATCAGTAGCTTAATTCCTGACCCCCCACAGGCTATCATGCTCTCACAGTCACTAGGGCCCCGGATATATTATTTAGAATAAAAGTGTTTGCTTACATACCTAGACAAAATCGGTCTGGCATTTCTGTTGTACTGCAGTAAAAGGTTAGAGCTTATATAAGCCAGATAAAGGGAAGTCAAGGTGACTCTATTTTATGTATCACATTAACATAGAATTGCAAATCCTTAGGGCACACTTCAGGAATCCAAGGAAGCCATGACTATGCTGCCTAGATAAAGTAAAACAATGCATCCAATTTAGAGAAATGACATGGATAATCAGAACTGTGGAGAACTTGAGCAATTCTCCCAACTACATCTGCTCTGAGGAAGTCTTTGGAGGAGACCAAGTTGGATGGGCCATCTCTGCCCTTTTCTCTCTTTCCTTTTTTGTCTCTCTTATCCTGAATAGAATGTAGTTATATTATCATTGCTCCATTTTTTTCCTAATATTCAAGCGTTCCAAGGAGCTCTGGTAGCATAGTGGTTACAGACCGGTCTGTGAACCGCAAGGTCAGCAGTTTGAAACTACCAGCTGTTCCACGGGAGAAAGATGAGGCGTTCTGCTCCCGTAAAGATTTACAGCCTTGGAAACCCTGTGCAGGGTCGCTATGAGTCGGAACTGACTCCACAGCATATAACAACAACAACAATTCAAGCGTTCCAGAAAAGTGCATGCTAGAATTTCTCTTCATCATCCACCCAATGTGACAAGGAATTACTCTACCAACTAGCTTTGTGAGGGCAGGGACCCTTGCCTGATATCCTTATTGAATCTCTAGTGCCTAACACAGTGTCTCATGCATAGTTGGTGTCCAGTGTGTGTTTGGCAAATAGATGGATGGATGAACTATCTTATCAAGCCTTTTCACTGCAACTGAATCTGATATATTCTGGTTTGTCTTTAGATGAACAATTCATCAGATGATCTACATCTATCCACAAATATCCACTGATGTTACCTAGTTCAGTGGTTCTCAAACTTAAGTATACATCCAAATCCTCTGGAGGGCTTGTTGAAACACAGACTTCTGGACTCTTTTCCCAGAGTTTCTTATTCAATTCTTCTAGGGTGGGGCCTGGGAATTTATATTTCTAACAGGTTTCCAGAAAATACTGAAAAACTCTATAGTTACCAGAGGGGACAGACTTTGAAAACAACTGTCCTAGGTTAATGTCAGGGTTATGTATAATTGAAACTATCGGGCCACATCTGAAAACAACGTGGTATTGATTAGAGGAAACAACATAAGGTAAAGATAAATGTTCAACCTTACAATTAATTTTTAAATGCCAATTAAAACAATGGAGCCTGGTGTGTGGCTGTGGGCTAATGTGTCAGACTGCAAAGCTGTTTGAACTGCAAGGTCAGTGGTTCAAGCTCACCAGTCCTTCCTCGGAAACCCTATACAGGGTTGCTATGGGTTGGAACCGACTTGATGGCACTTAACAACAACACTGGAAGTTAATGAGGAGCAAGAGGCGATTCACCTTGAGTCCTTTGTTGTTGTTGTTAGGTGCCATCTAATTGGTACCGACTTGTAGTGACCCTATGTACAACAGAAAAAAACACTGCATGGTTCTGGACCAACCTCACAATGGTTGCCACACTTGAACTCATTGATGCTGCCACTTTGGCAATCCATCTCACTGGGGATCTTCCTCTTTTTCTCTAGCCCTCCACCTTACCAAACATGATATCATTCTCTAGCAACTGATCCCTCCTGACAATATGTCCAAAGTATGAGAGATGAAGTCTGGTCATCCTGGCCTCCAAGGAATACTCTGGCTGCACTTCTTCCAACACAGATCTGTTTGTTCTTTTGGCAGCCCATGGCACTTTCAATATTCTTTTCCAACACCATAACTCAAAAACATCTTCTATGGTCTTCCTTACTCACTGTCCAGCTTTTGAATGCATAAGAAGTTATTGAAAATAACAAGGCTTGGGTCAGTCCATTAGTGGAATGTTTAACACCAAATGCCCAATAAGTTTGGGTCATTACCAATCTTAGAGAATCTTCTGCCTTGTATATTAAAATAAGTACTGGAATTGGAATGTCCATTTCTGTATTTTAGTCCTGTTTCTGCTGAGTGTCTTTGAAAGAGATATATAACCTTGTTGTTTTTCAGCTGTAAAAATGGGGATGCTTGTACCTCTCTTAATTGTGTGAGTGATGAGATGGTGCATGTAAAAGCTCTTTGTTCTGTACACTGCTTTTCAAATGTACATTGTTATTATTAGTGGATACAGAGTAGCCACATTTCTTCTTTCCTACGTAATGCCAAGTACCAAGTGACTACCTTAGCTTACAGGCGTTCTGTAGTGATTTTTTTTCTGATTTCAGTAAGAGCTAATGCCTTCTTACACTCACATATTAAAAATCCATCTGGAAGAACCACTGAGGGAAAGAACTTATGTTATGGGCTAAATTATATATTTTTTTAAATGTAAATATGATATATTTTGGATTGAAGTACAAATGCACAGAGAGGATATCTGGATTAAAATACTTGATTCAGAAATTCTGATCATTCTAAAAATACTTGAGATGCTATAGGAAGGGTGATGGGAGGGTTCCATACTCAAAATACATTTGGTAGACCACTGTATAGGTACATCTTTCAGAGATGTACATTAGTATATTGAAGGATATGAGAAATCCTGCAGTAAAGGTACCTTTTTCCTTCATGGAACACATTCTGGAGGAACACATGATACACAATACTGCTTTAGATGATTATCCCAGGAAAGGTCTCCCACATAGTATTAATGTAAAAGACAATGTAATAATGAATGCTCGGATTCCTGTTCTTATGGATGACGATATTGTCTTGGAAAGATCAAACAAACCCAGAAATGTAATAATGAGGCTTTGACAAAAATATGTGTGTGAATTGAAACAGGAGAATAGGAAAAATCAGGGGTGTGTGTGTGTGTATGTGTGTATATGAGGGGGCTTCAGAATGTTCATGGAAAAAGTAGCGTTAAAAAATCTTAAGAAAAAGTTTTCATACTAAAAAAAAACATTCTTTGCTCCTCGCGGTTGTGGTGCGTAAAACCAGGTCTCTGCCGCGCGGGCAGTATGTCAGACAACGAGGACAATTTTGATGGTGACGACTTTGATGATGTGGAGGAGGAAGAAGGACTAGATGACCTGGAAAATGCCAAGGAGGAGGGCCAAGAGAACGTCGAGATCCTTCCATCAGGGGAGCGACCGCAGGCCAACCAGAAATGGATCACCATGCCGTATATGACCAAGTATGAGCGATCCCGTGTGCTGGGCACCCGAGCCCTCCAGATCGCGATGTGTGCCCCCATGATGGTGGAGCTGGAGGGGGAGACAGACCCCCTGCTCATCGCCATGAAGGATCTCAAGGCCCGAAAGATCCCCATCATCATTCGCCACTACCTGCCAGACAGGAGCTGTGATGACTGGGGTGTGGACGAATTC
Organism: Chrysochloris asiatica; assembly: GCF_000296735.1. Taxonomy (NCBI): domain Eukaryota; kingdom Metazoa; phylum Chordata; class Mammalia; order Afrosoricida; family Chrysochloridae; genus Chrysochloris; species Chrysochloris asiatica. The sequence continues at coordinate 3,869,479 of NW_006408749.1, forward strand.
ATCATCACCAACTGAGCCCCAGCCGCCTGCCCGTCCCACCTCGACCTCTACCCTCCTGCTCTTCATCCGTGTAAATAGTAAACTGCTCCGCCTTCCAGCCAAAAAAAAAAAAACCCATTATTTAATGGTTTCCAGTGGTGGAAGTGAGGGGAGAGTAATTCACTGGCTAGAAGGTAGCTTGGATGGAGGGAAGGCACTATACAAAAGGGCAAGGGCAATATACAAGAAGGAGGGTGGCAGAAGAACGATAGGTGAAGACACAGGGAGGTATGCATGGGCTAAAGGGAATAGCGGTAAATAATGATATATACACAACTTTGGAACAGCAGTGTTCTGTAGTGTGCGTAGATACATGGATTGAGACATAAGCTGAATGGTTAAGGGAGGAAGAGTGGGATATTTATATATTTTTATATCCCACAAATACATAAAAGCTTGAAAAAGGATATTGGTACATGAGTACATTTCCTGCAAATACAACTATGAATGTGGTGGAGCAAACAGTGGGCAAATGAAGAAAATTTCCTAGATACTATCAAACATCTTAAGGTAATGAATTGATGGGCCTGGAGGCTCAGGATCATAGTCTCAGGGGACACCATTGTCATAACACAGTCAACAAAGACAATTTTCTACATCCTGCTTGGGCGAGTAGCTTCTAGGATCTTGAAAGCTCATAAGCAGCCATCTAAGGTGCAGCTATGGTCTCTCCCTGTGTGGAAGAAAGAAGAGTGAGTGATAAGAATTGAAGAGACTTAGAATCAATTAGTCCAATGGACTAATGGAATATGTGAACATCACTCTCCACTATTCTAAGACCAGAAGAACTAGACGGTGCCTGGTTACCACTACCAACTGCTCTGAAAGTGATCACATTAGAGGGTCCTGAATAGAGTGGGAGAGATTGTGGAACAAAACACAAAATTATTTAATAATAATAATAAAAGAAGTCGGGGTTTACTGGTCAGAAAGAGACTGAAAGAACCTTCAGGTCTGGAAAGGAATTCACCCTCATGGCCCAATTTTCAGTCAAGCAGCAGATAGGATTATGGAGAGGGTGGTAACACTGGCAAGGAATGCTCACCATGGAGCCATCAAACATTCTGCAACATTTTCCTAAGGACAAAGTTAAGAATTCATAGGAAGGGGAGTGGAATACAGGTGGAAACCACCGAAAGGAAGTGGGATAGCTGTTGTTGCATGGAAGGGGTTGTATGTAATCATTATGGTGAAGCAAGGTATATGATTTGTTGAATGTAAAGTTGATGATCTTGTCTGTGAACCTTCACTCAATTCACAATAAAAAGCTAAAAAGAAAGAAAGAAAAAAACATAATGGAATTTCCCCACAAACTTTTTGAAGCCTCCTTATGTGTGTGTATATATGCTACTGACATAACCTTCAGTCAGAAACTCTTTTAGAATTGGAAGGAGTATTTATAATATCGTTTAATTTCCCCAAGAATAGAAAGAAGTCATTTGCTTGATATCATGGATCTCCCAACTTTCAATTTTTCCCATAACAACACATTGTTTTCTAATCTTTCCAGGTAAAGGAAAGTATGCAAGAAACATTGTTTTTCTATGTCCTGCTGTGGCGCTTTAGGATAAGCTAATTACAAGGTTATAGTTCAAAGCTAATTGAAACCTTTTATGGAGAGCACTGGTAGCGTAGTGGTTACAAATCGGGCTGCTAACCTCAAGGTCAGCAGTTTGAAACTACCAGCTGCTTCGCTGGAGAAAGTTGAGGTGTCCTGCTCCCATAAAGATTTACAGCCTCGGAAATCCTATGCAGGGTCACTATGAATTGGAACCGACTCCATGATACATAACAACAACAACAACAATGGAGAGCTCTAAATAAAAGCTGTTCTAAGTAGAATGATGACTCCCCTCATTCACTGAGATATGGGGCTGAGAATTGGGATAACAGAGTCAGGGGAGGAACAGGATGGAAAATATCCAGCAATGTGAAAAAAACCTGTCAACCAAACGGCAACATTCATATTAGTGCATTGAAGGAGAAAGCAGCCGAATTGGAGAAACTAAATGGACACACTTTTCAAAGCTCACTTGCAAGAACCCAAACTCAAACTGAACCTACTGCTGTCGAGTTGATTCCAATTCATAGCAGCCCTATAGGACAGAGTAGTAATGCCCCATAGGGTTCCGAAAGGAGACATCTTTCTCCCACGGAACAGTTAGTGGGTTCAAACTGCTAATCTTACGGTTAGCAGCCAAATGTTTTAAGCACTGTGCCACCAGGGCTCTATCTCATGAGTATACATTCTGAAATAGTTCAGACTCCAGAAGTTGATATTCAAATCAATTTTGGAAACTTGGCCTGCTTTTTTGTTATAAAAAAAGACACAAATCATACTTTCCTTTTAAAGCCATATCATACAAATCTATTTAATCCAGAATGTCTGAAATGCCAACTATTGATAGTGAAAAATATGGTGGGCAGAAATACAATTTTATTCTTTGAAAGATATGAATGTGGATGTGTTTGATGTATTTTGGAAGCTGACAATGGAGTAAAACAGATTTATTTTGAGGGGCAAAGAGGAGATTTGTGAGTACTTGTGGAGAGAGTCTGAAGGAACCTTGTCAGAAAATGGATCAGAGTGGTAAAGGAAGGACTTTGTGATTAGGTGATCTGAGTGTGCTACTTTCTAGCTGTGTGACTTACAGTCTTGAAATTTCAGTTTCTTCATCTATAAAAAGGATGTTATGTTTCAGGGTTGTAATGAACATGTAATAAAATTCTGTATGCTTAGTACCTATCACAGTGCTTAGTACACAGTAAATAGGTGCTTACTAAATGCTGTCCCCTTCCATTTAAAGGACTCTTGAGGTTAATGACACTGGTTCTGAGAGTAGTGTATCAAAAGCACTTACTCTAGTACTTAGTTAATACAGGAATGACTACCTGAGGCTGGGTTGATGATAATGACATTTTTCTGGTGTAACCAATTATAAGCTGTTCTAGAAAAGAGGATGGAAGCATTTGTGTATGTGTGTGTTTGTGTGCATGCATGTGTGCAGATTATAAAATAATTTCCTGGTGTGATTAATTAAGTGGAGGAAATAGGGAGCACTGCCAGTCTATGCTTCTCCTGAGGTTGAAGAAAGTAGAGGGCAGGAGAGTGGTCTTAGAACCAGACACCTGTCTTTCCTATATTGGAGGTGTGGTGCTGTGGGTTAATGTGCTGGACTGCAAGGTCAGTTTGAACCATAAGGTCAGTGGTTCAAGCTCACCAGCTGCTCCTCGGAAACGCTATACAGGGTCACTATGATTCAGAACCGACTCGATGGCACTTAACAACAACAACAATAATGTGCTTGATGGGGTTCCTGGGTGGGACAAACAGTTAAATACTTGGCTACAAATCAGAGTCACTGCATCAAAAAGAAATGGTCTATGTTCACCCATTTCAAGAGGTAGCATATACTCAAGAACCAATGATACTGAAGGAAGAAATTCAAGCTGCACTGAAGGTAATGATGAAAAACAAGGCTCAAGGAATTGATGTAATACACATTGACAATAAAATTAAAAAACTGATGCAGCACTGGAGGCACTCACTCATCTATGCCAGGAAATTTGGAAGATAGCTACCTAATCAACCAATTGGAAGAGATCCATATTTGTGCCCATTCCAAAAAGAGGAGACCAAATGGAATGAAGAAATCATTGGACATTATCATTAACATCACATGGCAGTAAAATTTCCCTAATGACAATTCAAAAATGGCTGCAATAGTACATTGACAGGGAACTGCCAGAGGTTCAAGCCAAATTCTGATAAGGACATGGAATGAGAAATATCATTGGTGACATCAGATGGATCTTGGCTGAGAGCAGAGAATACCAGAAACATGTTTGGTGGTGGTGGTGGTAGTGTGCCATGGCATCAGATCCCACTCATACTGCAAGTGTAGGTGTTCCCGTGCATATGTCCTCTCTTCTTATCAGACGGATGCTTCACTCTCCACTCTAGTCCTCTGTGGCTATGTCACTGACTCTACGCCCAAGAGTCCCCAGGTCTTGCCATACTGCTGGCCAACCAGGTTTCCACCCGGGTTCACAAGAGTCTATTGAACGTTGTAGGGCTGAGCTCACAGCTTCATTGCTGATTTCCATCACTTCCCCTTGTTGGTGATGAACATGGTCACCAATCAGAGCGTGTATTCCCATTGAGTCTTAGTCTTGGAAGGGGGTTTGCCCTGAGGGGCCCTGACCACTTGCCTTGATGTCTCCTGGGTGAGCAACTTGCTCGTTTTTGTAGTAATCAGTCGGTCTGCCTATATTGTTTTGTATTTTTCCTGCTGGTCTTTCTTTCTAGATGTAGCTTCTGTTCTTCTAGCTACTCCAGGCTGGTCTGCTTGTCCTTTCAAGTGGACATTTCCTACCTCAGAAGATTCTGGATGCTGTTCAGGATTCCACCTATGGTCTTATGTAACGCAGAGGCTCTACAAGAAGCCTCCTTCACTAGGCACTTTGTAGCTCCATTTTAGGTATTCCAATCAGTTCTAGGCAGAAGACAGACTTACAAGCTTCCTATGGTGATATTTCTTGCTATTCCTTTCTCTCCTCCTCAAGTGTCTATTTTATAATGGTATGCAAGATTCAAAAGACAGCCAAGCATGTTAGCATTATTTCTCCCTATTCCCCATTCCAACCATGTCTCAATCCCTATATCCCAGAGCCCTGTTGTTCCAAGGCGGTGTATAATACATCATTATTTACCTCTGTCCCACTTAGCCCATGCCAACCTGCCTAATTGTTCTCCCATCTGCTTTGTTCTTCCATTACCTCCCTACTTGTATATTGCCCCCTTCTCTAGCACTCAAACTATACTGTGTCTATTCCCTGCCCTATGCTCCATCTTCCCCTCCCTCCCCTCACCCTACCACTCACATCCCACTAACCAACAAAGAACACCCACCCACCCCCTTTAGTATGGGTTCTTTTTCTTAGTCTTTTACAGTAGTGGTCCTATGCAGTATTTTTCCTTTTGTGACTGACTAAATTCACTCAACATAATGTCCTCAAGGTTCATCCATGTTATGTGGTGGCTTGCAGCTTCCTTGTTATTATTAAAGGTAGCATAATACTCCATTGTGTGTATGTACCACAGTTCGTTTATCCATTCTTCAGTTAATGGACACTTGGCTGTCTCCATCTTTTTGCTATTGTAAATAGTGCTGCTATGAACATTGGTGTGCATATATCTACTCATGTTATGGCTCATATTTCTTGTGGGTTAATACCAAGTAGAGGAATTGCTGGATCATAAGGTATTTCTATTTCTAACCTTCTGAGAAAGCACCATATTGCCTTCCAGAGAGGTTGGACCATATTGCAACCCCACCAGCAATACAAGAGTGTCCCAGTCTCTCCACATCCCCACTAGCATTTATTGTCTTCTACTTTTATGATCTTTGCTGTTATTGCTGGTGTGAGATGATATCTCATTGTTGTTTTGATTTGCATCTCTCTAATGGCTAGTGATCATGAACATTTCTTCATATGTTTGTTGGCTTCCTGGATCTCCTCCTTAGTGAAGTGTTTGTTCATGTCCTGTGCCCACTTTTTAATTGGGTTATTTGTCTTTTTCTTGTAGAGGTGTTGTAGTTTCCAATATATTTTAGAAATATGTCTCTTATCTGATATGCATTGCAAAAGAGTTTTTCCCATTCTGTGGGTTCCCTTTTTACTCTTCTGGTGAAGTCTTTTGATG
>NW_006408749.1:3876270-3889720 GCF_000296735.1 Chrysochloris asiatica
TGAAAGTAATGTTGGCTGTTAGTTTTGTATATATGCTCTTAATCATGCTGAGGAATTTCCCTTCAATTCCTGTGTTTTTATTAGGAATGGATGTTGGATTTTGTCAAATACCTTTTCTGCATCAATCGATATGATCATGTGGTTCTTTTCTTTTTTCTTATTTATATGGTGGATAACGTTGATCTAACGTTAAACCATCCTTGCATCCCTTATATGAATCCCACCTGATCATGATGTATTTATCTTTTTGATGTGTTGCTGGATTCTGTTGGCTTGGAATTTGTTGAGAATTTTTACATCTATGTTCATGAGGGATATTCGTCTCTAATTTTCTTTCTTAGTGATGTCCTTCCCTGGTTTTGTTATGTGGGTTATGCTTGCTTCATAAAATGTATTAGGGGGAGGCGGGGCTGGATGGTGGCTAGGGTGGAGGTGTAGTGAAGTTCACCATCAGCCATACCACAAAATACCAGGTAAAGCAGATTCAAGGCAGAGTTCCAAAACTCAGAACCACATAGCTAGGAATATTTTAAAAGTTTGAAGGCTTATAACTAGTGGAATTGAAGCTGAAGTAAGAAATGACATACTTTTGAATTTGCTGGGCTCGGAGGCCTGGAGCTGACATCTTGGGTGAGACCAAACAACAAGACCAAGCCGGGGAGCAGAAACACCATGGAAAAATGCAAGGGGAACCTTGGAGCAAAGGTGGACAATACACTTTGTCGGTTTTACTTTGTTCTGATCTTTTTTTTTTAATCGTACCTGGTCATTGCACCCCTCCCCTCACTGTTTGCACACCTCCATTCTGGTGACTAGAGGGGGTGCCTGAGCGAGAGGACACCCCCTGCCCTCACCACTGGTGGGTTCTTCTGCCACGCATGCTCACAGAATCTAAGCCCAAGAGAAGGACCTGAACATTTTTTGTTTTCTGTTTTTTTTTTTTTTTATATATGGGAAAGGCCAGAATAGGGCTGTAGAGAGGGAAAGAGAGTTTAAAAACAAAACAGGCCAAAAATTAAATTAAAGCCTGAGGTATAGCAGAACAACCAACAGTGGCATCTTGAAATCTCTCAGGCAGCTTTGAAAGCAAGAAGCTGAAGAGAGGATGTTAAAGTCATACTCATATTAGGATACATATTTTTTTTTTTTTCTTCTCTCCCTCCTCTCCCTTTTCTGTGATTATAGACTGCAGTATTCAGCCTAGGTGTTTTTTGTTTGTTTGTTTGTTTGTTTTTTGCTGTTGCTCTTTTGCTGTTTTATGCTCCCCTTCCATCTTTGGGGGAATCTTTCTCTCCCTGTATTACCCAAGAAGAGACAGCAACTGCTGCCATATAATCTAGCTACAATTATACTCTATAAAACACCAAGACCCAGGCAAGAACAATACCAACTGCCATATACCAGGAAGGCAGACAACACCTGTCAAAGTTACTCTGCATTAAGCAATAAGAGGAGTGAAAACGGAAACCCACATCCTGATCACATCTACCTGGAAGCAATCATAAAACATAAAAAATACCAAAACACATACTCAATTAAGTATTAAGGCCACAGATAATCAATAAACATGTCCAAGAAGCAAAAGCAGATAGCCATATCAGCACATGTCCAAGAACAAGATAAAATGTCTGAGACAAATGACTTAGAGGTAGACTTGGACTCCATTCTGGAAGGAGGGCAGGCCTTAGAAATGCCTGAGAAAATGATTATAAAATGTTTCAAAACAAGAAGAGCATTTTCTGGGTATGTTGTGAAGTGTTAATTTTCTTTGAAGTTGCCTTATAGTCCATTAACTTTTTTCTCCATTTAGTGCAGACTATTTTATCCTGTAATCTACCTGACCTTCTCACCATCTGGATCTCTGTTCCTACGTGTTTACCTTCTTTTACATTGTAATTGTTTGGTCATAAACTGACCTCCCATATTCTCTGAGTTTGTTCTTATAATTTTGATCTGTTCTTGAGTCTTCCTTCTGTAGATTTAATTTTGGGAGGTGCTGCCACGCATGTCAATCTTTGGTTGTTGTTTGTTCTTGTTGGTTCTCAGTCCACAGAACTCCCTTTAGGATGTTTTGTAGTGCAGGGTTGGCTTTGGCAAAATCCCTTAGCTTCTGTTTGTCCTGGTATGTTTTGATTACACCCTTATATTTGATTGATAGCTTTGCTGGATAAAGGATTCTTGGTTGGCAGTTTTTTTCTTCCAGGGTTTTATATATGTCTCCCCATTGCCTTCTTGCTTGCCTGGTTTCTGCTGAGAGATCCGAGCTTAATCTGGCTTGCTTGCCTTTGTATGTAACATTTCTCTTTTGCCTAGCTGCTTTCAGGAGTGTCTCCTTATCTTTGATTTCGGAGAGCTTGACTATGATATGTCTCGGTGATTTTCTTTTGGGGTCTATCCTTCCTGGAGTTCGTTGAGCTTCTTGGATGTTTATCTTTTCACTTTTCAGGATGTTAGAGAAATTTTCTTCCAGCAGTTCTTCAACTATTTCCTCTGTGGACTTGTGTGAATCTCCTTCTTCTAGATTGTCTATAATTCTTAAGTTATTCCTCTTCATGTTGTCCAACATGAATCTTAGATCTTCTTCAGATTTTTTAAAATCCTTTTTTCTGTTTGCTCTTCTATCTTAGTGGTATTGAGAGATTTGTCTTCCAGCTCACTAGTTCTGCCTTCATCTCTTCTATTCTGCTCCTTTGCCCTTTAAGTGTATTGTCTACTTCTCATATTCTATTATTGATCGTTTGGACCTATTTTTGTAGGTTTTCAATTGTTTCCAATGCTGTATTTATCTTGTTTAATTGTTCCTGTATTGTTTTCCTGACTTCTTCCTTATTTTTCTCAAATGCATTGTAAAGTGTTTTGAAACATTTTATAATCATTATTCTGAATTCCTTCTCAGGCATTTCCAAGGCCTGCCTTCCTTACAGAATGGAGTCCAAGTCTACCACTAAGTCATTTGTCTCAGACATTTTATCTTGTTTCTGGACATGTGCTGATGTGCACATCTCCTTTTGCTTCTTGGACATATTTATTATCGGTGGCCTTAATACTTAATTGAGTATGTGTTTGGGTATTTTTTATGCTTTATGATTGCTTCCAGGTAGATGTGATCAGGATGTGGGCTTCCCTTTTCACTCCTCTTATTTCTTAACTCAGAATAACTTTCACAGGTGTTTTCTGCCTTCCTGGTATATGGCAGTTGGTATTGTTCTTGCCTGGGTTTTGGTGTTTTATAGAGTGTGATTTTAGCTTGACTATTTGGCAGCAGTTGCTGTCTCTTGTTGGGTAATATAGGGAGAGAAAGAATCCCCCAAACGTAGAAGGGGGAGCATTAAACAGCAAAACAGCACCAGCAAAAAAAAAAAAACAAAACCCCAAAATAACAACAACAAAAACAAAACTAGATTGAATACTGTTGTCTATAATCTCAGAAAAGGGAGAGGAAAGATAGAAGAGAAAAAATAAATCTAGCCTAATATGAGTGTGCTTTAATGACCTCTCTTCACCTTCTTGTCTTCAAAGCTGCCTGAGAGATTTCAAGATGCCACTGTTGATATTTGCCTCTGGTTTTAATTTAATTTTCGGTCTGTTTGTTTTTAAACTCTCTTTCCCTCTCTCCACCCCTGTCCTGGCCTTTCCTGTATTAAACAAAATAAAACAAAAAAAGCAGTTCTGGGCCAGCTCTTGGACTGAGAGTATCTGTGCACAAACATGGCAGAAATACCCACCAGTGGTGAGGGTGGGAGGTGTCCACTTACTCAGGCACCCCCTCTAGTCACCAGAATGGAGTTGCGCAAACAGTGGGGGAAATGAACAGATACAGAAAAAAAAAAAAATCAGAAGAAAGCAAAACTGACAAAGTGTATTGTCCACCTTTGCTTTGATGTTCCTGTGGCAGTTTTCCATGGTGTGTCTGCTCCCCTGCTTTGTTTTGACATTTGGTCTCACCCAAGTTGTTGGCTCCGGGCTGCAGAACTCGGCAGATTCAAAATACGAGCGTTCTTACTTCTGCTTCAAGTTCCACTAGCTATAAGCCTTCAAACTTTTCAAATATTCCTAGCTATGGGGTTCCAAGTTTTGGAGTTCTGCCCTGGATCTGCTTTGCCTGGTATTCTGTGGTATGGCTAATGTTGAACTTTACTGAACCTCAACCCTAGCCACCATCAAGCCTCGCCCCTTCAATTTTTATGCTGAGCAAATAATCACAGAAGCAGGATTATATTATTAGGGTGGCATCAGGATTGCAGGAAGACTCATTAACAACCTTCAATATGCAAATTATACAACTTTGCTTGCTGAAATAGGAGAGGTCTTGAAATACTGATGAAGATCAAAGACTACAGCCTTCAGTATGGATTGCAGTTAAATATAAAGAAAACAAAAATCCTCACAACTGGACTAATACATAACATCATGATTGGTAATTTATGTGCTATGGAGTAATTTCTGACTCATAGAGACCCTGTACAGGGTTTCCGAGGCTGTAAATCTTTATGGGAGCAGAAATCCTCATTTTCTCCCATGGAATAGCTGGTAGTTTTGAACTGCTGAACTTGCAGTTCACAGTCCGATTCATGACCATTGCACTACCAGAGCTCCATAACTTCATGATTAGTGTAGAAAATATTGAAGTTGTCAAAGACTTCATTTTGCTTAAATCTACAATCAACACTTGTGGAAGCAGCAGTCAAGAAGTTAAATGACATACTGCAATAGTCAAATCTGCTGCACAAGACCTCTTTAAAGTGTTCAAGAATAAAGATGTCAGTTTGAAGACTAAGGTGCACCTGACCCAAGCTATGGTATTTTCAGTAGCCTCATATGCATGTGAATGTTTGACAATGAATAAGGAAGACCATAGAAGAATTGATGCATTGAATTATGGTGTTGTAGAAGAATAGTGAAAGTGCTATGGAATACCAGAGGAACAAACAGTTCTGTGTTGGAAGAAGTACAGCCAAAATGCTCCTTAGAGGCAAGGATGGTGAGACTTCATCTCTCATACTTTGGACTGTTATCAAGAGGTACTAGTTCCTGAAGAAGGACATTATGCTTGGTTAAGTGGTGGGTCAGCAAACAAGAGGAAGACCCCCAAAGAGATGGACTGACACCATGACAGCAGCAATGGGATCAAGGGTAACAACAATTGTGAGGATGGTACAGAACTGGACAATGTTTTGTTCTGTTGTGCATAGGGGTCGCTATTAGTCTGAACTGACTCAATGGCCCCTAACAGCAACAACAACCAAAAGATTGGCAGGTCGAATCCACTCAAAGTTGCTTCAGGAGAAAGGTCTGGTGATCTACTTCTGATATGTCACATCTTTGAAAACTTTATAGAACAGATTACCCTGCACACATGGGGGTCACGCAGAGTCAGAACTGACTTCACAGTGACTAATAACAACATACTATTTCAGGAATCCCTAGGTGGTACAATCCTCTAAGCACTCAACAACTGACTGAAAGACTAAGGTTCAAACCCACCCAGAGGTGCCTTGAGAGAAAGGTCTGGTGATCTGCTTCTGAAAAGTCACAGTCTTGAAAACCCTATGGAGCACAATTCTATTCAGAAACACATGGGACACCATGAGTTAGAAGGGACTCCATGACAACTAACAACATTAAGGCAATTTATCTATGTCACATTCATTTAATAGTGATAATTATAGTTTTGCAGTTCTGGTGTGGCACTGTAGGATAAAGTACTGAACCAAAAGGTTGGCTTGAACCAAACGGTCAGTGGTTCAAGCCCACCAGTTGCTCCTCAGAAACCCTATACAGGATCACTCAGAAAACCTATACAGGCCTCTTTGTCTATGTACAGGCTCCTTATGAGCACAATTAAGTGTTCCAGAATACTCATTGTTCACAATGTTGTCTATATCTTGTTGTGATTCACACAACTGAAGCTTTTGCATAGTCAATAAAACCCAGATAACAATCTTTCTGGTATTCTCTACTTTTATCCAAGATCCATATGACATCACCAATGATATCCCTAATTCCATGTCCTTGTCTGAATCCGACTTGAACTTCTGGCAGTTCAATTGTACAAACAATTGTACATTTTTTGAGTTATCATTAGCACAATTTTACTTGCATGGGATATTAATGATATGGTTTGATGATTTCCACATGCCACTGGGTCACCTCTCTTTGGAATGGACACAAATACGGATCTCTTCCATTCAGTTGGCCAGTCTTCCAAATTTCTTGAAACAGATGAGTGAGTGCCTCCAGTGCTGGATCAGTTTATTGAAAAATTTCAATTTGTCTTCCTTGAATTACTGGTGCCTTCTTCTTTGCCAATGCCTTCAAAGCACTGTGGATGTCTTCCTTCAGTATCATTGGCTCTTTATCATATACTACCTCTTGAAATGTTTGAACATTGACCATTTCCTTTTGGTACAGTGACTCTGTGTATTCTTTCTGTCTTCTTCTGATGCTTTCTGCATCTTGACATATTTTGCCCATAGAATCCTTCAATAGTTCAACTCGAGGCTTGAATTATTTCTTCAGTTCCCTCAGCTTGAGAAATGCTAAGTATGTTCTTTCCTTTTGGTTTTCTAAATCCAGGTCTTTGCATATTTCATTATAATATTTGACTTTGTCTTCTCCAGCTGACCTTTGAAATTTTCTGTTCAACTCTTGTACTTCCTCATTTATTCCAACTGCTTTAGCACCTCTATATTGGAAAGCAAGTTTCAGAGTCTACTCTGATATCCATTTTGGTCTTTCCCTTCTTTCTTGTCTTCTTAATGACCTTTTGTTTTCTTCCTGTAGGATGTTCTTGATGTCGTCTTACAATTCTTCTAGTATTGACAAAATTCTCAACGCTGACCTGATCAAGCTGCTATCTGAAAATACTTTGTGAGTCACTGGTTTATGTGTATGTATGCACTTCAAAACAAGCCCTGGTCATGTAGATGTTTGGGAGTTGGGCTATTAACTGCAAGGTAAGCAGTTCAAATCTACCAGTTTTCTGCTCCCGAAAACCCTAGAGAGCATCGCTATGAGTTAGAATCGACTCCATGACACAACCCCCACCCCCACCATGTACTTAAAAAGTATTGCAAGCTCCTTTTTTGCTTTGGTTTTTCAAGTTTGATCTTTTTTCTTCACTCAATGGAATGTTCAACAGATCAAAGTTAAGTGAGGACTAACAGGCACAGATTACAACAGCTTGAAGTGATGTGGGATCATAAGGAATATAGGAAATAACTCTTGGATGCAATGCATTCTGAGTTAAGCCTTGAGGAGAGGACATGAAGTAGTGATGGCAGGAGGGGGGAATGTCCTATGTTAATGAGTGGTAAAGGGAGGACATTTTTATGGTTGAGGACTCAAGAAAGCATCTTTGCTCACTAAAAAGAGGTGGTTGGAGGCAGGACTGAAATTCTTGGATTTAACTCAGTAGGCAATAGGCAGCCACCGTACAGTATTGAAAAGCATGCCACGATGTGGGTAAAATTCCCATCGCCAGTGTCATGGTATACATTGGTGGTTGTTGGTGGTTGTATGCCAGGAAGTCAGTTCCAATTCATAGTGAAATTCTATAGGGTTTCTGAGGTTGTATATCTTTACAGGAACAGAAATCTCATCTTTCTCCTGTGGAGTGGCTGGTAGATTCGAACTACTGACCTTTGATAAGCAACCCAACTCATAACCCACTATGTTACTGGTATACATTGGTATACATTGGTGGCTCCCAAACCTAGATTTTAAAAACACAGATCCCCAGATGTTATCCCCAAATATTCTGACTGAAGGGATGGATAAGAGCGAGAGGTGGTAATAGGGAGTTAATAGTGGCATGGGAGACGGATGAGGTTCCTGGACAGAACTAGGGATCTGAACCCAAAGGTCTTCTATTTTCCAAAGCCCATAACTGTAGCTACTCTTCTGTTTGTAACATTTTTCATATTATTGCATTTTCCTGGGATGCTCTTATTCTCCATTTCCTTGAATATTCTGTCCATTATTAAAGGCCCATCTCAAGTGTAGACTTTCCAGAGAAGCCCTCCCTGATTCATATCTCCTGTGATTATGGGAAGGTTATGAGGAGGTCCTAGAATTTGGGTTCAGAAGGGAATTGGAGTAACTGAGATTGAACAGTTGGGATACATCAGTTATGGATTTTTGCCCTGAGGGTTTACACCTGAGTGTGTGTTGCAATTTTGTGTGTTCTTGGACTAAGATTGATTGCTGTGAGAGTTGTAAAATGAATAAAGTAATAACAATGCCACCAACTCCTGACACCAATGGATTAAAGCAAACTTTCCAAAATCATGGCAACAACTTTTGAAGGAGGTGGCATGAAGGCTATTTCATAATTATTCTTGTAAAGTGCCGTTGCGTCAGTTCTGACTCATAGAGACCCTGTTTAGGGTTTCTGAGGCTTTAAATCTCTGTGGGAGCAGAAAACCTTTTTTTTTTTTTTTTTCTGCAGAGCAGGTGGGCTTGAACTGTGTACCTGGTAGCTTGCAATCCAGTGGGTCACCGTGCTGCCCATTTCGTAATGGTGGTGGTGGCTGTGTGCCGTGGAGTCGGTTCTGACTCATAGCGACCCTGTATAGGGTTTCCAAGGCTGTAAACCTTTACGGGAGCAGAAAGCCTCATCTTTCTCCTGTGGAATGGCTGGTAGTTTCAAACTGCTGTCCTTGAGGTTAGCAGCCCGACTCATAACCACTACGCTACCAGAGCTCCTTATTTCATAATGTTGCTATTGTTATGTGCCGTGGAGTCAGTTCTGACTCATAGCGACCCTGTACAGGGCTTCCTGGACTGTAAATCTTTACATGAGCATAAAGCCTCATTTTTCTCCCACGGAACAGCTGGTAGTTTCGAACTGCTGACCTTGCGGTTCACAGCCCGATTCGTAACCACTACGCTACCAGAGCTCCTTAGAAGACTTAAAGAGAAAGAAATGCGGGTGGCCAATAGATTAACAGACTCCAAAGTAGAAGGAAATATTTTTTATTAGAATATGGAGAACAAATGGTAACTTGTACAAGGATAAATTTTAAAAAAGTATTGCTACAAATTCATAGAAATCTTTATTAAACAAACACACAAAAAAATGTGAAGCTACTATTTCTAGATATAGCCTCCATGTAAGTTTATATATTTCAGAAGGCAGTATTTCTATTGTTCTAACTCTTCCCCCAAAGAATGTTTGAGCTCTTTGATTTATAGCAAGTAAAACTGTCAGTTTGGTCTTTCTTGAGGGACTCAAATCATGTTTCTTTTCAATATTCTTTTTTGAGTTTTGAGAACAAAAAGAAGTCTGAAAGGACAAAGTCAGGGCTGTAGGATGAATGGGGTAGGGTTTTCCAAGGAAATTCTTTGCTACCAACCCTCGAAGAATGAAGAGGTTCATTGTCATGGTGTGAAAACAATTTTCTAGGTACAAATTTATCACCAATGTGGTTTTTAATTTTCTTAAAACTTCTTGCTAATGTGATTGTCCTGTGCCATTTGAGAAAATTTATCTAGATTACCCCTTTGGAGACCCAAAAGACAATTGCTGGAATGCTCTGAGCTGGCCTCTCTGTCATGAAATTATATGGTCCAGCATTCCAAGGGGATCCCCTTGGAATGAGAATAAGGCAAGTTTATTACTGAGAGAACTTGTTTACAATCACAGAGACTTACTGAAACATATTTTGTTTGGAATACGCCCATGCATGTATGAACTAGAATCCTAGTAGGAATACTAGTTAGTTGATTTACCCTTTGATTTACATGTTTGTTTTATTGGGAAAATAAGAGAGAAATCAAAGTTTCCAATATTTAAAAAACAAAACAAAAACACTGGGACTTCTGGTTTGGGTGGCAGCAGAGATAGCCAGGTAGGAAAGGCTCTGTGGGGGAGGGACTGAAAACCCACAGAAGCTGTGCTCACAGAATAACACCAGAGCTCTGGATCTACCATAAGTTTCAGGACGTCAGTTTCCTGCACTTGCAAGTGAAAAAAATCATGATATAAGGGAAAATACTATGAGTTAGGAATCGCTGGAGATGGGACTCCCTCTGCAACCATCCAGCCCAGGCAGAGTTCAGAGGGCGGGGCTACAGCCAGACAGCCACAGGGAACTGGCGCTAAAAGTGGTGCAGTGACATTTTCAAAGGGAAGTATGGGGGAATTCTACACATCTTTTCCTCCTATTCCCTGTCGTGCCTTCTATGCCCAGCCTGGATACCTTCATGCGGGTGGGTGCAAACCCCCCCCCAACAAAAAAATACTCCAGCGCTGACCACACAGTTTTCCCACGGTACACAGAGAAAGAGCTTGGCGGCTACTTATGACATCATCGTCAGGGTCACAGCCCTAAAATTAACCTGTGCACAATGCTTACTCAGGCCTATAGAGCAAAAAAAAAAAAGCAGGCACATCAGGCCTGACAGACAAACCATAGAACAATCTATGAAACCCCAACATAAAAGGACGCACCTATCTAAAGAATTATGCTGTGCACATGCAGATACCTAACTGACCTTCAGAGACAAAAATATATATAATATAGTGGGCAATCTTTCTCCCATTAACTTTTCAATATCTATCTGTGCACCTCCACGGTGGTGACTAGAGGAGGGGCCTGAGCAAGCAGACACCCCCAACCACTGCTGGAGGCTTCTAAGGTATACACACATTGCCTGTGTCGCAAGGCGACTGTACAGTCGGCCATAGTTTTATTTTTGTTTCCAAGAGGTGGTTTTTGTCTCTGCTTTTACATTGCTTCTGCTTTTGGTCCTTTGATCACATGTTTTTCCTGGAGGTGGGAGGTTTTTTTCCCTAGGTTACCCAAGAAGAGACAGCAATCGTGGCCATATACCCAAACTATAAGCATACCCCATAATATTCCACCATTGAGAGAAGAGCAACAGCTGCTAAGCATTACATGAAAAAAAAGAAGCCTATCTCCTGATCATATCCACAGGACACAATGTAAGCTTAATAACACAACAACAAACATCCATTTAAGCATTAAAAAAACTCACATATACTACTAGAAATGACAAACGATCTCAAACGCAACAAATGATCTCAAAACATGTCAAAAAACAGAAAAATGTAACTGAGAGAAATGTGATGGAGATAGAAAAAGGATCCCCAGAAGAGGAATGATATGGAAACAAATTCAAATGCCCTGAAAAGGGGTGGAGAAAAACAAGGAAGAAGTCAGGAAAGTACTACAAGAGCAAGCAAACAAGATTGATACAGCATTGGAAACAATTCAAAACCTGAAAAGAGAGGTCCAGATGATTAATAATAAAATATCAGAAATGGACAATACACTGAAAAGGGAAAGGAGCAGAATAGAAAAGATGGAAGCCAGAACTAGCGAGTTGGAAGACAAATCTCTCAATACTGCTAATACAGAAGAGCAAGCTGCAAAAAGGATAAAAAAAAATCTGAAGAGAGTCTAAGATTCATGCTGGATAACATGAAGAGGAACAACTTAAGAATTATTGGCATTCCAAAACAGGAAGAATCAAAGAAGTCCACAGAGGAGATAGTTGGAGAGCTTCTGGAAGAAAAGTTCCCTAACATATTGAAAGATGAGAAGATAAATATTCAAGAAGCCAAACATACTCCAGGAAGGATAGACCCCAAAAGAAAGTCACCAAGACATATAAAAATCAAGCTTTATAAATCAAAGACAAGGAGAGACTTCTAAAATGGCCAGGGAGAACAGAAGTGTCACTTACAAAGGCAAGTAAATCAGACTAAGCCCTGACTACTGAGCATGAACCATGCAGGCAAGAAGGCAATGAAGAAACATATACAAAACCCTAAAAGAAGAAAAAACAAAACAAAACAAAAAAACACACAAACTGCCAACCAAGAATCATCTATTCAGCAAAACTATCAATCAAATACAATGGTGCAATCAAAACATTCCAGGATAAACAGAATCTAAGAGATTTTATCAAAACCAATCCAGCACTTCAAAATATCCTAAGGGAGTTCTTTGGACTGAAAAACCAACAAGAACAGACAACAACCAGAGATTGACAGGTGTGACAACACCACCTGGAACTCAGTCAACAGATAGCAGAGTCCAGAACACAACAAAACTACAACAACAAATTCAAAGGTGCTGGGAGGTCAACTGAAGATCAAAATAAAATGTAAAAGAAGGGCTAAATGTAGGAACAGAGATCCAGGTGGTGAGAATGTCAGGTAGATTACAGGATACAATAAATTCTCTTAAATGGAGAGAAAAGTTAATAGACTTTAAGGTAACCCCAAAGAAAGTTAATACATCACAACTTACCATGAAAATGAACTTCCAAGCAGAACAAGCAAACATGAAAACTAAGAAGAAACCAACAAGAAATATCACAAAAACCACAAACTCAGCACAAGAAGGCATGCAGAACAAAGGAGCAAACAGCACTACCAAAAAATTAATATAATGACAGCAATTAATTCATGCCTATCAATAATTACATTGAATGTCAATGGACTGAATGCACCAGTGAAGAGACAAAGAATGGCACATTGGATAAGAAAACAAGACCCTTCAATATGCTGCCTGCAAGAGACACGCCTTACACACAAAGACAGAAACAGACTAAAAGTTAGAGAATGGAAAAAATATATATACCAATCTAACTGCAAAAATAAACAAGCAGGAGTGGCAATTCTAACCTCTGATAAAGTAAACTTTAAGACAAAAACCAGTATGAGATGAAGAAGGACACTATCTCAAGATGAAAGGGTCAATTGAGCAAGATGACATAACCATAATAAATATCTATGCTCCCAATGAAAAAACACCAAGATATATGAAGCAAACCTTACTAGAATTGAAGAAAGAAATAGATAAATCTACAATTATAGTTGGAGATTTTAATACGCCACTTTCGAAAAGGGACAGAACAACCAGAAAGAAACTTGACAAAGTTACAGAGGAACTAAACAGCACAATCAACCAACTTGACCTCATAGATGTGTACACAGCATTCAACCCAACAACAACACCATATACTTTCTTCTCCAGTGCACATGGAACATTCTCCAGAATTGACCATGTGTTAGGTCACAAAGCCAGTCTCCATAAATTTACAAACATCAAAATACTACAGAGCATCTTTTCAGACCATAATGCTATAAAACAAGAAATCAACAACAAGAAGACTAAGGAAATAAAGTTGAATACATGGAAACTGAACAACACCCTGCTGAAAAGTGACTGTGTAAAAGAAGAAATTAAACGTGAATTCATAAAGTTCCTAGAAATAAAGTAGAATGAAAACACAACATACTAAAATCTTTGGGACAAGGCAAAAGCTGAGCTGAGAGAACGATTTATTGCGATAAATGTGCACATCCAAAAAGAAAAAAGAACTAATATTAACACATTAACACAGCATCTCCAACATTAGAAACAGACCAACAGAGGGAACCTACAGTCACCAAAAGAAAAGAAATAATAAAGAT
>NW_006408749.1:3890909-3926174 GCF_000296735.1 Chrysochloris asiatica
AAGGCATCCAAACTGGCAAAGAGGAAGTAAAACTCTCCTTATTTGCAGATGATATGATTCTATACATAGAAAGCCCCAAAAACTCAGTAAAAAAGCTACTAGACCTCATTGGAAGATTCAGCAAAGTGGCAGGGTATGGGATCAACATACAAAAATCAGTTGGATTCCTGAATAGCAACAATTACAGCACTGAAAAAGACATTAGGGAAGCAATACTATTTACAATAGCCGCCCAAAGGATGAAATATTTAGGAATAAATGTAACTAGAGAAACAAAGGACCTATACAAAGAGAATTACTAAACACTACTACAAGAAACCAAAAAAGAGACTTACAAAACTTGGAAGAACATACCGTGTTCCTGGATAGGAAGACTCAACATCGTGAAAATGTCAATGCTACCCAAATAATTATATGCTACACATATAATGCAATCCCAATCCAGATTCCAATGGCATTCTTCAAAGAGATAGAAAAGACAATTACAAACTTTATATGGAAAGGAAGGAGACCCAGGATAAACAAAGCACTGCTCAAGAAGAAGAACAAGGTCTGTAGCCCTGATTTCAAAATCTACTACACGGCTACGGTGGTCAAAACAGTCTGGAACTGGTACAATGAAAGATATATTGATCAGTGGAACAAAATTGTGACTCCAGAAATTAACCCATCCACATACATCCAACTGATTTTTGACAAAACATCTAAATATATCACATGGGGGGGGGGGGTGATATTCTCTTCAATAGATGGTGCTGGCAGATCTGGAAAGCAATACGCAAAAGATTGACATAAGACCTTTACCTCACGCCCTATACAAAAACCAATTTAGCATGGATTAAAGACCTAAATGTGAATCCCAAAATTATGAAAGTCATCAATGAACAAATAGGGACAAATGTGAGGGAATACACAGACTACCAAACATTTTGAAAAGTACACAAACAAAAGTAGACAAAATAGATGAGTGGGACATACTAAAAATTAAAAAATTATGTGCATCAAAAGACTTCATCAAAAGAATAAAAAGGGAACCCACAGAATGGGAAAAACTCTTCTGCAATGACACATCACACAAGGGACTCATTTCTAAAATATATATGAAACTGCAACACTTCTACAAGAAAAAGACAAATAACCCAATTAAAAAATGGGCACAGGACATGAACAGACACTTCACTAAGGAAGAGATCTGGGCAGCCAACAAACATTCAAAGAAATTTTCATGATCACTAGCCATTAGAGAGATGGAAATCAAAACAACAATGAGATATCATCTCACACCAACAATAACAGCAAAGACCAAGAAAATAGAATACAATAAGTGCTGGCGAGGATGTGGAGAGACTGGCGGAATTGCAAAATGGTTCAAACTCTCTGGAAAGCAATATGGCACTTCCTCAGAAGGTTGGAAATAGAAATACCTTATGATCCAGCAATTCTTCTACTTGGTATTTACCCACAAGAAATACGAACCATAGCATGAGTAGATATATGCACACCAATGTTCATAGCAGCACTATGTGCAATAGCATAGTGGAGACAGCCAAAGTGCCCATCAACTGAAGAATGGATAAACAAACTGTGGTACATGCACACAATGTAATATTATGCTACCTTAAAGAACAACAAGGAAGCTGTAAGTTATCACACAACATGGATGAACCACACAGCACCACACCAGGAAAAAGGTAACAAATCTTTATAGCAAGGATCACTCCCACCCCCTCAGTACATAGGGTTGACAGGAATGGGCAATATAGATATTGGCTACCCAAAATGGGTGGGCCTATAAAGGCAAGAAGAGACTGGCTTACAAGCTTTCAAGAGGGATTCTAGTTCCAGACATGGTGGGGGAAGGTAGAATCACCACTGAATGACTTCCAATCCGTTGGGACTGGGCTGGCGAAAGGAAATGGGGTAAGACTCTTGTGGTATAATAGTGAATAATTGCCATCAGGTCTGACTGTGAGGCTAGGAAATACAGAGGTAGATGTTTTTTGACAAAAGGAGGAGAGAGATTGGTTTTGCAGCCCAGGAGTGCAGGTCCCTGGGACCATCAAGTGAGAACAGAGAGCGGGACTCTACCCAGAGAGGCAATGAAGCCAGGGATGGAGACAGAGAAGATGACATGGACAGATGGAGCGACTGGGGACACTGGACACAGGGAGTGAGAAGGGCTGTGTGCTGCGGCTGGGGTGGGGTGGGGTAGGCCTGTGTGGCGCACCCTTTGGGGTTATATGATGATGTATGGAGGGGATTGTAATCATTGCAATGAAATGAAATACAATAGGATGAGTGTAAAGCTGATGTTCTCCTGTGTAAACTCACAATAAAAACTTAACAAAAAAACAAAACAAAAAAAACACTGGCACTCTCAGTTAATTAGGCAGTCACAGGGCATGAAGGCTAAGGGAAGGATGTTGATGATGTCATCTTTACTTCTTTATTACTTTTGGCATATTTAAACATATAGCAGTTTGTGTGTTCTTGGTTGTGTGAAATTATGGATCATATTTGCTCATATAAGAAGCAAACTGTTTAAATATTTTATCTGTTAGTAGTGACATTGGAAAGGGATGAGGTCCATGGGATTGAGGAGAGATGAAACAGAAGCATAAGAGAAGAAGAAAATGGCAGAGTTAATGCATTTCTACTTTTAGAATGAACTCTGTCAGCTACATTACCAAGTCAAAACATCAACAATCTAATAAAGAAACTTATAAGAATTGGGCCATAAAAAGCGATCCATTTGTGGACCTGGCCAGAACTCTTTGTGAGGTATATTTATTGGGGATTGACTGCCATTAATATAAAGAATTGAAAGTACTGAATTTAGATTAAGAACTTCCCATTGCTATATCATGAAGGATTAGACTAAGATTACAAATCCTGGGTTTATTAAATCACATCTCTTTCTCCAAAGACTTTATTTTAATATATTTTTAATGAGGGTAAAAAGGATTTTGAAGGCATAAATACAATTACAAATTATCTTGAAGTATGGTTCCTTTCTTTATTGCATTCATAAAAATTTCTTTTTGTGTTTGTTTTATAATGTATATAATGTATTAGTACAGTAGCACATGTTTAGTATATATATAATTTTACATATATTGGGATACAGTTTCAGACTTTTCCTTTCTTATAAATAGAGTTATAAATCAAGGAAACCTGAAGGCCATTGCATTAAGCAAATGTATATCTGCAATAAGGAGGAGGGGTATGGCCCATTGAAAGGATTTTTTATGTTCAGAGCCACAGAAGAGGCAATCAACAACTTGAGAGTAGTATGGGCTTGGGAGAGGATTCAAAGAATATTGAAATGTTGAGTAAAGCAAAGCAAGGAGTTGTATTGATACCTATGAGCCATGGGAGCCATGGGTTTAGGGTTGCTTCTAATTCATATTGTCCTTTTGTCCAAAGAAGAACAATGTACACCTTCCTAAAAGCAGATGTAGCCCCACACCAGGATGCATAGCTTGGTAAACCTAAACATTAGCTCAAGTGGAGACCCCACTCACCCTCATCAGAAGGAATTCTTGTGCAGTTCATGAGCTAGACAACTGCACAATAGCAGCCCTACATGACTGTACTTAATAATTAACAGAACCACTGTAAAATCCTCTCTAGGTGATTCTGATGACCAATCAAGGTTGTAAATTACTGACAGACATACTATTATGTTTACTTATTTATTCAAAACTCTATAGAATTCTTAATAGAAATGCATTTTCAAAACTAGTGTTTAATTCAAACACCTCACAAAATCAAACTGGCCTTCCCATCAATGAGTTTGATTTAGGGAAGTTTTAAAACCAATTATCTAGCCATGTTACCTTGGATAAGTCACTTCCGCTCTCTGAGCCTCACTTTCTTCACTTATAAAATTAAAGACGTTAATTAAATTATCTAGAAGATCCTTTCCAATCATAGCACTATACATTCCATGCATTTTGCTGCTTGTGGTGGTGGTGGTGATTTGCCATGCAGTCGGTTCCAACTCATAGCGACCCTGCATAGTGTAGATGTATGAAAATTCTCTGCCAGGAAGCCTGTAGAGTTACATTTTACTAGCAGATTTTGGCTCATTTCTTGAGAGAGTTGAAGGCATTTGTTCACCCTAACTATTTTTTGAGAAGGACTCCTTTTACCACTAATTGTACTGTTTTTCTCTCGCAGGAGTCCAGGTGTGGCGCTGTGGGTTAATTCACTAGACTGCAAGGTTGCATAGAGCCACAAGGTTGGCGATTCAAGCTCATCAGTCGCTCCTTAGAAACCCTATACAGGACTGCTATGAGTTGGAACTGACTCCATGGCACTTAACAACAACAATCTCTTGCAGATAGCTCCAAAGCAGAGTAGCAACATTTGTAGCAAAACACAGAGTAGCAACTTCAATTGTTTGACTTTACTTCCTATGACTACATGTGCAGTTGAATACCTATTTGTTGTTGTTGTTGTGTGCCGTGGAGTCTATTCCGACTCATAGCGACCCTGTACAGGGTTTCCGAGGTTGTAAATCTTTATGGGAGCAGAAAGTCTCTTCTTTCTCTGGTGGAGTAGTTTTGAACTGCTGACCTCAAGGTTAACAGCCCGATGCATAACCACTACGCTACCAGAGCTCCTTGAATACCTATTTACTCATATATATTTTATACCATTCAAAAAAAAAAAGTTTTCTTCCCTGAGTGCTGCTGTAGATTACTTTGAAACCAAAAGGCTAGTTTCAGCAATTTGAACATTTTATCAGAGCAATTGAAGATCTATGAACAGTGGTTTTTGTATGTTTTCACTTTTAGTTTAGAGGATACTTTGATCTCCTTTAGATGCTATCTTAGTTACCTAGTGCAGCTATAACAAAGACACTATGAGTGGGTGGCTTTAATAACAGAAACTTATCATCTCATAATTTTGGAGTCTTAGAATCTGAATTTAGGGCATCAGCAAGGCCATATGCTCTGTTCATTGTAGATCACTTTTTGTCTTTTTTAGCTTCTGGTTAAAAACAAAACAAAAAAACAAAAACAGTTGCCATTGAGTAAATTCCAACTCATGGAGACTCCATGTGTGTGACACTGAACTGTGCTCCGTAGAGTTTCCAATGGCTTGATTAACAAAAAACAAAAAACAAAAATCATTGCTAACCCTTTCTTATGAGGTCCCTCTGGGTATACTGGAACTTTTAACTTTTTGGTTATCAGTTGACATATTAACCATTTGCACCACCCAGGAACTCCCAGCTTCTGGGGGTGGTGGTTATGTGTTGTCTAGTCAATTCTGACTCCTAGTGACCATGTATAGGGTTTTTGAGGCTGTAAATCTTTATGGGAATGACTGGTAGATTCAAACTGCTGATCTTTTGGTTAGCAGCCAAGTTCATAATCCACTACCCTGGTAGCCCTGGGCATTTCTTGTAGATGGATTCTCACATGGCAGCTTTCCCCTATGTATGTCTGTATCTGTGTTTCTGCATGCCCCTCTAAAAGACAGCATTCGGAAGGGATTAGATTTAGGTGTGATGCTTTAAAATCAGCACTGGACTTCAAACCACAAGGTCAGCATTTCAAGCCTGCCAATGGCTACTCAGAAACCCTGTACTGGGTCGCTATGAGTCACATCAGACTCTAAGGCACTTAACAACACCTACTATGAGTCCTGGTGTAGCACTGTGGGTTAATGCGCCAGACTGCAAAGCCGTTTGAACTGCAAGGTCAGTGGTTCAAGCTCACCAGCTGCTCCTTGGAAACCCTATACAGGGTCGCTATGGGTTGGAACCAACTCAACAGCACTTCACAACAACAACAACTATTAGTGTGGCACTGTAGGATCAGCACTGTACTGTGAACCACAAGGTCAGCAGTTCAAATCCACCAGCTGTTCCTCGGAAACCCTATACAGGGTCACTATGAGTCGGAACCAACTGAGACTGAAGGGCACTTAACAACAACACTATTACCCTGGATGACCTTATTAACATGCCAAAAGAAAGCCCTATTTGCAAACAGGGTTAGACTTCAATATTTTTCTGTTTTTGGAGTGGTGCACAATTCAATCCCTAACTTTTGCTCTGTTCAAACCTCAAAAGAATTTCTGCTGTAGTTGACAATCATTAAAGCCCAGTTGATATAAAATAAGCCATATAAAAATATGGCTGGAAAAATAATATTTTCTTCTCAAAAGTTGGATGTGTGCAGGAAGTAGGATGTTTTGCAGAATGTGACCTGTTGAAATTTAAATGAATATATATATTTTTGTCTTGTATGTGTACATCAGATATTTTTGCTTTGTTGGTTTGTGAATAATAAGATGTAAAAGGGAAAACACAGGGATGAAGTAGGAAGGGGACTGTTGTTGCAGGGAGGGGACTGTAATCATTGAGATGAAACAAAACATATTATTTGTTGAAATTACAGCTGATGATCTTGTCTGGTAACCTTCACTCAATTCAAAATAAAAAGTAAAAAAAAAAAAAAAATGTTGGAGGGGGCAGGTGAGGGAGAGACAGCTAGGAGATAGACAAGTAAACCAAGCAAGATTGGTCATTTCATTAATGGCTCTGATTTAATAAACATTTTAAACCAATAAACTATGTGCTCTTGGACAAAACACCTCACCTCTCTAAGCCTCAGGTTTCTCAGTTATAAGTTCAACTGTGTTCAAGGAGCTCAAGAAATGTATAGTACATAGTTGTTCTTGTAGTTGTGACATGCCTTCAAGTTGGTTCCGACTTATAGTGACCCTGTATAGGGTTTTCACGCTGAAGCTGGTGAGTTCGAACCGCTGATCTTGTGGTTCAAACCAACTTTGTGATCTAGTGCTTAGGGATGCTTTTCACATATCCTTTTATTATTATCAGTCCTGTGGTTAATCGATCAGCTGCTAACTGAAAGGTTGATGGTTCAAACTCCTAGGGAGAAAAGCATGGCAGTCTGCTTCCCTGAAATAACTAGACAGCAACACATTTGGTTTGGTTTGGAGAAAGAAATATGAGCCACCCTTCAGGTAGGCTTCTTTCTAAACTAGCAAACCTAAAGACCTTATTCTTAAATGAAAAATGTGTGCTAAGAGTTTCTACAGCTTTTACTCCCCTATGTTCTTAACTACCCAGTCAGAAAAGTCTTCCCTTTTACTCAATTCAATTCTCTCCAGCTGCAAGTAACATCTATTTTCTGTTGTTCTATTCATTACAAAGAACCCAGATAGCTGACCAACCTTTCTAATTGGATTCCGGGAGCTGGCAATTAATGAGAGAAATGGCACTTCAGCAAATTTCTTAATGTACAATGGAATCACTTGAGGAGCTTATTAAAATTCAAATTTCTGGGCTCTACGATCACATTCTGAGTCCTGGGGTGGCACTGTGGGTTAATAAATTGGACAGCAAAGTCGGTTTAAATGACAAGGTCGGTGGTTCAAGCTCACCAGCTGCTCCTCGGAAACCATATATAGGGTTGCTATAGTGTAGTGGTTACGAATTGGGCTGCGAACCACAAGGTCAACAGTTCAAAGCCACCAGCGGCTCCTCGGAAGCCCTATGTAGGGTCGTTGTGAATCAGAACAAACTCAACAGCGCTTAACAATAATAACAATCTCTGGTAGTGTAGTGGTTATGAATCTGGCTGCGAACCACAGCTGTTCTGCGGGAGAAAGATGAGGCTTTCTGCTCCCATAAAGATTTACAGCCTCAGAAACCCTGTACAGGATCACTATGAGTTGGAACTGACTCCACAGCACAAAACAACAACAACAACATGGATTGGAACTGACTTGACGGCGCTTAACAACAACTACATTATCACATTCGAGGAGCTCTGGTAGCGTAGTGATTACGAGTCAGGCTGCTAACCTCAAGGTCAGCAGTTGGAAACTACCAGCTGATCCACGGGAGAAATATGAGGTTTCCTGTTCTCTTCAAGATTTACTGCCTCAGAAACACTATGCAGGGTCACTATGAGTTGGAACCGGCTCAACAGCATATAACTCTTAACAACAACAACTATCACATTCAGATACAGTAAGTTTGGATAGTGTCTGTTATTATAGTTGTTAGGCACTGCTGAGTAGATTCTGACTCACAGTCACTTCATGTGACAGAGTAGAATTGGCCTAAAGACTTTCCTAGGCTATAACCTTTATGGAATTACATCTCCACACATTTCTCCCTTTGTAGCCTTTGTGTAGCTTTGAATCACCAACCTTCTGGTTAGCAGTCAAGCACATAATCATTGTGTCACATAGGGCTCCTTGAATACTGCCTAAAATAAAATAAATAATTGCCAGTGAGTTGATTCTGATTCACTGTGACCCTATAGAATAGAGTAGAAACTGCCCTACTGGGTTTCAAAGGCTGTCATCTTCATCGAAACAAAGTGCCACACATTTCTCCTTTAGAGTGGCTGGTAGGTTCGAACTGCTGACTTTTTGATTAGCAGCTGAACACTTAACCACTGTGCCAGCAATGACCCTTGGATAATATCTGTTGTTGCTAAGTGTTGTTGAGTTGGTTCCAACTCATAGCGACCTTGCATTAGGTTTCTGAGGAGGAGCTGGTTGGTTGAAGCACCAACCTTGCAGTCAACAGTCCAGTGTTTATCTGACAGCACCACATTAGGACTCCTTTATAAGACCGGGGAACTTAATATTTTAACAAGCACACCAGAGGGTATCTTTGTAGTTCATCAGCAGTCCCTTTTTAGAGAAACTCTTTGCTTGAAAGATGTCAATGAAGAGATACCACCACCTAAATGCCAGTCCCTCATTGCTATTTCTCTTCCCCTTGGCCTCTCATTTCTACTTTTCTTGCAGGGTTTTTGTAAGGACTGCATACTCTGTTTTCTCAAGGTTCAGTGAGGTGATGTGACTTCTCTAGAGCCCCTACCCAGAAGATAGGAAAAATATACACGTTACCTCTCCCAACTTGGATTTGGACTCATTAGAACACTCTTACTCTGCCACTCAGCATGACAACATGCTAGGATGAAAAGCAAGACAATGCACTGACCTCAGCTGTTTTATCTACCAGCTAGTCTGTGTGATTCAATTGACCAGTGTCACGATTGATAGGGAACAAAAGGAAACAGTTGATAAATACATAACACATTTTCCTTTGATGCTTGCTGTGGGCTTTCAATGCTAAAGGATGATGTTTGTGTCCCTCACTAACTGGTGTGAGCAGATGAGCTGGACGCAGGAGCCTTTGATTCCATATTTCTAGGAGTCATAGAGTTAAGAAACCAAAGAATTGCAGTAGAAGGACCAATCTTCGCCGTGAATGTTAAGAGGACCCAAAGCATATGTAAGAGAAAATTCCCTTACACCAAAACTTAGGTTAATTTTTTTTTAAAGCATCAATTGAGCCTGAATAAAATGTTGTTGTTGTTAAGTGTCATTGAGTCGATTCTGTCCCACAGCGACCCTGTATTGGGTTTCCAAGGAGCAGCTGGTGAGCTTAAACCACCGACCTTGCATTTCAAACAACTTTGCAGTCTGACACATTAGCCTACAGCGCCAGACCAGGACTGAAATGTAGTGCTACCAAAAATGCTTGATAGAAATCTTGATATAACCCTACCACCTCATTCATTATACAGATGAGGATCAATTTCAATTTTTACTCTTAATAGCATTTAAGAGGAATGCATATTAAAAATAGATAATAGGTTTAAGTACTTATTATATGTCAAGTACTCTTCTATGTGCTTTACATGTAATCCCCACAGCAACACTGTAGCGTTAAGTGCTTTTGACTTGGTTCTGACTCATAGCGACTCTATAGTGTTTCCAAAGAGCAACTGGAAGATTTGAAAAGCCAACCTTGTGGATAGCAGTTCAGTGTTATCCTATAGTGCCACACCAGGACTCCCATCATATGCCAAATACTGTTCTATGTGTTTCATATGTAACCCACACAGCAACACTGGAGATTATCATCCTTACTGTAGACATG
Source organism: Chrysochloris asiatica (assembly GCF_000296735.1). Classification (NCBI taxonomy): domain Eukaryota; kingdom Metazoa; phylum Chordata; class Mammalia; order Afrosoricida; family Chrysochloridae; genus Chrysochloris; species Chrysochloris asiatica. The sequence goes on from NW_006408749.1 coordinate 3,900,859, forward strand.
TGGGGATGAGGAACAGAGAAATGAAGTAGACTGCCCAAGACCTCACAGCTAGCTTTACAGTTAGGATTAAGACCCATACAATCTGGCTACAGAGCCTATGAATTTCACCTCTAAATGATCCTGCCTTTTAAATATTAGGGGCAGGATTACCAAAATAATCTTACTCAAACTCTCCATCCTGTCAATTCCTTGTTCAAAAAGTTCTGATTAGAATGATACTAGATCTTGATCAGTCATTTAAATAACCTAGGTCATTGTACATACTCAGTGGTCAGGGTAGCTTTAGAGGGCTTCTAAGATGTCTCATGATGGAGTTTAGGAGGTTTTAGATCGAACAACCAACTCAACAACTCCACGTCCATCCCTACCATCAAACTCAGCCTAAAGCATCTGCATCTCAGAGGTTTCACCTATGTCTGTCTTGGAACAGGGCTAGCACTAGGTTGCTGATTACAAATTCTCTAAAATGCTGGAGTAGATATCACAGAGAACAGCTAGGAACACTTAAATGAAAAGAAAAGCTTTATGGAGATGCTTCAATTAAAGAGAAACGGCTACCACTACAGATCACTCTGAAAGGGATCACATTGAAAGATTTTTTAATAGAGTGGAAGAAATATGTGGAACAAAACTGACCAAGCTTACTGGTCTGATAGAGACTGGTAGAACCCTTAGTCACCTTTCAGGCATGAGAATGAACTCACTCATGGTTCAATTTTCAGCCAAACAACAGACAGGTGTATAAGGAGAACAGTAACACTTGTGAGGCATGCACACCTTCAAATAATCAGCCATTCTGAGATCAAAAGGGCAGCATTTATTGGAGGACAAAGTTCAGAAGGGTTAGGAAAGAAGGACAAATGGAAACAGAAAACACAGGGAAGAAGTGGAGTAAGTCATGTTACATTATGGGCATTGCAGTCAATGATATATATATATATATAAAAAACGTGTGTGAACTATTGAATGGAAAACTGATTTACTCTGTAAACCTTCCCACAATTCACAATAAAAAAGTTTTAAAAAACTAATTTAAAAGAGAGACAACCATGCAAAAATGTTCTTCTTGGAAATAGAGTAAAGGGTGGGAAGGTGGTATGTAAGGTATGAGAAAATGACCTAATGTCCACTCTGAAGGATACCTGACAACACATCATGCCCATCCTTCTGTCCATCTAGTTTTAACTAGGGGCAGAAATCTAAGTGTCCATAGCTTAAGTCCAACACCTAATTTAGAAAGATTTGTTTGGTCAGAATGCAGCTTTTAAACGTTTTGAATTTCAGTCATCTTCCTGGACATGTCCTCTACTGATCGACACAGTTCTCACCATTCCCAATTGCCTGGTACTCAACAATTTCCCACATTCAGGTTACCTGCCTGATCTCTGAAGGCATTTAAGTTTGAAATCCCTACCAAATCAGATGATGGAATTATATATTATGTGTATGGGTGGGTGTGAGGGGGAGGTAGCCATCCAGGATCACATGTAGCTCTTGAAAAACTTGAAACAAGAGAGGAAGCTTATATATTACTTTTACAAATTAAATTGAGGGTATGACTAATAGTATCAGTATGCCCTTTGACGGATTTAAGACCTAAGATCTTGATGATCAAGAGGGTGTTTTTATCAATGTCATATACTTAGTGGTTATGAATCGGGCTGCTAACCTCAAGGCCAGCAGTTCGAAACTACCAGCTGTTCCACAGAAGGAAAATGAGGCTTTCTGCTCCAGTAAAGATTTGAAGCCTCAGAAACCCTGTATAGGGTTACTATGAGTTGGAACCGACTCCACGGTATTTAACAACAACTTAGTATAATACATGATTTGTATATCGGCAACGTTCTGAGGCCTTTTGTTAAATATATTGGTGCCTTGTGGCTTCTGGTTTTGGCTTAGCTTATTACCGTAGTTTAGCTTGGTGTTTGGGGTGGGGAAGAGTACAAGATCATACCAGAAATTTCTAGAGAAAGTTCCCATAATAAATTACTCCGTGTAATGAGATATGGTATGGAGGCCCCTCTTCCAAAAAAAAAAAAAAATGGTTGAGAGCCATTTTGAAAGGCTTCCTAAGAAAGGGTTGTTTTGATAGCTACCATTTTCTTGGCTTTTCAAGTCATGTCTCTACAGTTTCCCTGAAAACTTGGAAAATTAAAGCCTGTCTTTCTAATATTATGGCCTCTTAGAGATTAACGTGCCTGATGGTTTAATATTCTTGGCTTTCTCCTGAACCATCCAACAATCAGTCGTTCTCCAACCTTCATTACAATTGTGCTTACATGGGAAAGGGTTAGCTTCCTGAGCTGCCTCTGCCTTGATCTGTGCCTGATGCAGCTAATAGGCATTCACAGCCTCTCGCAACTCTGTATTAATTGAACATTCATGGGATTTGTTGGATGGTACCAAGCTTTATTCACTCTATGTTGTTGTTGTTGTTATGTGCCGTGGAGTTGGTTCCGACTCATAGCGACCCTGTACAGGGTTTCTGAGGCTATAAATCTTTACGGGAGCAGAAAGCCTCATCTTTCTCCCTTGGAACAGCTGGTAGTTTCGAACTGCAGCCTGATTCGTAAGCACTATGCTACCAGAGCTCCTTTATTCATTCTATAGCCAAGTTTAATTTTTATCAAATCCATGATGAAGGCTAAAAGGCAGGTGGCAAAAGAAGGAAAAGAATATTTACAGAGGTATCTTCATCGCTCACTGAACACCTGCACTCAGCCCTGTTATATTCCCTATGGTGTACCCATGGCATAGCTTCCAGAATCACAGCAACTCACAAGCCACCACTCTATGACAAACTGACAGATGAGTGGTGGATTTAGAGATCATCTGAAGAAGAGATTTGATACATTAGTCATTAAAGACTGAAGTTGTGGGATGACATCAAGGACATCATACAGGAAGAAAGCAAAAAGTCCTTAAGAAGACCAGAAAGAAGGAAAAGATCAAAAAGGATGTCAGAAGAGACTCTGAAATATGCTTTCCAGCATAGAGATGCTAAAGCTAATGGAAAAAATGAGGAAGTACAAGAACCAAATAGAAAATTTCCAAAAGTAAGCTCATGAAGACAAAGTCAAATATTACAACAAAATGCAAAGATCTGGAGTCAGAAAATCAAAAAGGAATAACATGCTCAGTATTTCTCAAGCTAAGGGAACTGAAGAAAAAATTCAAGCCTTGACTTTTGTTATTGAAGGATTCTTTGGCAAATTATTGAATGATGCAGAAGTCATAAAAAGAAAATGGAAAGAATACACAGAGTAACTGTACCAAAAGGAAATGGTCGCTGTTCAACCATTTCAGGAGGTAGCCTATGAACAAGAGCCAATGATACTGAAGGAGGAAGTCCAAGGTACATTGAAGGAATTGGCAAAGAACAAGGCACCAGGAATTGATGGAATAAAAATTGAAATCTTTCAAAAAGTGAGGCGGCACAGGAGGCACTCACTCCTCTCTGCCAAGAAATTTGGAAGACAACTATTTGGCCAACTGATTGGAAGAGATCCATATTTGTGCTCATTCCAAACAGAGGCAACCCAACGAAATGCTTAATCATTGGACAATCTCTTTGATATCCCATGAAAGTAAAGTTTTACCAAAGGTAGTACAGAAACGGCTGCAAGCATACATTGACAGAGAATTTCCAGAGGTTCAAGCTGGATTCAGAAGAGGCCGTGCAACAAAGGATATCATTGCTGATGTCGGATGGATCTTGGCTGAAAGCAGAGAATACCATTGCTTTACTGACTATGCAAAGGCCTTTGATTGTGTGGCTCATGACAAGCTATGGACAACATTGCAAAGTATGAGTATTCTAGAACACTTAACTGTGCTCATGAGTAACTTGTACATAGACCAAGAGGGAGTTTTTTGAACAGAACATGGGAACACTGAATAGTTTAAAATTAGGAAAGGTGTGCGACTGGGTTGTATTATTTCACACTCTTATTCAATATGTTTGCTGAGCAAATAATCCAAGAAGATGGATTATATGAAGAAGAACGTGACGTCAGAATTGGAGGAAGACTCATTAACAACCTGCCATATGCAGATGATACAACCTTGCTTGCTGAAAGTGAAGAGAACTTAAAACACTTACTGATGAAGATCAAAGACCATAGCCTTCAGTGTGGATTGCATCTCAATGTAAAGAAAACAAAAATCCACACCACGGGACCAATAAACCACATTCTTATCAGTGGAGAAGAGACTGAATTTGTCTAAGGCTTCATTTTTATTGAATCACCCAGCAACATTCATGGAAGCAGCAGCCAAGAAATCAAATGATGTATTGCATTATAAAATCTGCTGCATAAAACGTTTTTTTTTAAAGTGTTGATCAAAGATGTCAGCTTGAGGACTAAGGTACGCCTGACACACTCATGGTATTTTCAATAACTTCATATGCATGTGAAAGTTGGACAGTGAATAAGGAAGATCATAGAAGAATTGATGCTTTTGAGTTACGGTGTTGGAGGAGAATTTGAAAGTACCATGGGCTGCCAAAAGAACCAACAGATCTGTGTTGAAAGAAGTGCAGTCAGAGTGCTCCTTGGAGGCCAGGATGGCCAAAATGCATTTCTCATACTTTGGACATATTGTCAGGAGTGACCAGTCACTGGAGAAGGATATCATGTTTACTAAAGTGGAGGGCCAAAGAAAAAGAGGAAGACCCCTAGCTAGATGGATTGGCAAAGTGGCAGCATCGGTGGGCTCAAGCATGGCAACAATTGTGAGGTTAGCCCAAGACTGGGTTAACCTAAGTGTTTCGTTCTGTTGTACATAGGGTCGCTATGAGTTGATCCTGTCTCTATGACACCTAAGAACAACACTCTGGTGTGATTGAGGGCACCAAGTAGAAGTCATAAACTATCATTGATATATGATTTGTTTATTTTAGCAAAGGTATCAGAAATCTTAAAATATCATTAACTCTAAAGTTCCTTATAAACTAATTCTTATCACGAAAGAGCTTCCTGCCGCATTGTGCTTTTTCTTTCTAGTGTGAATTGGGTGAAGGTTTATAGAGCAAATCTGTTTTCTATTAAAGAATTCATACGCATTTTGTTTTATGCCATTGACTGCAATCTAAACAATTAAACATTTCTTATTCCACTTCTTGTGTTTCCTATTTCCATTCCTCCTTCTCTCCTTACCCTTCTAAACTTTGTCCTTGGTAAATGCTGTCCATTTAATTTCAAATGGTTGACTACTCAAAAGTGTGCTTACCTCACTAGTGCTATTGTTCCTCTTATAGACATTTCATTGTTTGGTTGAAAATTAAACCATGGGGGGTTTGTTCATTTCGAGATCTGAAAGATGACTGATGGCCATCCATAGTCTCTGCAGTTTCGCCAGTATCTAAATAGTCAGCTTGGTCTTTTAAATGATTTCCCCCCCACGTTTTTCTTCCCATCTGTACAGGACCTTCCATTGTGATCCGTTTCAGAACAGTTGGTTGTGGTAGTTGGACACCATAAAGTCCTTATGGTGTCCACAAATGGTTCTTATGGTTATGGAGATAGATGTTCACATATTCCATTAGACCATTGGAGTAATTTCTTCCTTGTGTCTTCGATTGTCATTACTCTTCTTTCCTATGGACAGAGATATACCAATAGTCCCCTCTTGATGGCTGCTCACATCGCTCTTATTTTTACAATCTATACAGTCATAAAATCTGTGCAATTATTTCACGTATGTCTTCAATTTGCAGTTCAACCCCAGAAAAGCTAGGGGTTGAGACTAATGTTGCACAGCTGACAAACAGGAGCTATAATCCACATTGTACCCTATACTCTAGACTGCCAATTTAAGAAGACAAATATAGGGGAAATTATAAAATTTAAAGCAGCTACTTTTCCTTTTTCTTTAGCATTCTTTTTTGAAATGTTTTTATTAAATGAGGGGTAACACAGATATCAGGTACTTATGCCAACAATATTAAAATTCTCAAGTTCCTTAAGAGTAATGATGGTGTATAGAATGGATTGACAAAGAGAGACTGGAAGCAGTTAGATCAGCAAAAAGGCTATGGAAGTGATCCAGACAGGAAGTAGTAAGGGCTGGATCTAGGGTAATAACAGCAGGAAAATCTAGTAAGAGCATGTGGAAGATCAATGAATAGGACTTGGTTCATTGACTTGTGTACATATAAAGGGGAAAGTAGAGGTAGAAAGAGAAAGAGAGGAAGACCCCCAATGAGATGGATCAGCCAGGTGGCATCATTGATGGACTCAAGTGTGGCAGCGGTAGTGAGGTTGGCCCAGGATCGGACATTGTTTCGTTCTGCTGTGCATGGGGTCGCTATGAGTCGGTTCCGACTCGATGGCACCTGACAACAACAACAACAACAACAGAGGTAGAAAGTAAAATAGTTCAGGACACTAGAATAGTGTTATTACTAGAAATGCTTTCTTTGATGAGGATTTGTTTAACATTGTCTTAGGCTAGTTTGCAAAATGATGAGTCTATTTTTGTTGACTGTTTAAGTCCACTTCATATCTTTGTATCTTGCAGTCCTGAGGTGAGAATGGTCCTAGAGATTCTAGACTGGTTTGTTTATATTTTGGCTCCAATTCCAAATGACAGACCAATTCCAGTGTGGTCTGATCCACCTCTCTTGCTATATCATCCTGTCTTCCTGTCTGTCAATGCTGCCCAGACTTTTTTAGGTGATCCATTTAGATAATTGTCTACAGTCACATTACCCTGAATGTGACTGATCTTGTCTGGTCTTGGAAGCTAATCAAGGTCAGGCCTGGTTAGTAGTTGGATGGGAATACCAGGTGCTGCAGGCTTTTGGAGTTCTGGTGTGGTGCTGTGGGTTAATGTGTGGTTAATGTGTGGGACTGCAAGGTTAGCAGTTCAAGCTCACCAGCCACTCCTTGGAAACCCTATACAGGGTCACTATGAGTTGGAACTGACTCAACGGCACTTAACAGCAACAATACTTTAGGGAATTAATGACTTTTAGTCATTGGCTAGTCTGCCTTGTTAATTCACCTGCCTCTGTTTGATATAAGGATAGTCTTGAAGCTTTTTCTTGGCCTTTGAGAACTACAAATGTCTTAGTGATTGGTGTTTCCTGCCTTTTTAAGCAACTGAAAACACAGTCATAAACAACTAATGATGTCTGTATTTTTATATTATTAATTTCAATAAAGGAGCCCCTTTGCATGTAAAACAGTAGGACCGTTTTTCCGCACTTTCCTTAAAAAGATTTAAGTTCAGTAAGTATATGCTTGAATGAATTTCTTGAAGCAAAAGAGATACTGGAGGAAGACCAAAAGAATAACGTCAGTTAGTATATAAAAACTTACTTTGCACTTATTAAGTGCTCACTTATTCCAAAGTCACCTACAATACATTCGTTTGTCTACAAGTCAGCAACCTCCCTCACATATACACACCCCCAAACCAAAGTCACTGACATTAAGTGAATTCCACTCATAGCACCCCTGTGTAGGGTTTCAGAGGCTATAAATCTTTAGAGGAGTAGAAAGTCTCATCTGTCTCCCATGGAGTGCCTGGTGGGTTTGAACTGCCAACCTTGTGATTAATAGTCCAGTGCTTATCCTACAGCTCCAATAGGGCTCCTTCAAACCTACATGCATACTTCAAAATAAAAAAGTCCTATGGTCACTTCTATCATATATGGGAAAGTAAATGGAGGCAGAAGAATGATGGTGGATTAGAAACCAAAGTCTAGGGATCTTGGTACTTGCAATTTTAATACATTTGACTTATAGCATATTTTTAAAAAAGTATTTTTATTCGCCTTCATTTTTTGATCCTCACAGCTTTCCTGTGAAGTATACTAGGTAGATATCATTATTTCCCAAACCATAGAGAAGATAAATAACTCGCCTAAGGTCACTGAGAAATTTAGCATCAATGCTCTTTCTATTTAATCTTTGTATGATGTATTATTATTATCATCATCATTATTATTATTATTATTTTACCTCTGAAGAGGACAGGCTGTTTCCAAGCTTTGTAGTAGCCACTAGGTACAGGGGACAGCTGGAAGGGAGATGAAGTCTTCCTGCATTGTGAAAGTGCCACATACATGTCAGCTGGCTTCAGAGATAGGAAGATGGAATCCTGGCTTTTGGCTCAACCTCCTATGAATGAAAGCCAACCCTCTTCATTGTCCATAGCCACAGACTAATTTTCTTTAAGTCGCTAGAGAAATGTTATAACTGGAATAATTCCCCTACTGAAAACTTTAGATAATGGATCAGAGAAAGGCAAGTCTTCTCTTATCTGAAAAACTAGAGAGGTCCCATTCAAACATAGAATGGGTCCAGTGATCATCTGGGTTATTTTAAAAATGATCAGTTTTATACATATGCTTTCAGTAACTGATTTGTATAGCAGTGAATACCACATCTATATGCACATATACCTTTTATTCCTGAGTTTCAGACATATGTGTCAAACTGTCTATTGGGAATCTCCACTGGCATATGACCACTGCAAACACAAACCCAACAGATCCCATATCAAATTCATCATCACTTATTCCCTAACCTATCTGACATATTTTATATCTAGTTGTCCAGGTAGAAAAGTGAAAGCCATTTTTATTACCCTGTTTCTATTACTTTCACACATCCCATGACCAAAAGCTACCAATACAGCCTGCAAAAAACCATCTCTTCCATTCATTCCCTTATCTCCACTCCTATTGCTATTGCATGGGTTCAGGACTTTGCCATTGCTCTACTGGATTATTTCAACATGCTATTTTGTGGTTTCCCTGCCTCTGTGCTCTCTATCATCCATTTTATGATTAGAATGATCTTCCATACCACAAATCTCATCATATATTTTCCCTACAGAAATATTTGCTGACAGCTCAACTTTGGTTACAGGCCTTAGTTTGGACTGATCAGTAGGGCCCTGTATAGGTCTCCAAAGGTATCTTCTGCTACTCCTAGTTCATATCTTGGACTCTAGTCACACCAGACTAACTGTCCCCAGCATACCTCTGATGTTCCTATGCCTGTCTCTCATCCTGGGATGCCCTTGTCTTACATCTGTTTTCTGCTTATGAATACTTCTTTCTCCTTCAAGTTCCAGCTCAAATGTTACCTTCTTTCTGCACCATTCTCACTGACTTCCCCAGCCCAGAACCAATATCTCCTGTTTTGATAGCCCTATCATCTCAGAGTCATCCATAGCTCGTACATACATTGAAAAGAGCTTCTATCTCAAGGTATTGCGATTATTTGTTTTTACATCTCCCTTGTTAGTTTCACTTAGAACTTGGGGGTAGAGAGGTAAATCTTATCCCTTTCTCCTCTCACTTATCCTTAACACATTCCATAATATTTGACACTTAATAAGTTTTCAGTAAAAGCTCATCGAATCTGTATTTCATTAGTGAAAGCACTCAATCATTACAGCCCTAACTTAGGATCTGGGAATTTGGTTGTGAACTAGGAAGGCCTGACCCTGGACACTTTGATGCTTAGACTGGTAACGGATAACACAAATAAACAAATAATAACAGAGCATGGTAGGTGAATAAGTACAATTGTCAGATAGCATAGCAGATGGTCAGTAACACAGATCAAAACTATAATCTGCTTCTCTAGGTTTAAAGCCTTGTTTCAATATTTATTAGCTGTGCTATTTTTGGCAATTTACCCAATGTCCCTTTGCCTTGCTTTTCTCATCTATAAAATGGGATTTATTATAGGCTTTACCTCATAGAGTAGTGATGAGGATTAAGTGAGTTAATATTTGTATGTCACTTAGTATATGGCATATGCCAACTCTACATAAATATTTAATAAAAGAAATTAAAATGAAGCTTCAGGGGGAGTTCAAAAACACTTACAGTGTTTGGTTTGGGGAATAATGATGGTTGGTCAAGTTCCTTCCTCACCAACTATGATTTTTACTTCCTCATACATGACCTTTCCTATTCTCGTCACTTTCAGTTCAGAGCTTTTTTTTGGAAAAAGGAAAGAAAAGTGGATGGTGGAAATTTCCCTTTAGGATAGTTTGCACAGCTGAGCAACCTACTACTCTCTCTACTTATCTCCTCCATGCACCCTGAGCATCATCTTTGTTCAGGGTCAGTCACCTCTGTGAATGTAAAGCTGAGTCATGTGGCTTGGACAAGTAGCCTTAGGTACTTCTACTGTCTTTTTTACCTGTCTCATCCCTCTTCCATCCCTCACTGAGATAGCCTTGTTCCCATCTCAGCCTGCTCTCCTCACAGAGCAGATTGAGGAGGCTGCTGAGACTTATACGCAGACATTTTTCAAGATCCCTGACAGCCGTTCACTAATCAGGATCCTAAATTTCACCCATTTCTTCCCTTATCATCTCTCTTCCTCTGACTACATCCCTATGGGTCCTTCAAGACCTGTATTGTCACAGAGAGAGGGAGGAGAGAAAATACAAGAAAAACAGTGAATGGCTTCAGTAATTATTTATATATTGCTTTATTTATTTCCTGAGAAAACCGTTTTTGCCATATTGCTGGAACATGTGTCTGCCGTCTCAGCTTTGGCAGGCCAATTATGTCACTGCTTTAATCACTCCAGAGCTGTGTCCCTGAGAGGTCATCCTAATTGCCTCTGCTTCCCAAGCTTTGTGCCAGAGATTTCATGTCTGGCTGAAGACTGCTCCTGGCCAGGGCATACATAGGTCTGCAGTTTCAGAAGTGCCTTGCCCTCTTCACACTGCCCACACTCACTATTCTGGAGACCTACTCATGACCCAAGAGAGAGCTGGTTGACTCTTCTCCTATGCCAGAGATGGAGAGGGAGATGGGCCCAGATTTGAAGCATGGCAGGTGCATGGCATGCTCCATTTAACAGGAGAGGGACAGAGAGGACAGCTGGAGTACATCTCATCTGGCATTTACTTTTCAAGATCACTGCACCCTTGAGCCTCCTTTGAGAAGTTCACTAGGTACCTTTGTTGTTGTTAAGTGTTGTCGAGTTGATTTGGACCCATAGTGATCCTGTAGAGGGTTTCTGAGGTGCAGCTGGTGAGTTTGAACCACTGAATTTGTGGTTCAAAGCAACTTTGTAGTCCAATACATGAACTCACATTAACACAGTGCCTTTAGTCAAAGTCTAATAATCCTGGTGTGGTGCTCTGGGTTAATGAGCTAGACTGCAAAGTTGGTCTGAAGCACAAGTTCAGTGATTCAAGGTGACCAGTGGCTCCTCAGAAACCCTATATAGGATCGCCATGGGTCAGGACTTCCTTGACAGCACTTAACAACAACAGTAATCCCTTGGAGTCCTGGTGTGGCACTGTGAAATAAAGCACTGGACCACAAGATTGGTTTGAACCACAAGGTCAGTCCTTAGAAACCCTATGTTGCTGTTGTTCAGTGCCAAGTCAGTTCTGACTCATAGTGACCCTATATAGGGTTTTCAAGGAGCTGCCGGTGAATTTGAACCACCAACCTTTCAGTTCAAACCGACCTCGCAGTCCAGTGCATTATATCACAGTGCCATACCAGGGCCATAATGAGTAGGAACTGAATCGACGGCACTTAATAATAACAATAATTCCTTATATCTGGGTAGGGATTTATAAGCATGTTCACATATACTTTTTCTTCTTATCCTTAAAACAACCTGAGGAGGTAAATGGAATTATCACCCCATTTTATAGGTGAAGAAACTAAGGCTTGGAGAAGTTAAGAAATGTACTCATGATATTAGAACTCTCATCTTTCCATTCCAAATGAATTCCCGTTTGATCATTCTAGGGCTCTTGCTCCTGTCCTTTCTCTCCCTTTCTCTTAGAAAGGGTAGAGATGAACTGTGTTAACAGCCTATATTTCATGTGCCCCTTTCTCCTTCCATAATGTTGCCCTTCTGTCTACAGTATCCATTAGTTGTACAGAAAGTCTGAACAACGTCCTATACCTGAAATCTTGCTCTCTCTTCCTAGGAAGGAACTGAGCTAAACAAAACAAAATGGATTAAATTATTGTGATGATGACTGATCCTAGGTATCATGTGTTGCATGCATCATCATCATTTGATCACATTCTGAGGCTTAAGGTAATGAAGCCAAATTATGAGGATCCAGACACCAAGGTAGGGTGGTATGGGGAAGAAAAAGGATATGGGGTATAAAGAGGAGTGGTGGTGATGTGCCGTGGAGTCAGTTCCAACTCATAGCAACCCTGCATAGGATTTCCAACACTGTACATCTTTATGGGAGCAGAAAACCTCATCTTTCTCCTGTGGAAGAGCTGGTAGTTTTGAACTGCTGACCTTGAGGTTAGCAGCCCAACTCGTAACCACTACACTACCAGAGCTCCTTAAAGAGGAGTGGAGCTCTTTATTTTAAATGCTACTCCTTGCTGGAGTCCTGGTGTGTAGTCCAGGATAAACACTGGACTACAAGGTCAGTTGGAACCTCAAGGTCAGTGGTTCAAACTCACCAGCCACTTTTCAGAAACCCTATGAGTCAGAACTGACTGGACCACATTGAAAAACAACAGTCTTTGCAAAAAGGTTGAAGATTCTTGCTTCTGAGTTATATCTGAAAGGGGCTTAGTTGATGTTGCTGCCTTTCTTACTGGTGTCCCCACTGCTATGACCATCTGGGTGGAGAACCAAACTGTTTAAGTGGAAAGAGCTTTGGGTTAGGAGTAAAGGGTATTGCAGTTGTATTCCAAGTTTGCTCTTGCTTCATTAGTAAGGTACCTTTGCCTCTCAGGGTCAGTTTCCTGGTTGAAAAATCAAACCAGTTTCTGTGGAGTTGATTCTGACTCATGACAACCCCATGTGTGTAAGAGTAGAACTGTGCTCAGTGGGGTTTTCAATGGCTGATATTTCAGAAGCAACTCACTGAACCTTTCTTCTAAGGCACCTCTAGGTGAAGCTCCCTCAAAATAAACACTAGCATTTGCCAACCATTGCATACACTTTAGACACAGTATCTTGTTTGATCAGTAAATCTGCTTTAAACTGAGGATGAGGAAACTGAGGCTCAGGGAGGTTATATGACTTGCCCAAGGTTCCAATAAGTGGCAGAGCCAGTATTCAAGTCTTATTTTGTTGGAAGTCATGCTTCTAGGCCTTTATTAAATGGGAATGATTATGCCAATGATGGCTGATAATGAGTACCTATCAGGAGCCCTCATGGTATAGTGGGTTAAGGGTTAGGCTGCTAACCACAAGGCTGGAAAACCCACCAGGTATGCAGAATCTTTGGCACAGCCTCTGTCAAAGTATTAACTCAACTGCATGTCTGGGGTTGGTTGGGTGTTGGGGCATGGTGGGCACCTGTTTGGGAGCATCTGTTATTCTATTTGTTCCTTGCTACTTTGACTCTTAGCCAAAGCATTTGTTCCTTGCATCTGTGGCCTCCTAAGGAAACTAGGGAAACATCGCACTCTCCTCAACTTCTGTTCTGTCTGTATTTTGACCAGAAAGGAGTTGGCCCATTAGCCCTGTCACTTTATCCACGGAAGTCTCACGGGAGCCAAAGCTAACACACTAGCTGCTGTAGTATTCTATTTGGATCTAAGCTGGACTACCATACACTCGTAAATTAAAAGGGATTTTATTGCTGGTTCATAGAGTCATGAAATGTACTCAAACCATCAGCATTTCTAGTTCAGTCTTCATCTTTTAGCAGTATCATTCTTTCTCCATAAAAGTCATAGTTTATGTCCCTCATCAGAGCTTTCCAGTCTACCTTCTGTCTCTGTTATCGTGTTGCAAAGAGATTTCAAGAAAAGAAATCCAGAAATGGCTGGGAGACTATGATGTCATGTAAACTAGATTTTATACCAGGCATGATAAAGGTGAACAATCTGCAGAGCCTTCTGACAAGATTATTATCCCAGAACCAGTGGTTCCAAGCAAAGCCTGGTGTGGGATCAAGTGGTAACTAATGGTGGTGTAGCATTTCCAAGACCTTCAACACACCTGCAAGTCCTGACTCAACTCAACCTTTTATTTCCTGGATTTATTCACAGGTGTTTGAGCACCTCTACAGAAATTCACATGGGTATTCAGATTAGTGCCACCCAGTTCTGATTTTTCAAACTCTGCCAAATCCATAGTGCCATTTCACACACATTCCTCTTTTGCATCTCTTAGGTCTACCTCTTCTTGAAAGCCTGCATGATGAAAAATCAACCTTAAGCAAAGAAAGATCTGACTTTTGCTTTCAGCTAGTGGGAGCTGATTCCTCTAAGCCCACTGTCATGGAGACAATTCTGACTCATAGCAACCCTATCAGGCAGAGTAGAAATGCTTCTTAGGGTTTCCGAGGCTGTAAATCTTTATTGGAGCAGACTGCTTCATCTTCTGAGAAATGACTGGTGAATTTGAACTGTCAACATTGTGGTTAGCAGCCAAATGCTTAACCCATAGCACCACCAGGACAGCCAACAACAACAGTGATTCCTAGGTCCCTGGAAAGTTCTTCTTGATGAGAATGTCTTTGGTTGCCTGGAAGTTTTGGCCACCATGCAGTCTAGCCATGTGATTTATGATCAAGGTTTTGGGCTATGGTGTATGTTGAGGAACAAACATTAAAATCATTATCCAATCTCTAGAAGATGCTGGAGATTGTAGGCCAATAATATTGGCAGTATGTGATTGGGACCCAAAGGCTCAGGTGAACTTTTCTGGTTGTCAATACTCTGTGCATGTTGTCACGCAATGTGGCTAGGAGGAAGTAACACCATCTATGATTCCATGGGGAGAAGATGACCAAAAGATCTGTTTGGATCTCTCCCAGAACCTGCTCTATGCATCTCTTCCTTGGCTAATTTTAACATACCCTTTTAGTGTAATAAAACTGCCATTGTAAGTATAGTACGTTCCTGGATTCTGAAAATCTTTCTAGCAAATTAAGGAACCTGAATGTGGTCATGCTGTTGTTGTTGTTAAGTGCCATAAAGTTTATTTCAACTCATAGTGACCCTGTACAGGGTTTCCAAGGAACAGCTGGTCGGTTTGAACTGCTGACCTTGAGCTTATCCTGACATCCAGTGATTATCCTACAGCACACTAGGAGTCCACGTGGATCTTTGAATTTGTAGCCAGCTGAAATGACAGTGATCCTTGTAACTCCTGAACTTGTGAGTGTCTGAAGAGAGGGCAGGCTTGTGAGGACTGTTCCCTCAGACTAGGAGTTTGCCAAACTCTTTGCAAAACTCCATAGTCAGTATCCTATCCTGTCTCCCTTCCTCCTGCCTTTCAACAGAAAAGCTTGTTTCCTCCCTCAGAGAGGAAAGAGTCTTTAAGGAATACAGTTTTTTTTGTAGTGTTATTGTAGTGTGTCATTGAGTCAATCCCAAGTCACAGTGATTTCTATGTTTAGAGTTTCAGAGAGTGGCTGGTGGGTTTGAACTGCTGAACTTGTGATTAGCAGTACAGTACTTATCCTACAGAGCCACATCAGGGCCTGAACGTCCTCTACTCCCCCATTGTGTCTTATATACTTATTCTTTGTTGAGGAAGATGTATTACTACTCCTTTCTAAGGCTAATCCCTTTACCTCTGCTTTTAATCATCCTCTTCTTGCCTCTTTTTCTTCCCTCTTTTTGCCTCTATTTCTTCCCTCGTAAATTCTCAATCTTCTTCACTCAATTTGCCCCTTCTTAGCTCTTGAATGTGTTCAAGTCTCTTCATTAAAAATAAGAATTCCCTCCTTAAGCTAATTTGTCTCTTGTCCTCAAACTCACTGCTAAAATTCTCAAAAGAATAACCTCTATTTGTATATTCTCCATCTCCAATTCCTTTCACAACCCATTGCAACTTGGCTTCTAACCTCATCACTCATTTCTACCACATTGTGAAATGAACAGCAGCTAGCATTAAGTTCTTACTATGCACCAGGCACTATCTTAAGCACTTTATACAAATTGTTATTTGAGCCTCATAACTCTATAAGGTAAGTACCATTGTAATATTTACTTTACAGATGAGAGCCTTAGAGCATTTGAATTAATTGTTCAAATTACATAGCCTAGTAAGGAGTCTGACCTTAGAGCCCATATATACTCCAATGCCAGAGTCAGAAAACATGGTCTTTAAAAAGCCAGAAAATAAATATTTTTGGCTTTACAGACCATGTAGTCTCTGTTGGTACTGCTCAGCTCTGCTACTATAGTAATAAAGCAGCCATAGACAACATATAAATCAATAAGACAGACTATGTTCCAATAAAACATTATTTATGGATACTGAGATTTGAGTTTTGTAAAGTTTTCAAATGTCATAAAATATTCTTCTTTTGATTTGTTTCTGAGGCATTAACAAATATGAAGACCATTTTTAGCTTGCAGGCTGTACATAAACAGATGAGAGTCCAGGTTTGGCCCATAGGCCATGGTTTGCTGACCCTGCTGTAAGCAATACATATTCAGGGACTCTCAAATTGTCAAATTCAAAGGCTTCTTTTCAATCTTCTACAAAAATTAATGCTGGTGATACTCCTTTCTTTTTCAACATTATCTCTTTCCATGGTTTTGGAAGTATCTTTCATTTCTAGTATTCCTTCTATCCCTATGATCACTCTTTATCTTTTCTGAAAATTCCTTTTCTCTGACCCATCTCTCAAATGTTGGTATTTCCAAACATCAGAAGTTGACCTATTTCTTTGTTTGGTGGTGGTGTGCTGCGGAGTCAGTTCTGACTCATAGCAACCCTGTACAGGGTTGCTGAGGCTGTAAATCTTTATGGGAGCAGAAAGCTGTTCTCCTGCGGAACAGCTCGTAGTTTCGAACTGTTGACCTTGGGGTTAGTAGCCCGAGTCATAACCACTATACTACCAGAGCTCCTTTTTCTTTGTTTACTCTGCCCTTTTAGAGTAACTGATTCTACTTCCATGACTAACACCTAATGTTAATGTAATAACTAAGAGCATGAAGTTTGTAATTGTACTTGCTTGGATTTGAATCCTGGCTCCAATGTGACCTTAGGCAAGTGACTTCTCTGAGTCTTAGTTTCACTTCTGTAAAAAGGGAATAAAAATAGCATTTCTCTCATAGGGTTATTGTGAAGATAAATCTATTTACTATTTGGGAAACTCTTAGATTCACGCCTTTGATGTAATAAATACTTAATAAATATTTATCATCACCATTGTTATTATTGTGCTATTATTATGGGATGATGAATCCCTATTCTCTAGCTCCAGCTCAGATTTCTATTTTGCGTTCTAGACCTATATATTTAACTGCCTATTGATCATCTATACTTGGATGTCCCACTACACCCTTGACTTTAACATGTCCCTCTCCCATATCCATATCTCCTCATCCTAACCTATTCTTTCTTCAGCATTACTTAATCTTGTTAATAGCATCATAGTTCACCCCTTCATATAACTGAGAAATCTGGGAGTCCACTTTCATGCCATAAAATAATGTCATGAAACATCAGCTTAAAGCCAAAATGAGACTGAACATTGATTTGGAAATTGTTTTTCCCTTGTTCTTTTCACTTATCTTATTCCCCTTCACTCCTGTCAGATATAATTTCCTCTCTTTCCCTTAAACTTAGTGTGCCCATTTCTAGCTCCTCAGATTTGAACACATGATTCCTCTCATCTGAAATGCCACTACTCCATGCATTTCTAGATGCCATCCATTATTCAAATGATATACATATGAAGTCTTTCTAACTCCTAAAGTTAACAAAATAAGGTATGCTTTGCAGCAGAGAGCTTACATTTATAAATTGAATGCCATTATTACATATTCCATACTTTATATACACATCTGTTGGTTGTATCACATTCTATGTTCTTATGACTCCTCCAAGGTCTCCTTGCCTTCCATCACTCTCCATGACACCTCTTCCTCCTCCAAATATGGACCACAAGGTTCTGCTTCGCTTATTTGCTTTTCTCTCTCTTCTGGCTTCCCTCCTTGGAACATTTTAATCTATTTTTAGAGATCAATTTTTCTTTATCCTTGTGTCTATGACTTCCCAATATTTTATTCCAATTCTTAACTCTCTCTTAAACTCCATTCCCACATCTCCAATTATTTTTACTGGCCATTTTCACTAGGATAACTCACACTAACTCAGAACTTAATACTATATTGAAACCTCTACTCATAATCTTCCCCTCTCAGTGATTTCTATGTTTAGAGTTTCAGAGAGTGGCTGGTGGGTTGAAATATAGGATGAAACTACATTTCTATTTCCTTAAGAAACATCATTTCTCTGTTACATGAATAAAACTTAGAGTCATCTTTGATTACTTTTATCACACATATAAAATCATTTACCATAAAAATGTACTATTTCTTCATTGTTGTTGTTAAGTACTGTGGAGTCAGTTTCGACTAATAGTGACCCAGCACAGGGATTCTGAGGCTGCAAATCATTACGGGAGCAGAAAGCCTCATCTTTCTCCCGCGGAACAGCTGGTAGTTTCGAACTGCCAACCTTGAGGTTAGCAGCCCTATTCGTAACCACTACACTACCAGAGCATCTTTTAAACCCCACCTTTCCTAATTCCACTACTAGAGTAACAACAGTAATAGCAGCTATAGCAGTTAATGTAAGCTGATTATGTATTATGTACCAGGTGCTGGGCTAAGAGCTTTATATATATTAACTCATTTTATCCTCATAGCATTCCTTAATATCCTCTTTTAATAGATGAGAAAACTGAGACTCAGAGTAGCAGAGCTTGAATCAAATCTAGATAGGTTTAGATCCAGGTTTTCTCCTTAACCAAAATGCTAGTCTTCATGCCTGGATTTCTATCATTGCTACCCAAATGGTATGCCTGCCCCTCCAGCAATCTTCCCTGTACATAATTTCCAGAAAAATCATGACTAAACATTGCTATAATTTCATTTTTCATTTCAAAATCTTTAACATTTCTCTTTTATACATTAAATTAAATCCAGCCGCAGCCTTGTATATAAAGTCTTTTACACTTTTACTATTTCCCATCATCACAGCCATAGCTCCTGCAACTACCTACACATATTTCCATGAACGGCTTAAAACAAACTGTCCTATTAAGTCATACCATAACTTCATTTCATGTTTGCTTCCATCATCCCACTCGATTCTGAAAATATTGTAAGTAACTAAAGGGAAATAAATGGACATGCATATTTGTATCCCATCCCATTGAGTCAACACTCAGTGAATGTGCATAAATAGGGGATCATTTATTACTTGGAGGATTAAATTGTTTATTCCTTTATACTGACTCTCTTTCCTTCCCACTTGTTATTGTTAAGTGCTGTTGAGTCGGTTCCAACTCATAGCTACCGTGTATAGGATTTCCAAGGAGAGGCTGGTAGGTTTGAACTACTGACCTTGCAGTGCCACACCAGGACTCCACTAGTACTCTCATATTCCTTGGCATAACTGGTCCACCAGAGATGAAAACCGTTTCTTTTGCAACATCAACATTTTAGAATAACTTTTTAATATATTACCACCTCATCTACCTTTTCTTACATTTATCCTCAGATACACATTTTCATTTCTTCCTGTCAATTGTTTCTTCTTAGTTTGGCATTTATCATTAGACCAAAAGATACTAATCTATGACGTTTCTGAAGATGGCCAATGTGCAAAGATGATAGCATAGCTTATTGAGGTCATATTTTATGTAAGGTGTAGACTTTCAGGCTATATTGAACACTGATGAGGATCCCCTTAAGCCACTGTATCCATGGGATGCCAGATGAACTGACAACTGGGAAGCTCAGTTCCAATTCCAAATAATATAAATCTCCAGATGCTCCTGTAACACAGACAAAAAGCACTCCCATTTTAATTGAATTTTCAGGGTTTTTTTGGTGGGTGGGAGGGTGCTTGCTGCTTTCTGGATATTGCCATAGATCAGGGACCACAATGCCAAAGGACAACACAGAATCCTCTTATAGTTAGAAATTATATTCAGGAAGGTCAAGGTTTTCAAGTGTGGTAAAAAAATCATTTATTTAGCACAAGGATTCTAGAGTCTCTTTAGTATCTGAACAATGGCTCCAATAATCCAAAGTAGTGTTAACCTGCAGCAGGAAAAACATTTTCCATTGGACCCAGTATACACACATGTACACACATTACTGAACAAATGTTTCATGAGCAAATACTTGTCTGTACTACATGTGACTCATACTTTTCTTTTTAATTCTATTTCATTTAAAAAATAGTGGTGGAGACCAGAAGAACTAGATGGTGACCAGCAACTGACCACTCTAAAAAGGCATTATAATATAAAATCCTAGGTAGAGTGGTGGAAAAATGTAAAATGAAATTCAATACCATAAAGAAGACTAGGTTTACAGGTCTGATATAGGATGGTAGAACCTCCAAAACTTTGACCCTTAGACACACTTTGAGTCTGGAATTTAACTTAATTTTCAGCCAAACAATAGACAGTCCTATAAGGTGAACAATAATACTAAGGAGGTGCATACTCCTTAGAAAAATCAACAATATGAGACTGAAAGGGCAGCTTTTGCTCAGGGATAAAGCTCAGAACACAGGAAGGGAGTGAAAAGAAGGATGAATGGAAACAGGAAACACAGGGAGCAAATGGGAAGGGTGTTTACACTGTGAGGATAACAATCAATGTCAAGGAACAAAATGTATGAATTGTTAAATGGAAAACCCATTGTATCTATAAACTTTCAACTAAATCACAATAAAAAGTCAAAAACAACAACAACAACACTGCAGCAAAGGAAACAGCACTTGCAGATGAAACCACATGACTGGAAGCTTCATTGTAATTACATAATAATGACAGTTTTGACCAGAGTGCATTTATTGTTGTTGTTGTTAAGTGCCTACAAGTAGGTTCTGACTAATAACGACCCTGTATAGGGTTTCTGAGGTGTGGCTGGTAGGTTTAAATCACTGACCTTGCTTAGCCTACACACCGAAATAGAAGACTCAAAAGTAAATTAGCACAGAGTTTTAGTCTGCTAGGTATATTGATACATGTAAGGTGGGCTTAAGAAGAACAACAAGGATATGTGTATAAAAAATAAATTTCATGAGATGGAGGCAGAGATGATGACGTAGAGAGATGGAGCAGTTGAGGACTTTAGACACCGAGAGGGAAAGGGGCTGTGTGCTGACGACCGGGGGAAAGGCTTGTAGTGTATACCCTTTGGTTGGTTGTTGATGCATAGAGGAGATTGTAACCATGGCAATGAAACTATATATAATAAGATAAATGGAAAACTAATGCTCTCCCCTGTAAACTATCACATAATTCACAATAAAACATTAAAATAAATAAATAAATTTCAGCTGAAACACTGCAAAAATAAATGTTCTAAAATTGACTGTGACGATGGTTGCACAACTCTCTAAATATATTAAAATCTATTGAATTCACGCTTTCTATGGGTAATTGCATGTGGATTATATCTCACTAAAACTAGAGGTTACAAAAACATTAAAAATATAAAAAGTGAAAATGACCTACTAAACTACAGTATACTAATGAACTGAGTTGAAAAGCACTAGTTTAAAGAATAGAAATATGTGGCACTTAGGATTAGTACTGGACTGTAAAATATAAGGTTGGTAGTTCAGACCCACCAACTGTTCCTCAAAAATCCTATACAGGGTTGCTATGAGTCCGACTGATTTGACTGTACTAAACAACAAGAATAACTGTAATAACTATAACTGTATATATATCCCATAGCACCACACACATACACACACACATATGTATAATTTGGGTTAATGCGTTGGACTTCAAGGTCGATTTGAATCCCAAGGTCAGTGGTTCAAGACTATCACCTTTAGTCATTCTACAGATATGTAACTGAACTCATGTCTGTGACTATTTTCCAGCCAAACAATGGATAAGCTTATAGGGAGGTATAACACTAGTGCATTGCACACACCTTTGAATAATCACCCATTTGAGATAAAAAGGAAGCATTTGTCCATGAATAAAGTTCAGAGGGGCTAGGAAAGATGGAAGCATGGAAATGGGAGATACAGGGAGGAAATAGGATATGTGATATCGCATTGAGGGGGATGCAATCAATGAAATGAAACAAAATATATCAAAAAAAAGTTTTTATAAAAAAAAGTCAAGTATTGAGGCGGGGCTTGATGGCGGCTAGGGTGGAGGTGCAGTGAGGTTTGCTGTCAGCAATAGCACAGAATACCAGGCAAAGCAGATTCAGGGCAGAGCTCCAAAACTCAGAACCACATAGATAGGAATATTTAAAAGGTTTGAAAGTTTATAGCTAGTGGAACTTGTAGCAAAAGTAAGAAATCACATACTTTTGAATTTGCCGGGCTCGGCACCTGGAGCTGACAACTTGGGTGAGAACAAACGGCAAAACCAAGTTGGGGAGCAGACACACCATGGAAAAAAACAAAACAGGAATCTCAGAGAAAAGGTAGACAATACACTTTGCTGGTTTTGCTTTGTTTTGATTTTCTTTTTTTTAAATCTGTTCATCGCCCCCTCCCCACTGTTAGTGCACCTCCATTCTGTTGACTGACTAGAGGGGGTGCCTGAGCAAGTGGACACCACCCACCCACCCCACTAGTGGGTTCTTCTGCCACGCATACATACAGATACTCTCAGCCCAAGAGCCGATACTAAACTGTTTTTTCTGTTTTGTGTTTTTAACACACACACACAAAAAAAAACAGAATAAGGGGCATGGAGAGGGAAAGAGAGTTTTAAAACAAAACAGGCCAAAAATTAAATTAAATCCTGAGGTACAGCATAACAACCAACAGTGGCATCTTGAACTCTTTCAAGCAGCTTTGAAGGCAAGAAGTTGAAAGAGGACATTAAAGTCATACTCATATTAGGCTACAGATTTTGTTTTTCCTTCTCTCCCTCCTCTCCCTTTTCTGTGATTATAGACTACAGTATCCAGTCTAGGTTTTTGTTGTAGTTGTTTTGAAGTTTTTGCTGTTGCTGTTTTATGCTACACCTTCTACCTTTGGGGGACTCTTTCTCTCCCTATATTACCCAAGAAGAGACAGCAACTGCTGCCATATAGTTAAGCTACAATCGTACTCTATAAAACACCAAAATCCAAGCAAGAAACAATACCAACTGCCATATCCCAGGGAGGCAGATAAGACCTGTGAAAGCTACTCTGAGTTAAGCAATAAGAAGAGTGAAAAGGGAAGTCTACTTCCTGATGACATCTATCAGGAAGCAGCCAGAAAGCATAAAAAATACCAAAACACATACTCAATTAAGTATTAAGGCCACAGATAAACACTAAATATGTCCAAGAAGCAAAAGCAGATGACCATATCAGCACATGTCCAGAAACAAGATAAAATGTCTGAGAAAAATGACCAAGAAGTAGACCTGGACTACATTATGGAAGAATGGCAGGCCTTGGAAATGCCAGAGGAGGAATTCAGAAAAACAATTAAAAAATATTTCAAAACACTTTACAATGGAGTTGAGAAAAATAAGGAAGAAGTCAGGAAAACACTACAGGAACGATCAAATAAGATAGATACACATTGGAAACAGTTCAAAACATACAGAAAGAGGACCAAACGATCAATAATAGAATATCAGAAATAGACAATACACTGAAAGGGCAAAGGAGTAAAATATAAGAGATGGAAGGCATAACCAGTGAGCTGGAAGACAAATCTCTCAATACCACTAAGATAGGAGAGCAAACAGAAAAAAAGGATAAAAAAATCTGAAGAAGGTCTAGGATTCAGGTTGGACAACATGAAGAAGAATAACTTAACACTTATTGGCATTCCAGAACAAGAAGAATCACACAAGTCCACAGGAAATAATGGAAGAACTGCTGGAATAAAATTTCTCTAACATCCTGCAAAGTGAAAGATAAACATTTAAGAAACTCAATGAACACCAGGAAGGATAGACCTCAAAAGAAAATCACCAAGACATATCATAATCAAGCTCTCCAAAATCAAAGATAAGGAGACACTCCTGAAAGCAGCTACGGAAAACAAAAATGTTACATACAAAGGCAAGCAAGTCAGATTAAGCTCAGATCTCTCAGCAGAAACTATGCAAGCAAGAAGGCAATCCTGAAAGAAAAAAACTGCCAACCAAGAATCCTTTATCCAGCAAATCAAATATGACAGTGTAATCAAAACATTCCAGGATAAAAAGAAGCTAAGGGATTTTGCGAAAGCCAAACCTGTGCTACAAAACATCCTAAAGGGAGTTCTGTGGACTGAGAAACAACAAGAGCAGATGACAACCATAGATTGACATATGTGGCAGCACCTCCCAGAACTAAATCAACAGAAGGAAGAGTCAAGAACAGAACAAAACTATAAGAACAAACTCAGAGAATCTGGGAGGTCAGTCTATGATCAAAACAATTACAATGTAAAATAAGGTAAACATGTAGGAAAAGAGATCCAGATGGTGAGAAGGTCAGGTAGATTACAGGATAAAATAGACTGCACTGAATGGTGGGAAACGTTAATGGACTATAAGGCAACCTCAAAGAAAATTAACACTTCACAACATACCAAGAGAATGAAAATCCAAGAAGAACATGGAAACAATAAAACTATGAGGAAACTCACAAGAAAGAACTCAAAAAGCATGAACTCATCAAAGGAAAACACACAGAACAAAGAAAGCAACAACACCACAAAAAATAAAGCATCATGGAAGCAATTAATCCATACCTATCATTAATTACACTGAATGTAAATGGATTAAATGCACCAGTTAAGAGACGGAGAGTGGCAGAATGGATAAGAAAAAAAGATCCTTCAATATGCTGTCTGCAAGAGACACATCTCACACACAGAGACAAAAACAGATTAAAAGTCAAAGGATGGAAAAAACATACCAAGCTAATTGCTATACAAAAACAAACAGGAGTGGCAGTACTAATCTCTGATAAAATAAACTTTAAGGCAAAAACCAGCATAATAGATAAAGATGGGCATCATCTCATGATTAAAGGGATAATTGAACAAGATGACATAACCATAATAAATATCAATGCTCCCAATAAAAGAGCTCCAAAATATATAAAGCAAACTCTAATAGATTTGAAGAAAGAAATAGACGAATCTACAATAATATTGGGTGATTTTAATACACCACTTTGAAAAATGGATACAACAACCAGAAAGAAACTTGACAAAGACAGAGAAGAACTAAACAACACAATCAGCCAACTGGACCTCATAGGTGTGTACAGAGTATTCAACCCAACAATAGCACAGTACACATTCTTTTCCAGTGCACATGGAACTTTCTCCAGAATAGAGCAAGTCTTAGGCCACAAAACAAATCTCCATAAATTTACAAATATCAAAATACTAGAAAGCATCTTCTCAGACCACAATGCTATC
>NW_006408749.1:3928129-3943654 GCF_000296735.1 Chrysochloris asiatica
CCCACAAGAAATACAAGCCATAACATGAGTAGATCTATGCACACCAAAGTTCATAGCAGCACTATTTACAATAGCAAAAGGATGGAGACAGCCTAAGTGTCCATCAACTGAAGAATGGATAAACAAACTGTGGTACATACACACAATGGAATATTATGCTACCTTGAAGAATAACAAGGAAACCACCACATAACATGGATGAACCTTGAGGACATTATGTTGAGAGAAATTAGGCAGTCACAAAAGGAGAAATACTGCATAGGACCACTACTGTAAAAGACTAAGTAAAAGAACCCATACTAAATGGGGGGAGGTTCTTTGCTGGTTACCGGGACGTGGGGGGGGGTGTGAGGGGAGGGAGGGAAAGGTGGATCACAGGGCAGGGAATAGACACAAGATACTTTGTTTGCTAGGGAGGGGGGCAATACACAAGAAGGAGGAGGGGAACGGAAGAACAAAGTGGACAGGAAAACAGTTAGGCAGGTTTGCATGGGCTAAGTGGGACACAAGTTAAGAATGATGTATGCACAACCTTGGAACAACAGGGCTCTGAGATACAGGGATTGAGACAAGGTTGGAATGGGGAAAAGGTGAGAAATAAGGTTAAGATGCTTGGCTGTCTTTTGAATCTTGGTTTCCCTGGCATACCATTATAAAATAGACACTTGAGGGGGAGAGAAAGGAATAGCCAGAAATATCATCATAGAAAGCTTGTAAGTCTGCCTATAATGGATTGAAATACCTAAAATGGTGCTACAAAGTTCCCAGTGAAGGAGGCTTCCTGTAGAGCCTCTGCAATACATAAGGCCATAGGTGGAATCCTGAAACACAACCAGAATCTTCTGAGGTGGGAAATTTCCACTTGAAAGGGCAAGTAGATCAGCCTGGAGTGGCTAGAATAAAATATATTTCTTGAAAGAAACACTGACAGGAAAAATATAAACCGGTACAGGTAGTCCGACTGATTACTACAAGAACAAGCAAGTTGCTTGCCCTGGAGACATTCAGGCAAGTGGTCGGGCCCCCTCAGGGAAAACCCCCTTCCAAGACTAAGACTCAATGGGAATACACACTCTGATTGGTGAGTACATTCGTCACCGATAAGAGGAAGTGAGGGAAAAACATCAAGGAAGCTTCAAGTTAAGCCCTACAATGTTCAATAGACTCTTGTGAACCCAGGTGGAGACCTGATCAGCCAGCATTGTGGCAAGACCTGGGGACTCTTGGGTCCAGAATCAGTGACATAGCCACAGAGGACTAGAGTGGAGAGTGAAGCATCCAGCTTATAAGAAGAGAGGGCATATGCATAAGAACACCCACACTTGCAGATAATACCCACCTGACCTGCCTTCAATGACTGTATGATCAGAGCTCAACTAGAAGAAGAAAGAAGAGGGTAAAAAAAGAGTAATCTGATACAATTTGATGAAATTGACCTACACCTATGGATGCAGTAGCTCAAAAGAGGGAACAAATCTTTACAGCAAGGACCATTCCCACCCCCTCCATACAGAGTAGACAGGGATGGGCAACTTGGACATTGGCTACCCAACATGGGGAGAGGGGGGACTACAAATGGAAGAAGTGACTGACCTACAAGCTTTCAGGAGGGAGCCTAGATCTAGAGGGCATGGAGAAAGGTAGAATCTCTACTGAGTAGTGTCCACTCTGTCTGGGCGGGGCTGATGAAAGGAGATGCAGATAGGTCTCTTGTGATACAATAGTGAATAATTGTTATCAGGACTGATTGTGAGGGTTGGAAATGTAAATGTAGATGTTTTGTATCAAAAGGAGGGGAGTGACTGACTTTGCAATCTAGGAGCAGAGGTCCCTGGGACCATCAAGGGAGAAGAGCGGAGAGCGGGATGCTACCCAGAGAAGCAGTGACACCAGAGATGGAGGCAGAAATGATGAGGTGGAGAGATGGAGTGGCTGGGGACTACCAGAGAGGGAGAGGGGCTGTGTGCTGATGACTGGAGGTCAGGCTTGCAGGGTATACCCTTTGGTTGGTTGATGATGCATGGAGGGGATTGTAACCATGGCAATGAAACAATATACAATCGGATGAATGTAAAGCTAATGATGTTCTCCCTTGTAAACTATCACATAATTCACAATAAAATATTTTTTTTAAAGTCAAGTATATATTGCATACTATACATACAGTTGCCTTTTTATTTTATTTTATTTTTTTAATTTAAGCTAAAACTTTGTATACTGGAGGCCTGGTGTGGCACTGTAGGATAGGCACTGGAAGACTAACCACAAGATCAGTGGTTCAAACCCATTAGTGGTTCCTTTCAGACCCTGTATAGGGTTGCTATGAAATGGAATTGACTTGAAGCACTTAAGAACAACAACATTTTGCATACTATTGATATCCTGGGAAGAAATTCTTAAATTACTGCTGAAGAAAAATATCCACAGCAGAGATGACAAACAATAATTAATTCTACATCTAAACCAAAAATTTGTTTTTGTTTTCTGTGCCTGTTGTTATATAACATGCTACTCGAAAATATAGAATCCTATTATGGCGCTACAGGATAAGCACTTGACTGCAATGTTGGTTTGAACCACAAAATCAGCAGTTGAAATCCACCAGCCTCACCTTGGAAACCCTATACAAGGTTGCTATTGTTTATTTAGGGTAACCATAGAAATCTTAGAAATTTGTGATCTGTATTATCTATTATAAAACTATTGATGCCATATCAATATGATCCTTTTGAAAATCAATGGACATTGGACATTCTCAGATGCAATTGAAGCTGGAACTCTTAAACAAGCCAAAACACTGGAACAAAGAACTTGTGGTGTTTGTGTCTGTATCTATTGGTATTTCCAGTCAGGTTGCCTGGATTATACATTCTAATCTATAAGTAATCAAGTCTGCAAGTAATCAAGTGCTTAATGATTTTATTAGAATTTATAGAATTATTAGAATGTACATATATTCTATCATATTTTACAGATGAGAAAACTGAATAAGTGGGCTGCTGTTAGGTGCCATTGAGTTGGTACTGACTCATAGTGACCCTATGCACAACAGAACGAAACACTGTCCGGTTCTGGGCCAATCTCACAATTGTTGCCATGCTTGACCCATTGATACTGCCACTTTGCCAACCCATCTCACTGGGGGTCTTCCTCTTTTTCTCTGACCCTCCAACTTACCAAAAATTATATCCTTCTCCAATGACTGGTCCTGCCTGACAATATGTCCGAAGTATGAGAGATGAAGTTTGGCCATCCTGGCCTCCAAGGATCACTTTGGCTGCACTTCTTCCAACACAGATCTGTTTGTTCTTTTGGCAGCCCATGGCAGTTTCAGTATTCTTCTCCAGCACCATAACTCAAAAGCATCAATTCATCTATGATCTTCTGTATTCACTGTCCAACTTTCACATGCATATGAGGATATTGAAAATACCATGGCTTGGGTCAGAAACACCTTAGTCCTCAAGCTTACATTTTTGCTCTTCAACACTTTAAAAAGGTCTTATGCAGCAGATTTCCTAATGCAATACGTCATTTGATTTCTTGGTTGCTATTTCCATGAGTGTTGATGGTTGATTCAAGAAAAATGAAGTCTTAGACAACTTCAATTTTTTCTCCACTGATAAGAAAGTGGTTTATTGGTCCAGTGGTGAGGATTTTTGTTTTCTTTGCATTAAGATATCAAAGATATTGTACAATGATTTAAGCATTCCATTAGGTCACCTCTTTTTGGAATGGGCACAAATACGGATCTCTTCCAATCAGTTGGCCAGATAATTGTCTTTCCAAATTTCTTGGCATAGATGTGTGAGTGCCTCCAGTGCCGCCTCACTTTGTTGAAAGATTTCAATTTGTATTCCATCAATTCCCGGTGCCTTGTTCTTTGCCAGTTCCATCTATGCACCTTGGACTTCTTCTTTCAGTATCATTGGTTCTTGATCATATGCTGCCTCTTGAAATGGTTGAACATCAACCATTTCCTTTTGGTACAGTGACTCTGTGTATTCCTTCCATCTTCCCTTGATGCTTTCTGCATCATTCAATAATTTGCCCTTAGAATCCCTCAATAACAAAACCTGAGGCTTGTTCAGTTTCCTCAGTTTGAGAAATGCTGAGTGTGTTCTTCCCTTTTGGCTTTCTAACTCCAGATTTTTGCACAGTTCTCTAATAATATTTGATTTTGTCTTCTTGAGCTGACCTTTGCAATATTCTGTTCAGCTCTTGCACCTCCTCATTTCTTCCATTTGCTTTAGCATCTCTACACTGGAGAGGAAGTTTCAGAGTCTCTTCTGACATCCATTTTGATTGTTTCCTCCTTTCTTGTCTAAGAAGACAAGTGGGCTGAGAGGAGGGTTTATTTTCTCACCTGTAAAACAGTGATAAGTATCTAATCTATCTAACAATTACAACTATCTATCTAAGATAATAAAAAACATCTATCTAAGAGTTAAACTCTGAATTGTGGACAAGTTACTTAATGCCTTTCAGTTTCTTTATTTGTAAAATAGGGGTAATAACATACCTATAACATTCCTATAATTTTATGGGGGTTTTGCCTTGGGAGGATTTAAATTAAATAATGCATATAAAGTTCTTGGCACATAACTAAGCACTTTCTAGGGGTTAACAATTTTGTTATGAACTGGCCTTTGTAAGCTATGATAATAAAATAGAGTTCTGCTTATCTAAAACCAAGTCATTACTCCCTGGGGAAAAATAATTGTAGCTTAGCAGAAGATTTATCTATAATATTTTCCTCCTTTTGCAGCATCAGATTAAAAACAATGAAAATAGGAATCACAGGGAGAAAGTAGGATATGATACATTTCATTGTAAGGATTAAGTCAATGAGAATAAACAAAATGTATATCTATAGTTGACTGGAAAACTGATGTGCTCTGTAAATTTTCACCTAATTCAAAATAAAAAGGAAAAAAAAATGATTTGAGTTTCTCTCATGTACTTTCATCTACATTATTTATTTTACCAAGTTATCCTATGGTGTATGGGCTGTAATTCACCCATTTTATAGATTATTATCAAGTCAGAAACTTAGTACCATTTAGTTCTGCACCTGGAATGTTATTTCAGCCTTGAATTTTTTTTTCATTTTCTCCATCTGGGGAGAAGTGAGTGTCTGTCTGTTTGTATGTGCATATTGCATGTATGTAAAAACATGGAGGATGTTTCTACTTACTTTCCACCTTAGTAATTTTTAGACACGGCCACGTACAATGGGACCACTTCTGATTTCAGTTTTGTTTCATGAAGTGTTTTCACAAGGGACATGTGTTATCCTTTCTGGAAAAAACAACAACAACTTTTTCTGGGCTCTATCCTGTTTAAATATATTTTACTGTTGTGCATCTTTATCAGCATTCTATCCATGGAATGCCCAATGTGATTCACACCAATTAGAAATAGATGCTAGGTGCCCCAAGACATCACATCCAGTGTCTAGGTTTCTAACAAACACAAATTATTAGTCAAAACTTATAGATTATAATAATTCCTTCCATTTTTTAATGGTTCATTACATGCCAGTGCCCTTTTATCATTTCATTTACTCTTTGTAACAATCTTACATTACCAGGTACTATTATTAATCCTTTTTTAGAAAGGAGGAATGTGAGACTCTGAGGCAAAATACTTTGTGTAACTTTACACAGCAGGGCCAAGATTTGAACTATGGTCTATCTGAACCCTTAAACCCAGGTCCTCTTTACAAAAAACACCACCACCAACAACAACAAAAAACCCCAAGCCTGTAGCCTGACTCCCCTTGACTAATGGCTTTTAAGGGAGTCCTGGTGTAGCACTGTACCAGGACTGATACACTGGACCACGAGGTTGGTTTGAACCATACTGTCGGCAGTTCAAATTCACCAGTTGCTCCTTGGAAACCGTATACAGGGTCGCTATGAGTCAGAACTGACTCGATAGCACTTAACAACAACAAGACTTTGGTACTTTTACACTGAATAGTGAGGGAAGTGAACCTGGGGAATGTTTATATTTTTGTATTTCAAATGATAAGCACATGAATTGCCCCTATGTTCCTAGTAGGCAATTGGTTATTTTTAAATAATTTTGAGATGTTTTCCTATGTAAGGTCTAGCCCACAGTGTCTCAAACTTTAATATGCAAATTAATGACTAGGGATCGTCTTAAAAATCACATTCTGATTGAGTGAGTCTGAGGAGAGGCCAGAGATTCTGCATCTCAAACAGTTCTCAGGGCATGGCCATGTTAGTGGTCCAGGAAGTTTGGGTACCAAGGCTCTACTCCATTCCATCCTAACTTCTTCTTCCTAACCCTGTGTTGTTCTCCACATCATCACTGTGGGCTGTAGTAGTCATGTTTGCATTGACTTATTTTGTCAGATCCTAAATGAATTCAGGGTGGGATTAATGGAAAACAGGCTTTGAAGCTAAAGAATGGAGTCTGGTAACCTTCCTTCTTCTCATAATTTACTATAAAAAAAAATCATGTGCCTTGTCTTTTCTATTTCCTTGGGTTTAATTTTTCAGGGAGTATGTGAATATATATGTGTGTGTATGCATTTAGATGTGTCCATTCTGAGATTGAATATGCAAAGGCAGAGAGACATTGTCATTGGATTCCACCACCTTCCAATCTCCAAAATTGCTTGGGAACAATAGAGATTGAGAATTCTAGGTGCCCTGCTCTGTGTGGTGCCAATCAGATCAGCCAAGAAAAGTATGAGTAGCTTAGTCATTGTCATATTTAATTCTGTCCCCCACTTGAATATGATTACCATAGGCATGTGCCATATTTTCTTAGCAGGTAAAATAGGATGCAGTGTATTTGTGTGTGTGTGTGTGTGTGTGTGTGTGTATCTGTGTTTTCTTGTGTGCTGGAGGGAGGTGGTGGGTCACAAAATACACAACAAACATGTAAATATAAATATGGGGTGGAAGTAGGGTTGTGAATTTGGAAAACTTGGCTTATGGTTTTCCCTTGATTTCTCAGAAAGATCTCCAGAGAGCATTAGGGAATTTATTCAGCATTAACAGGCTGTCCTGGGTTCTGATTTTGGTTTTGTCACTAGAAAATCAATTTTACTCTTTGGGATTCAGTTTCTATAGGTAAAATGAGGGTATTGGACCCTGCCAAGCTCTCTGTTTATTTTTCACTATTAATTCTTTGCTTACCAAAAAACATGGGCAGTTTCATTGGGCACTAGCATCCAAACATAGGGAACTTACAGTTCTCTTGACCTAATAAACTGCAATTTTACCTTAGCCTCACTAGCAATTTTTTTTTTTTTTTTTTTTTTTTGTGTGTGTGTGTGTGTGTGTGTGTGTGTGTGTGTGTGTGTGTGATCATCAGGCATTTTGGAAATCATCTCAGTTGAGCATGATTGTTTGAAATCACAGCTGAGTCATTCAGGAATAATCCCTTGGTAGTAGGATGGGTTGGTTGGTCTCACCAGAAAAAGCACTTCAACAGAAGGAAAGCTAGGTGAGTTTTACAAAGTATGACACTATAGATATCTTTGCTATGAAGCTCTGGACATGATGACTAGCCTCAGTTTAGACCAGATATTTTGCTGTTAAGTGCCATAGAGTCAGTTGCGACTCATAGTGACCCTGTCTATATAGTGTTCTCGACGAGCGGCTGCTGGGTTTGAATCACCAATATTGTGGTTAGCAGTCCAGTGCTTACCCTGAAACACATTAGGGCTCAATATGGGGTTGTTAATTACTACTTTTGTGTGTAATGAGGTATCATTTGTATCTGCAGGCTGTAAACTTTGTCATTCTCTGAGCCCCTGACTCCCAATGGAAAGTTGAAAAATGATCAGGCAAGATTAGGCTGGTGACATCTTGGGGCACAGAGCACTTTAAGGAGAGAAGTCCTACCCTTCATATTCCCTATCAGCTATAGAAGGCTCCCGAACAACTTAGTGTGCTCAGCTGAAAAAACATAAACAAAAACAAAAACAAAAAATGAACCTTTGGCAGAAGTGAGGCAGGCATAGACGCTTTGGTCTCTCTCCTTTAGCAATGGAGCCATAGCAATAGACAAAGTAGAATGTTGGAAAGCAGGCTGCAAGAAAGCAGTGTGACATATTTTAAATATCCATTCGATAATTAAGCACTTGAATGGCTTGTAGATTGGAATTTAATGTTCTAAGGAGTGAAATGAGACAGCAAAAGTGAACACGTACTCGGATGCTCCCAAATCTCTGGGTTTTATAGATTTATATCACTGTTCAGTACTTACAAGACAAATCACAAGTAATTTAGGGTGCTGCACATATGAGTCAATTTTTTGGATTAATTCCATCCTTGGCCAAAGCAAAAGAAAACAAACACCTGGATGGTTTTATTTCCATGTGTTTAAAAACATCTCTAGGTTTTCTTTTTTTTTTTTTTTTTTCCCCTCTTCTACTCTCCACTGCATATATAATTTCCTGGTCCAGCCTCCTCAATCCAAGCTATGGTTTGCATTTCATTTTGGTTTTAGTTGTGAGTTTTAGAATGAACTGAATCATAAGGTTATGGCTCTTACAGCTGATAGGCATGGATGATATAATCTGGTCTAGATCTTTATGTTGGAACACACATTGATGTCAGGTGAAGCTTTTCAATGAAGCTGGGAGCTACTTTGGTTGTTGATCCCTGCACCTGCCTATCTTCTTGCCCTTTTCAGAACCACAAGTCTGTACCCTCTGCGACAGCCAGATATAACACCAAGAAGAGAGCAAAGAACTACACTTTAGGCTTCATCCCTGTTGACACTTTCAGTTCTTCCCCAGGCATGAAGCTGCCAGTTCTTTCCTACCTGACTGCAACCTGGTCTTTGCTATTTATGGAAAAGTGTAATTTTAACTTATCTAAGAAGATATTTGCTATAATTGCCTAAAAAAGTAACAGAATGGGCACCTTTTCAGATGCCACTTAAGTAATCCTCTGTTCTCCTCTGTCTCCTGGCAGTGAATATTAGCCTGATGCAACATAAACAGTTCCACTTAATGCAGAATCTGTTTCTCTCATTTGCTGAGTTGGAAGGAGGTAACGCATTGTGCTTGTATTTCAGTAACATAGTAATAAATAGAAAGTTTAACAGAAGAGATTGGAAGCTTTGGAAACACTAATTCACCACTCCCTACCCCCTTACAATATTACAATAACACACAGATCAGATTGTGTGGGATTGATTACTGGGGTCCTTGAAATTCTCCACCCCCAACCTCCCTCTCTCTCAGACACAGTAAAACTTTATGCAAGCAGCTTCTCCCAATGACCAAAACATAGAGTTTAAATGACATTGAGTTCTTCCTTCAACCTGGCAAACAGAGTAAGAGAGAGGCTCCTCTTGAACCTTTTACTAAAACATCCATCCTCTATCCCTAAACATACTTGGGTACCAGGGGCTTTCTTTCCATTTCTCCTTCCTTTATCCCAGGGTAAACATTT
Source organism: Chrysochloris asiatica (assembly GCF_000296735.1). Classification (NCBI taxonomy): domain Eukaryota; kingdom Metazoa; phylum Chordata; class Mammalia; order Afrosoricida; family Chrysochloridae; genus Chrysochloris; species Chrysochloris asiatica. The sequence goes on from NW_006408749.1 coordinate 3,937,576, forward strand.
GCTCTGAAACCAACTTGGTACGATGTGAATGTATTACTTTTTTATTGCCTTTTTGATTTAGAACAAGCAGATTTTTTTAAAACAGGATGAAAGGTACCATTTGACATCATTTGTATCTTAGCTTTTGAAGAGTCTTTAGACAAGAAGACATGATATAGAACATCTGCAGAACATAAAAAATATTTACCTAACAGATATTAGACAATTATGAATACTGATATATAAACCTGTCATATTTGCAAATTTCTATGAAGATGAATATATGGCAATACACAAGTGGGTTTGGGTGCCATGTCAATGTAGTAATTATTTCTCATTTGAAGCCAATGCTAATATGCACAATCTCTAAACAGAGCATTATTGATTGGTCTCAGTCTTTCCTACTCATATAATAAACTCGGATAAAGTTCAGAGAGCTTGTCATTCAGGCTCCTGGTTTCCGGCTCCAAGCTTTTCACTAGGGAATGATAGCATTGCTAACCACTTGGCCGTCACCAAGTACGTGACTGTGGCCCAAAAAGTCCCAGCTGGCAAAGGGGGGAAAAGTCCTTCTCGCAATCTCATTCTCAGATACTATGGTGGAAGATTAGGATCTGTGAATTTAACTCAGGACCTCCATGTGTGGGATATGATCATGACTGTTCAAATCAGTGTGTGTGTGTGTGGGGGGGGGGCATGTAGAAAGAGAAGGAGGGGATGTCCACTTTGGAGCACAGATCTGACACCCTCTTCCGTTTTCATTCCGTGGTTCCTTCTAGGAAGCTAGACAAAGGAATCTGGCTGTTTTTTTAAGTTTGAAGGATACACATCAGAAAGAAGGTGAATGGGGGCTCTGGTCCAGGAGTCCACTCTTGGCTCCTTGCATCTGAAAGTGGCTTTTAGTGAAACCGCCAGTGTCCTTATTCCCACACCCATCTCCTAAACCGATTTTGAGGAGGCCTTAAGCAGGCTCCCCAGAGAGCTTGATATCTTCCCAGGGATGGAGTAAGAGTAGATGACTATCCAGGGGCAGAGCAATGCTCAGGTTTAGGAGAACATCCCAAATGAAAAGATTATTATTATTATTATTTTTTTGGTTATTGCCCAAACCGCATCTCTCTCTCTGTGTCCAAAGACAATCTGTTGCTGGACATCTTCTGCTTTCCACCACCTGGAACCCCCCACCAGCTAGTTAATGTCTCAGGGCCCTCAGCTACCCCACATGGCCATTCAGACCGAACCTTGCTGCCCCTAGGCAGTGCACCAGCGGCGAAGCGGAGGACACAGGCCGGCTTTCGACTTACCCTGGGCCAAATGATTTCTTCTCATCTGCGTCCTCTGGTGTCCACGGACCAGGGCGCGTAGTGCAGCTGTCTTGCAGGACTGATCTTCCGCGGCGCACAAACAACAGCCGCTTGGGACAGCCCAGGGCCTGGAGGCTACCCGGTGGGTGGGTGGATCAGCACAGGAAAGGGGCGGGGTGCGGAGAGGGGGACATTAGAACTGGCTTCTACCTTGGTTTCACCCTTCTTGCAGTTATTACCAAACTTCCCTGTGCTTGGCCAGCCTCCTCACCTTGCGCCTTTGCCTGCGCCCCAAAACTCTTTCTTCACTGGTGCCTCTGCCTTATTCTCCCTTCATTCTTCCGGCGGTCTGACCCAACCTGGGCCCCTTCAAATGCACGCACTGCCTTCACGCAGTCACACAATGGGAGCAAGGGAAGAAACTGACACCTGGAAACTGACACAGGGGAGCTGACACAGAGCTGGGAGAAAGAGAGCCGCATTCACACTCTTAAATGCACACATGCACACTAAGCTCCAGCTGGTAGCGGCCAGCAGGAGCCCCCGCTACCCCTCCAAATCCCTTTTCTAGACTAAAGAAGGTTTCTGTCCCTTTCTGCTTCTTCTTCTGGAAAATGCTATACAGGGAAGAGGAGAAAAAGCAAAGAGGGGTGGGGAGGGGAAAACCATCAAGGAGATGCGCTCCCTTTCTCCTCCCCACCCCTAGCTCCGAAAATGTCCAACCCTGAGTGCTTCTTTTTCCCTTCTATCTGCTCTGTTCTTCCCTTGGCTTCTGCTGTTCTATTTCTCCCTCCCTTTGAGGTAGCTGCGAGATGCAGAGAACCTGTCTCGGTTGTGGGGTGTGTGTGTGTGTGTGTGTGTGTGTGTGAAGAGAGAGAGAGAGAGAGAGAGAGAGAGAGAGAGAGAGAGAGAGAGAGAGAGAAGTGGGGGGAGGTAGAGAGGGGAAGCATGAGGCTGTCGCGGTTGGGGAAGGCACCTCTCACCTCCCCCAGCCCCCTGGCCAAAGCCTCACTCACTCTCCTCGCTCAGGCCTGGGGCAGGCGGGGCGGGGCGGGAGAAAGGAGGAAGGGGGAGGAAAAGAGGGAGGACCGGGCAGCCTGCAGGGGCAGCTCCTGCCTTCTCTGCAGCTCAGCGGCCAGGGGTGGAAGGAAGCCGCAGTCGCAGCCCCAAATCAGACCCCGATACCCCGTCCCACCGTCTCAGATCTCCCCCCTTCGGTACGGAATTTTCTGTTTCGTTCGTTAGCTCTCCCGGGCTTCCCCCTCCCCTGGGTGGTGGCAGAAACTGGTCTGGGGATGGGGGGCTGCTTGAGGGTGCCAGGAGAGGCTTCAGAAGCGCCTGGAGTGCTGGGCTTGCAGGTTCTCTCTTTGCTCTTTGGCCTGAGCGCCCCCTGCTCTGGGCAGCGACTCCCCGCCTACTCCTCTGAGTCCCGGCTGTGCTCCGGGTCATTCTGAGAGAAGCTTAGTTGAATCTGCGAGAGCTTGAGCGGGCAGCAAACTGGTGGGACTCTGAGTCGCCAGGGGAGACACGGAAAGGCTTTGATCCCTAATAGGTTTAGTGTAACTCAAAACAGGCAGCACTGAAGCGCAATCCATCTCTCCATCCTTGTTTCTCGCACCCATAGGGCCAGTCTCCCAAGACCAAGCCAATAATGTGGTTAGATAGGAAATAATGGTGTCAGAGGCTGACGGTGAGTTGTTTGATGGTGATAGTGGTACCAATGTATATGTATGTGTGTGTTCAGAGGGTCACGAGACACTTAGGTGACTTTTTGATCTTTGCGCTTGCTTTCATGTTAGTTATGGCAACTCCCTGATATCTTACCATGTTCTCTGTTGACCAGAACCTCGACTCTCTTGAATTCTCCTAGAGCAGGGTGAATGCCCCACCCCCATCATAAACCTTAGACTTCCACCTGCAACCTGTAGGGGATTAGTGACATCAAAGGTCCTGCCCACCAAACAGTCCTTTCTGGAGAGGGGGGCACTAGGCTCTGCCTTTTTGGCTGCATGACCAGTTCCTGAAATCCTTGCCCTACTCATTCTCAGAACAATCCAAAGCTCAGAGAAAACTCCACTGTACTTCACCTTGTCTTCTCAACTCCCTCAGCACACTCAAGGAACATGAGTCAAGCTCCAGAAAGTCCTACAGTTTCCGTATCTAATGGCCTCATGTTCCCATTGCTGTGCCTAGGAAGCTGGTGTTAGTAACTTTTAGTGGGAGCCCTAGGGACTCTCCTCTTAGGCTACCTGAGAAGTCCCCCAGGAAGTCAAGCAGGAGACCAACACATTTTTCCTTAGTTCTGTACTTTCTCTAGTCCCCCAGGTGGTTCAATATTCTGGCTTTTGTATGAGAGCAAGGCTTAGTAGAAAAAGTTTTGTCTTAAGGGATGAAGAGATTGTGTAGGGGACGGGGGAGCCCCCCCACCACCCATACACTTAAGGTACTATGAAGAGTTTCCAAAAATTGTCTAGTGGGGCAGATTAAAAAAAAAATAAATTGACTCTGGCACCTTTCTGTCTTTCTTACATTCAAAGGCAGTTTCATGTTGACCCACCAAACTAAAAAGAAGCCTCCTAAGCAAAGAGGTCAATTTTCTGATTGAGGTGGGCCCTCTGATGTGAGGACAGAGTAGGATATGTGACTCCAAACAGACTTTGAGAGAGCGCTCTTTCTTTGTCTAAACTCCAGCTCAGCTGAGCCTTCCACTCCAAGTCCAGGATGCAACCAGGAGACTACTCAGGTAGAAAGAAATCCATATTTTTAATGGACTGTTTATTTCAAAGGCAATACACACAGTGGCAGTTGTATATAACATACGGAGCCTATGTGTGCTTCTGTATTTTAGTGTTTTCTTAGTGCATTGTTTGTGCACAAGACCCAAATTTCTGTATCTGCCCCTGTTCTACCTTGCTAATCTATTCAGGAGATCCAGGATATACAAAGGTAAACCTGCTTAAAGTTAAAAGCACCATGCAAATATCAGCCATCACCATACAAATTCCAGGACAAATCTACTGGAGGATCGCCTAGTACAATTAAAAAGCTTACTTAGGAAAGAACCCAAACTTTGCCTAGGTTCCTTGTAAACATTTGGTAACTCATCTTCTTGGTAGATAAGGAAATGTTCAGGTTTTCCACCTGATGGCTGAAAAAATATGTCTGTTTGAACTCTCCAAGGGCAGTTTGTAACCAGAGGTCAAATCTACAAAAGTGGTTCAAAAGTTAAAAAAACGGATGGAAGCAAGTATCTGAATAATTTAAACTCTGATATCTAAGCTAGATTTGCTCACATGGCCAGGCCTATTCAAACATTATGACAGATACGATTGTCAAAATGCAAAGGTATTTAAAAATTCAGTCACACTTCTTGTCGCTTGTGACAATCTTGGCCATAATGGTAAGTGGTATATGTAGACTGGAGTTTTGTGGAATGTCATAGGCTGAGATGAAATCAGAGAGTGAAGGCACTTCACTTTCTCCTTTAAGAAGAGTTTCTCTACCTCAGCATTATTGGTTTTGGGGCTGGGTAATTCTTTGCTGTGGGAACTGACCTGTGCATTGTAAGAGGGTTAGCAGCATCATTGCCCTCTACTCACACGATTCCAGTAGCACACTATCCCCACCCTTAAATTGTTAATGCCAAAACTGTATACTGTCATGGCTAAATGTCTTTTGGGGGGTAATATTGCTTCCCAATTGATAACTACTGCCATTTAAGGAATATTACATGTCAAAAACCATATTTTATCTTAATTATACCTGCATGGCAGGTCCAGACCTTGTGTTGAACAGTCTTTGAAAATATGGAATGTTTTGTGAGGAAACAGCATAAGAAGGAGAACTTGTAAAATTTGACAGATTGTTGAATTAATTTTTATCATTACCCCACTCTCCATCACTATCTACCTCTTATTGAGCACACACTATGAGTAAGGAATCACACTAGATGCTGATTATAGCAAAGAGCCATAAGATATAATCATAGCCTTCAATATATGAAGAAACAATTGATCTTATTCTTCCAATCCTAATTTTTCATGGATAACCAGTTCCTGGATTGACTCTAATTTAGCTTTTTCCCTCTTTCATTTCCTGTTTGTCTCCAGTGACTTATTCTTGAAGGTGCTGCCTTAGGGGAGATTGCTCTTTCTCTTGCTAATTACCATAGCTTTACTCAGAATTTTTGTGACTTTTCTATATATGGAACTTGTGTTATAACAATGTATCAGCACTGAAATGATCACAACATCACAAAGGCTCTAACAAACTGAGTAAATGGAAGACAGGTTTTGGTTTTAAAAGGAAAGAATTTCTAATTACCTGTTATGTTAGAGAATTATTGAACAATGGTAAATGTGAAGGTGAAGGACACGGAATGCAATATAACAATAAGTGATTCTTAAATACTGTGGAGTGTTGAAAAATGTCTTGGTGTGATTGTAGGTTTTAATACTCTACACTATCTCTGCCCCAGGAAGTCAAACAACACTAATGTGAGTTGTAGGATCCTAATCAGGAATTCAGCAAAAGAAAATTCAGAAGCAAGAGTGGAATATCTGCTCAAATCAGCTGAATAAGCCCCTATCTTAGAAAATATGAGTATGTTTCCAGTGTGCCAGGCCTACATCAGTGTCACTTGTTTTGGCTAACTTCTAGCCCAATATCAAATATATATATGCTGTTGTTACGTGCACCTTTGAGTCGGTTCCAACCCATAGCGACCCTGTATAGGCTTTCCAAGGAGCAGCTAATGAGCTTGAACCACTGACCTTGCAGTTCAAACAGCACCAGGA
>NW_006408749.1:3943754-3945293 GCF_000296735.1 Chrysochloris asiatica
AAAAGGATAATAACAGAATACTATGAAGAGTTGTACTCCAACAAATTTGAAAACTTAGAAGAGATGGATACATTTTTAGATAAACACGACCTACCTAAACGTACACACAGTGAAGTAGAAAACCTGAACAGACTCAATAACAAAAGAAGAAATTGATGAGGTCATGAAAAAACTCCCAACCAAAAGAAGTCCAGGCCCATATGGCTTCACTGGTGAGTTCTACCAAACATTCAGGGAAGAGCTGTCATCAATTCTACTCAGATTAATCCAGAATATAGAGGAGGATGGAGGACTTTCTAATACATTTTATGAAGCAAGCATACCATCATACCCAAACCAGGGAAGGATGTCACTAAGAAAGAAAATTATAGACCAATATCCCTCATGAACATAGATACAAAAATACTGAACAAAATCCTAGTCAAAAGAATCCAGCAGCACATAAAAAAGATAATACATCATGATCAAGTGGGATTCATATCAGGGATGCAAGGATGGTTCAACATCAGAAAAATGATCAATGTAATCCACCATATAAATAAGAAAAAAAGAAAAGACCCACATGATCATATCAATTGATGCAGAATAGGCATTTGACAAAATCCAACATCCATTCCTGAGAAAAACACTCAACAAAGTAGGAATTGAAGAAATTCCTCAACATAATTAAGAGCATATATACAAAACCAACAGCTTACATTACTCTCAATGGAGAGAAGCTGAAAGCCTTCTCTCTGTGAACAGGAACCAGACAAGGATGGCCTTTATCACCACTCCTATTCAATGTTGTGCTGGAAGTCTTAGCAAGAACTATACGGCAAGACAGGGAAATTAAAGGCATCCAAATTGTCAAAGAGGGGATAAAACTCTCTCTATTTGCAGACGATATGATCCTATATGTAGAAAACCCCAAAGACTCAGTAAAAAAACAAAACAAAACAAAACAAAACAAAAAAAACTACTAGACTTCATTGGAAGATTCAGCAAAGTGGCAGGATATAAGATCAACATACAAAAATCAATTGGATTCTTCTGTACCAAAAATGACGGTGCTGAAAAGGACATTAGAAAAGCAATACCATTTACAATAGCCACCCAAAGGATGAAATATCTAGGAATAAATGTAACCAGAGAAAAAAAGGACTTATACAAAGAAAACTACAAAACACTACTTAACATTGTGAAAATGTCAATATGAACAGACACTTCACCAAGGAGGAGGTCCAGACAGCCAACAAACATATGAAGACATGTTCAGGATACTAGCCATTAGACAGATGCAAATCAAAACTACAATGAGATATCATCTTATACCAGCAAAAACAGCAAAGATCACAAAAGTAGAGGACAATAAATGCTGGTGAGGATGTGAAGAGACATGGACACTCCTGTATTGCTGGTGGGATTGCAAAATGGTCCAACCTCTCTGGAAAGCAATATGGCACTTCCTCAGAAGGTTGGAAATAGAAATACCTTATGATCCAGCAATTCCTCTACTTGGTATTTACCCACAAGAAATACAAGCCATAACATGAGTAG
>NW_006408749.1:3952904-3954533 GCF_000296735.1 Chrysochloris asiatica
ATGCATGGAAGGGATTGTAACCATAGCAGTGATATACGATAGGATGAATGGTAAAACTAATGTTCTCCCACGTAAACCATCACATAATTCACAATAAGAAATTAAAAAAAAAAAGTTTTGCCTGAATTTGGGCTGTGACTATAAGTAATTGAAACTATGTTCCACCTTTCAATTGTATGTTTAAACTTTTGTGTCACAATGTTGTTGTTGTTGTTAAGTTCTGTTGAGTTGATTCCAACCCATAGCGACCCTGTATAGGGTTTCCAAGGAGCAGCCGGTGAGTTTAAACCACCGACCTTGCAGTTAAAACGACTTTTCAGTCAAACGCATTAGCCCACCGTGCCACACCAGATCCCTATAATCAAGGTATTACAGGGAGTCCTTGTGTGGTGCTATGGATTAATGCGCTGGACTGCAAAATCGGTTTGAACAGTAAGGTTGGTGGTTCAAGCTCACCAGCCACTCCTAGAAACTCACCAGCCACTCCTAGAATATCCTATACAGGGTCGCTATGGATCGGAACTGACTCGATGGCACTTAACAACATTAACAATCAAGGTATAAAGCCCTACACTATGAAATGATTAATCTTAATAAAAGACATGCATACAGGACCACACCTGGTGGCACTGTGAGTTAGATGAACTGCTAACTGCATGGTTGGTAGCTCAAACCCACCAGCTGTTCTGTGGGGAAAGATGAGGCTGTGTGTTCCCTATATAGGGTCGCTATGCATTGGATCAACTTGATGGCAGTGGGTTTTGGTTGCTCTGCTTACCATTAATAGGGATGCAAATGGTGTCAACCCTAGGATTATTTGTAAACTGGAATTACAGTGTCAGAGAATGTTAGAGAACATCGGGCCGGTGAGATGGGCCTGTCAGCAGTAACATGGAGAGTGAGTGACCAAGACAAAACTCTAACCGAGTCTTCCTGCTCTGCGACTGACTCTTTGTGTGATATAAAGGGTGGTGGTAGTGGTGGTGGTATGCCAGCTAATGGGTTCTGGTTCATAGTGACCCTGTATAATGTTTCCGAGGCTGTAAATCTTTATGGGAGCAGAAAGCGTCATCTCCTTCCCATTTCTAGAAGTTCTGGTGAGGTGCGGTGCTATAGGAACAACACTGGACTTCAAGGTCGGTTTCAACTGCAAGATTCGTGGTTCATATTATGAGTCAGAACTGATTTGACAGCACTTAACAAAAAACAACAAACATTAAATGTCATTGAGTTGATTCCAACTCCTAATGACCCTATACAGGGCTTCTGGGGGGAGATGGTGGGTTTGAACTATAGACCCTGTGGTTCACAGTCCATTGCTGAAACTACAGCGCCACACCAGGAGTCTCTCTCTCCCCTTCTCATTCTCTCTGTCTCTCTCTCTATGTATATATTATGGCAATATATCCCTTCTAAAGACTAACACTGTACTAATGTCTATAGCAGGAACCAACAACTAGTACATTCAAACTTTGGACATTTACAAATTTTGATTCTCTTGTCAAGACTAATTTTTTAAATAAAAGTTTTGCCTGATGGTGACCATGTTCGTCACCAATAAGGGGACGTGAGGGAAAAATAGCAATGAAGCTGCGAGCTAAGCCCTACAATGTTCAATGGACTCCTGTG
>NW_006408749.1:3954633-3984689 GCF_000296735.1 Chrysochloris asiatica
GTCAGCAGTAACATGGAGAGTGAGTGACCAAGACAAAACTCTAACCGAGTCTTCCTGCTCTGCGACTGACTCTTTGTGTGATATAAAGGGTGGTGGTAGTGGTGGTGGTATGCCAGCTAATGGGTTCTGGTTCATAGTGACCCTGTATAATGTTTCCGAGGCTGTAAATCTTTATGGGAGCAGAAAGCGTCATCTCCTTCCCATGAAGCTTCGGGTTTCAAACTGCTGACCTTGTGGATAACAGTCCAATTAATAACCCACTATACGGTAGCGTAGTGGTTACGAATCGGGCTGCGAACCGCAAGGTCAGCAATTCCAAACTACCAGCTGTTCCGCGAGAGAAAGATGAGGCTTTCTGCTCCCGTAAAGATTTATAGCCTCAGAAACCTTGTACAGAGTCCCTATGGGTAGGAACCAACTCGACGGCACTTAACAACAACAACAACAACAATACTGCCAGATAAGATTTTTGGTGTGGCTCTGTGGGTTAATGCTCTAGACTGCAAAGCCATTTGAACTGCAAGGTCGGTGGTTCAAGCTCATCAGCTGCTCCTCAGAAAGCCTATACAGGGTCGCTATGGGTTGGAACCGACTCAATGGCATTTAACAACAACAAAATACTGCCAGATCAAAGACCAGAGCCTTCAATATGGATTGCACCTCAATGTAAAGAAAACAAAAATCCTCACTACTTGAACAATAAATTATATCATGATAAATAGAGAAAAGATTGAAGTTGTCAAAGACTTCATTTTGCTAGGATCAACCATCAACACTTATGGAAGCAACAGTGAGAAATCAAACGATGTATTGTAATAGGTACAAAACCTCTTTAAAGTGTTCAAGAACAAAGATGTCATTTTGAGGACAAAGGTGGACCTGACCCAAGCCATGGTATTTTCAATAGCTTCATATGCACGTGAAAGTTGGACAATAAATAAGGAAGACCATAGACAACGTGCTTGGTAAAGTGGAGGGCTAGTAAAATAGAGGAAGAACCCCAAGGGGATGAATTGGCACAGTGGCAGCAGCATTATGCTCAAGTGTAACGATTATGATGTTGGTGCAGAACTGGGCAGTGTTTTGTTCTGGTGTGCATAAGGTCAAGTCGGAACCGACTTGGCGGCACTTAACAACAACAACACTACCAGGGGTCCTTTCAGGAAAGGTAGGCTGTGTCTTTACTCTGTCTTATTAAAATCTGCCCTCATCGTCTGCCTTTATCACTTATACCAAGTGTGTTTCCTCTCCCAAGAGTAGCTGTAGCTACTCCAGTTGTAGAAAACAAAAAGCAGGGAAGTGTTCCCTCTATAAGAAAGTCAAAGCCTGAAAGGATGGGTATTTCTTTGGAATGAAGACTTCCCCACACACCAGAAATCGGCACAATTGTAGGTCAGGCCTTGTGAAATCTGTGTAGGCTGGGAGTAAACTAGAGGGAAGTTTGTTTCTCCTGAATTGGTTATTTTTATTTTTTATGATCAAGGAAGGTTTCAGTGAAAAAATGAAGTTTTCATTTGAGATTTTCTCTCCCAAGAGTGTGTTTTTGTTAAGGTGTAGGTGAGTTTTCTTTATTCTTTATCAAAGACACAAGTCCTATGGACAGAATAATGAGGAGGATTTGGGCATGGTGGTTTGTGATAGGGAGTATAGAGGCTTTAGAGTTAGACAGACATGGGTTTGAATTTCAGCTCCATCACTTATAATTGTGACAATTAGGTTATATGGACATTGGCTTTTTCATCTCTAAAACAGGAATAATGTCTCACCAGGCCATGTAGTACATTTAATTGGATAATGCATAAGTCTAGCACAGAGCCCAATTTACAGTTAAGTGTCGTTGAGTCAGTTCTGACTCATAGCAACCCTGTATAGGGTTTTTGAGGAGCAGCTGGTGGGTTTGCACTACTGACCTGTGGTTCGCAGTCCAGAGCTGGTCCTAAAGCTCCACACAAGGTGATATACAGTAGTAGCTCAATAATTGTTAATTTCTGTTTTTCTCTTCTGCTTTGCAATTCTGGCTGGGAAAAGAATACAGAAAAGTTGTAAGTCTATTTTTCTTCATTGATTTTTGAAATTCTAATGAAACAGAAAGCAGTCACCTCCCCATATATCTACCCCTCCATCTGCTCTCAAAGACATGCAAGACAACATTGGTGGTCCACACCACTCTCTCACGTACCTAGTCACTTGAATATTTCACCATCACTTCAAACCTGATAGTTCTGAAACTGATGGTCTCTTCCAAGAAAATCCATTTATTTTAAATCACTGAACAATAATTAGGACCTTTATTATCATAGGAGTCCTGGTGCGGCATTGCGGATTAATGTGCTTGACTGCAAGGTCGGTTTAAACTGCAAGGTTGGCAGTTCAAGCTCACCAGCTGTTTCTTGGAAACCCTATCAGTCACAACCAACTCGACAGCACTTAACAACAACAACAACATTATCTTAGTAACTCTTCTATCAGTTTGCCATATTCTGGTGCCTTGTGTATTACTGTGATTCTGGAAGCTATGCCACCAGTATTTTAAATACTGTTGTATACAGGTTTCAAATGAGCTTCCAGATTAAGATAGACTAAGAAGAAGGAGAGACAGATTTAAGAATATTTAGTCACTGAAAACGTTATGAATAGCAGTGGAACATTGTCAGATAGCACCAAATTATTGAATACTGAAACATGATGAAGAGTGCCAGAATATTGTCAGATACAATTCTGGGAAATGAGCTCCTCAGGTTGGAAGGCACTCAAAATATGACTGGTGAAGAGCTCCTTCCTCATAGTAGAGTTGACCATAATGACGCAAATGGAATAAAGTTTTGGGGACCTTCATTTACTGATGGGACACAACTTAACATGAGGAGAAACAGCTTTAAACATCCGTTAATAATCAGAACATGGAATATACAAAGTATGAATCTAGGAAAATTGGAAGCTGTCAAAAATGAAATGAAACATATAAACATTGATATCCTAGGCATTAGTGAGCTGAAATGGACTCGTTGGTCATTTTGAATCTGACAACCACGTGGTGTAGTATGCCAGAAATTATGAATTGATTAATCATCAAAAAGAACATTTCAAGATCTATCTTGAACTACAATGTTACCTGTGATAGGATAGTGTCAATTGGAATGTGGAAATCATCGGACAATCTCTTTGATATCTCAAGCGAGTAAAGTTTTGCTAAAGGTAATACAAAACGGGTACAATCATACATTGACAGAGAACTTCCAGAGGCTCAAGCTGGATTCAGAAGAGGCCGTGGAATGAGAGATATCATTGCTGATGTCCAATGGATCTTGGCTGAAAGCAGAGAATATCAGAAAGATGTTTACCTATGCTTTATTGACTATGCAAAGGCTTTCGATTGTGTGGATCATGACAAGCTATGGACAACATTGAGAAGTATGAGTATTCCACTCATGAGGAATCTGTACCTGGACCAAGAAGCAGTTGTTCGAACAGAGCATGGGAACACTGAATGTTTTAAAATTGGGAAAGGTGTGCTGGCGTGGTGCTGTGGGTTAATGCGCTTGACTGCAATGTCAGTTTGAATTACAAGGTTGGCAGTTCAAGCTCACCCACTGCTCCTTGTAAACCCTATACAGGGTTGCTATGGGTTGGAAATGACTTGACAGCAGTTAATTACAAGGAAGACCAGTTAATACAACTATTATTCAAATTTACAAACAAATTACTAAAGCCAGTAATGATGAAATTAAAGAATTCCATCAGTTTCTTCAGTCTGAAATTGATCAAACATATAATCAAGATGTATTGACAATTATTGGTGAATGGAATGCAAAGACTGGAAACAAAGAGGAAGGACCAGTAGTTGGAAAATATGGCCTTGGTGATAGAAACGATGCTGGAGAATGCATGATAGAATTTAGCATGAACAATGACTTTTTCATTGCAAACACCTTTTTTGAACAACGTAAAAGATTACTATATTCACCAGATGGAAAATACAGAAATCAAATTGGCTGCATCTGGGGAAAGAGACAGTGGAAAAGCTCTGTATCATCAGTTAAAACAAGGCCAGAGGCAGACTATGGAACATCAATTGTTCATATGCAAGTTCAGGTTGATGCTGAAGAAAATTAAAACAAGTCCCCAAGAGTCAAAATATGACGTTGATCATATCTCACCTGAATTTACAGATCTTCTCAAGAACAGATTTGATGAAACAGAGACTTATGACTGAAGACCAGAAAAGTTATGGGATGACATCAAGATTATCATACAGGAAGAAAGCAAAAGGTCCTTAAGAAGACAAGAAAGGAGGAAAAGACCAAAATGGATGTCAGAAGAGACTCTGAAACTTGATCTCCAATGTAGAGATGCTAAATCGAATGGAAGAAATGAGGAGGTAAAAGAGCTGAATAGAAAATTTCAAAATGCAGCTTAAGAAGACAAAATCAAATGTTATAATGAAATGTGTAAGGGTCTGAAATGAGAAAACCAAAAGGGAAGAACATGCTCAGCATTTCTCAAGCTGAGGGAACTCAAGAAAAAATTCAAGCCTTGACTTGAAATATTGAAGAACTCTATGGGCAAAATGGAGTCCTGGTATGGTGCTGCGGGTTAATGTAGTAGACTGCAAGATCAGTTTGAACTGCAAAGTCGTCAGTTCAAGCTCATCAGCCACTAATTTGAAACCATATACAAGGTTGCTTTGAGTAGGATCTGACTTGGCGGCACTTAAGAACAACAACAATGGGCAAAATATTGAATGATGCAGAAAGCATCATAATAAGATGTAAGGAAAACACAGAGTCACTGTACCAAAATGAAATGGTCAATGTTCAACCATTTCAAGAGGTAGCATATGATCAAGAGCCTACGATACTGAAGGAAGAAGTCCAAGGTGCACTGAAGGCATTGGCAAAGAACATGGTTCTAGGAACTGTTGGAATACAAATTGAAGTCTTTCAACAAACTGATGTTACACTGGAGGCATCACTCATTTATGTCATCATGAATAGAGGAGATTCATTTTAGTTCCCATTCCAAAGAGAGGTGAGTCAATAGAATGGAGAACTCATCAGACGATATAATTAATATCACATGCAAAGTAAAATTTTGCTAAAGTTAATTTAAAAAATGGCTGCAACAGTACATAGATAAGAAACTTCCAGAGATTCAAACTGAATTCAGAGTAGGGCGCGGAATGCAGGGTATCACTGGTAATGTCAGATGGATCTTGGCTGAAAGCAGAGAGTACCAGAAAGATATTTACATGTGCTTATTGACTATGCAAAGGCTATCGATTGTATGGATCATTACGAGCTATGGACAGCATTTTGTGCTCATGAGGACAACCTATAGGCAAGGTTGAACCTATAGTTCAAGAGTTCAAACAGAATAAGAGAACACTGAATGGTTTAAAATTAAGACAGATGTGCACCAGGGTTGTATTCTGTCACCATACTTATACAATTTATATGCTGAGCAAATAATTCATATGAAGCAAATAATTCATTTCAAATAAGAGCATATGAAGAAAAACATGGTATCAGTGTTGGTAGAAGACTCCTTAACAACCTGCGATATGCAGATGTTACAACCTTTCTTGCTAAAAGTGAAGAGGACTTAAAATACTTACTGATGATGATCAAAACACCACAGTCTTCGGTATGGGTTGCACCTCTATGTAAAGGAAACAAAAATCTTTACCACCAGACCAATAAATAATCTCAAGATTAATGGAGAAGAGATTGAAGTTGTCAAAGACTTCATTTTACTCGGTCAACCATAAACACTCATGGAATCTGCAGTCAAGAAATCAAACAATGTACTACATTAGGCAAAGCTGCTGCACAAGACCTCTTTAAAGTGTTCAAGAGCAAATATGTCAGTTTGAGGACTAATGTGCACCTGACCCAAGCCTGGTATTTTTCAATAATCGCCTACACCTGTGAAAGTTAGACAATAAATAAAGAAGACCACAGAAGAATTGATTCATTTGAGTTATGGTGTGGAGGAGAATATTAAAAGTACCATGGACATCTAGAGAAACAAACAAATCTGTGTTGGAAGAAGTACAGCCAGAATGTTTCTTAGAAGCCAGGATGGCGACCCCCATTGAGATGGATTGGCACAGTGGCACGAGCAATTGGCTGAAGTATAACAAGATTGTGAGGTTGATGAAGGATGGGGTAGTTTTTCATTTTGTTGTGCATAAGGTCACTATGAGTCTGCAAAGACTTGATGGCATCTAACAACAATTATCTTAGTCTTCTAGGCTTGATGTTATTCCTCTCCATTAGTTGCCCAACTCTGTAAAATCACTAAATTCTACTGGCAATTTCTAATTTCTCGCTCTGTCATTTGTATTTGATTCTTTCCATTTCCACCTATACTACTATCTCCATTACTTCATTCTCAGATAATTGCATGAGTCTTAAAAAATATATATATATATATATATATTTTTTTTTTTTGCTTGTATAAACTTCTGAAAATGTCATCCCTGCTTAATACCTCATAACTTTCCACAGTTTATCAGTTCAAGTAATAGAAACTCTCTAACTTTTCTAAACAATTTCCAACTTATATGTACCTTACCTGTCTACTGCCAAGGTATATTGACCTTTCATCTCAAGTAAAACTATAATGGAAACTCTCTAACTTTTCTAAACAATTTCCAACTTATGTGTCCCTTACCTATCTACTTGCCAAGATATAGTGACCTTTCATCTCTAGTAAAACTATCACCACCCACTAGCACTCATTGTTCATGCTAATCCCAGAATCTCTCTCTTTTGGTCTTTTTGTTCATTCCTCATTTTTGTTCATTCCTTATTTTTTTCTTCCTGAAATATTTATTGTATAACTCACATGTGCCAGGGAATATGCTAGGTACTAAGGATGTAACTGTGATTGATGTCTACTCTTATGGGCCTTAGTTTATTTCAGAAGATCGATAATAAACTAGTCATTCCAAATGTGTATGATGGTTGTTATAATAGAGGAACTAGCAGGACCTAGTTGAGGAGTCTAGGAAGACATCTCTGAAGCAGTGATTTTACAATGGGGCATTTAAAAATTAATAGGAGTTAGCCAGGTGAGGTTGGTGCAGGACCACCGGGTAGTATTTCATTCTGTTGTTTATAAGGTCACAATGAGTCGGTACCCACTCTATGGCACCAAACAACAACAGCCAGGTGAAGAGAGGTCAGGGACAAAATTCCAGGCAAGGGACTAGTACATGTGAAGTCAGCTGGGAAAAACATGACATGTTCTAGGAACTGAAAAAGCATCAATGCAACTTCATGAAGACTCCAAGAGGGAAGAGTAGCAAGAATAGTCAGGGACAAAATCATGCAGTTAGGTGAGATTATATAAGCACTTCTCAACTATCCTAGGGACATTGAACACCATCCTAAAACTGAGAAGTCACTGAAGGAGAGTTGTGTGATCAGATATTTCTGCTAAAAGGATTACTCCAGCTATAGAGAATGGGTTAGAAGGAAAGAAGACTAGAGGCAGGGAGACTAGGTAAAAGGACATTAGAATAATATAGTAAAGAAGTATTGGTGGCCTAAAATAAGACTGTCACAGTGGAGATTGTAGAGAAGACAGAGTTATGATATAGTTAGGAAATATAGTCAACAGGACTTAGTGATGGATTGTTTGTAATAAGTGAGAAAGGAATATATGTCAAAGATGACTTCCAAGTGTTTGCTTTCAACAAGTAGTTGAGTAGTGATTACAGTTTACTGAATTTGAGAGACTGAAGAATATACATTTATAAGGGGCAGAATGTGAGTTCAGTTTTGGACATGGAGAGTTTAAGGTACCTGTGAAATATGTAAGAGGAAATGTTAGAAAGCTGGTTATATGATTCTGGAGCTCAGAAAAGAGGTTAAGGTTGGTGATAATAATGTGGGCATTGTCAGTATATATATAGGTTGTATTTAAGATAATGGAATTGCATGATATCACCTAGGCAGAGAGTATAAGCAAAAGAAGGCCAAATCCTGGGGTCCTTCAATATTAATAGGACAGGCAGAGAAGTGAGGTCCATCAAGGGAGACTAAAAAGACCAGAGAAGTAGGAGAAACATGAGAATAGGCTGATATTCCAAGAGTTTAGCCAGTGACCAAGGGAAGATTGCTTTAAGAAGGAATGATTAATAGTATCTGATGCTGTTGAGAGGTCTAGTGAAATATAGACAAAAAGTGTCTACTGAGTTAGTCAAATTTCACTGGACTAAGAAATGAGAGGGAGGTGAAGAAATGGAAAAGTCAATGTAGACTACTTGCTCGAGAGATTTGACAGAGGAAGAAAAGAGTAGCTGGTAGAGCATGTTGGGGCCAAGGGAGGTTTAAATTTCCTTGTTTATTTTTAAGATGTAAGAGCCTTTGAGCAAGTTTAAATGCTGCAAGGACGGAACTAGTAGAAAAGGAGAGGAGGAGAAGAATAAAGAGAGCAGATGATATAGTGGGGTTCCTAAGAAGAGGGCTGGATTAACCTTAGAAAGAGAGGTTTGCCTTTTCCGTTATAATATGAAGGAAAGATCAAAGTATCAGTGTGGATTCAGATAAGATCGTGGGTTTCATGGAAGAAAGTTGAGACAGTTCCCTTTTGACCCTTCTATATTTTTTTAAGAGTAGGAGGTGAAACAGACTTGGTGTCACACTGGATAAGTGCTTGGTTGCTAATGGGAAAGCCAGCATTTTGAACCCATCAGCCCTGCTCTGTGGGAATAAGTACCATTTTGCTTCTGTAAATATTTACAGCCTTGGAAATCCTATGGGGCAGTTTGACTCTGTCCTCTAGGATCAGTATGACTCAGAATCAACTTCATAGCAATGGATTTGGTTGTTTTTGCTTGTTTGTTTAGTAGGCAATGAGGTCATTTGCTAAGAGCAAGGCGGATATGTTGTAGGGTAAGCATTGGACTGCTAACAGTGAGGTTGGCAGTTCAAACCTTCCAACCGATCCTCAGAAACCTTATACAGGGTTGCTATGAGTTGGAACCAACTCAAAAGCAACAACAACAAAGTGGAAGGCACAAGACGTAAGGGATTTGATGTTTGAGGGGAGTGGAGTGGAGAAAGTAACTTAGAGAATAGGAGAGCCAGCTGAGGAGGGATACTTTAGAATGACCAAGCATTGTTGAGTGCAGGTTGGTAGTTCTTCTAACATTTCTCACTAGTTTGAGCACAAATGCAAAGAAAGGAAATGATTTAAGTCATCTAAGGATTTTTCCCTCATGTGGTGTGACAGCAGTTTTGTTGATCCATGAAGCTGGGAATGTGATATAGCATTAAATCCAAGCTTGATTCAGAGAGAAGACAAGGCAAGTAGAGGCTAATCTTGAGAATGAATGGTTGAGCGCATGCAATGGACGTATTGAAGCATGTGCCAAGAGAACAGGGTCTTATTGTGTCATTTTAAAGAAGGAACAGTCAAATGAGTGACTGTAAGTGTGAGTTTTTGAGGTATTAGTGGAGATGGAGGGTACAACTGAAGGATTTGACATCAAGATTTGACATTTTAGGGCATGTTCTAAAGTGAGGAGTATTTGTTTTGTGGTCCCTGGTGCCCACCCCCTACTGCCATCAAGTGACTATAATAATATAATCACAGACTCTGAGATATGGAAATGGCATTAAAGATCTTTTGGTGTTAAGTGCTGTCAAGTGGGTTCTGACTCGTAGTGACCCTATATAGGGTTTCCAAGAGTGCCTGGTGAGTTTGAAGTGCCGATTTTGTGGTTACCGTAAAGATCTGGGTGTCTCTTTATGAGGAAGGTTATGCAGTAGACTTAATGAGTGGTGGAAGTGAGAACTCAGAAATCAAAAGATATAATCAATGTTACCATCCATCACCCTTACATACACTCATTTGTTTATTTGTTTAAGAAGCAATTGTTAATCAGGGTATATAAGTGAACAAAAGAAAAATCCTTGTCCTTGTGGAATTTATAGTCTAGAAAAGTAGCAAGAATTGAGGTAGCAGGGAATGCATAGTAGTCATTCCAAACAAAAGAATCATGGCTATGTGTTTTAAAAGTAATGAGATGAATCATACCTGTAAAAATGTTTGAAATGGGTAAATGATTGTTAAATATATTTCACCACAACACAAAGTTGTTTTTGTTTTTTAATGAACTACTTTATGTTTATCTACTACGATGATGCAGCAGCATTCTAAGATAAGCATTAGACTGCTAACCACAAGGTCCGCAGTTCAAACCCACTAGCCACTCCTTGGAATTCCTGTACAGGATCCCTATGAATTGAAACTGACTTGACAGCACTTAACAAGATGATGCAAAACCGTATTGATAGAGAAACAATGTCTCTAACTATGGTGTCTGTTTTCCACATTTCCCCAAGAAATGCTTAGTGCTGAAAATGCACTTTTCTATATCTGTTTATCAAAATGTATTCTCTGGAGAAGGTCTGATAAAAGTAACTGTGAGCACTTACACATCACATCTGGATACACATTTTAACACTGGTGAGAACCTTAAGCCAAAGGTAAAAAAAGTGTTAATTTTAGGCATTAGTGAACTGAAAGGGGTAGGTGATTTGTAAAAGAATTGTTTATTGATCCTTAGACATATTCAAGTTACTTTACAATCTGGCCCTCACCACCGATTTTGTTTTGAACCAGACACTGTGTTAGAACTCAGATATGAATAAGAAAATGTCTGGTTTCAGGAAGCTCATCATCTATAGGAGGGAAAGAGACACTTAAAAAGGTAATCACAATATGATTATCACAGCCACAGTAGCAGTGGTGTGGACAAAGTAGTAGAAGTCTAGATAACAGAGTGATAATACCTAACTTTGTCTGTAGGATTTAGGAGAGGCTTTATGGAAGAGATGAATCAGAGAAAAAATATAGGGAAGATATTCAATTCTGAGTGACTAACATGTGCAAAACTATGGAATCATGAAAGGGCTTACAAAAAAACGTATTTTCTAGTGGTGTGAGAAGTCTACTGTGACTAGAGCATAGGGAATGTTTAGGGAAGGTGTGATAGGATTTGGAGTTGTAAAGGAAGTGCCAGATTGTCTAAAAACGTGTACATCAAGCTAAGGAGTTTGGCAGAGGAGCCGAATCTCAAAAGAGACTCTTAAACTAAGTTGATATTTTCAAGTTTATTTGGTTTTACTTTCAAGAGGACAGATTTAATAGCTTTATGGATAATGAGGGAGCTACTAGACTCTTAGAGGCTGTTGAAAGAGTTCAAGCACGAGAAAATGAGGGTTGGAACTAAGGCATTATCTATGATATCAAGTACCAGTTACTGTGGAGTTGAATCTAACTTCTGACCGTTCCATGTGTGTCAGAGTAGAATTGTGCTCCAGAGGATTTTAAATGGCCATTAAAAAAAAAAAAAAAGTAGATTGCCAGGCCTTTCTTCCTTGTCTCTGGCTGGACTTGAAACTACAATCTTTGATTAGTGGTTGAGTGGGTTCGTTGTTATTAGGAGCCCAATAGCATGGCAAAAAATCAATATATGTCCTTTAAAGCAGTAAAAAGCAGTGAAAAAGATCATGAACATATTCAATTCATATTAGTGTAAAAATCAAATATCTGGGAATAAAATTATAGACACCATGAAGAAGAAAGGTGTCACAAATTTTACTGGAGGACATGTAAGGAGTTTTGGTTACACAATTAAATTGTTGTTGTTAGGTGCCTTTGAGTCAGTTACGATTCATAGTGACCCTTTGCACAACAGAATTAAACACTGCTAGGTCCTGTGCCAAACAGTTGTTCTATTTGAGTTATTGCTGCTGCCACTGTGTCAATCCATCTAGTTGGCAGACTTCCTCTTTTGCTGACGCACCACTTTACCAAGCTTCTAAAATCCTTCACCAGACAATATGTACAATGTATGAAAGATGATGTCTCCCCATTCTGACTTCTAAGGAGCATTCTGGCCGTACTTCTTCCAAGACAGATTCATTTATTTTTCTAATGATCCATGATACTTTCAAAGTTCTTCTCCAACACTAAATCAAACGTATCAATTCCAAAGAAGTTTGGTTTTCCTTATTCATTGTCCAACTATCACATGCATATGAATCAATTCAGAATATCATGGCTCGAGTCAGGCTCACCTTAGTTTTCAAAGTGATACATTTGCTCTTGAACACTTTAAAGAGGTCTTGTGCAGCAGATAATGCAATACAGCATTTGATTTTGTGCTTCTATAAGCATTGCGGATCCAAGAAAAATGGACTTTGACAACTTCAATCTTTTCTCCATTCATCAGGATGTTATTTATTGGTCTAGTTGTAAAGATTTTTGTTTTCTTTACATTGAGGTGCAATCTATACTGAAGACTGTAGTTTTTGATTTTTACCAGTATGTGTTTTATGTCCTCTTTGCTTTCAAGCAAGCAAGGTTGTGTCATCTGCATATCACAGGATGTTAATTAATCTTCCTTCTATTCTATTGCCACATTCTTCTTCAGATAATCCATCTCATTGCATTATTTGCTCAGCATACAGATTGAATGTATATGGTGCACATCTTTCCTGATTTTAAACTATACAGTATCTCCTTGATGTGTTCTAACAAACGCTTCTTGTTCTATGTATGTACAGATTCCTCATGAGTGCAATTCAGTGTTCTGGAATACTCATTCTTTGCAATGCTATCCAGAGTTTATTGTGATCTGCACAGTAGAAAATCTTTACATAATGAATAAAGCACAAATAAACATCTTTCTGGTGTTCTCTGATTCCAGCCAAGATCCTCTGATGTTGGTGATGATATATATCCCTACTTCCATGTCCTCTTCTTAAACCCGCTTGAATTTCTGGGATGTTCTCTGTTGATGTACTTTTGCAACTGTGTTTGAATGATACTCAAGAAAATTTTGCTTGATGATATTATGATATTGTTTGATGATTTCCACATTTTGTTGGGTCACCTCTCTTTGAAATGGAAATAAATATGGATCACTTCCAATCAGTTGGTCAGATAGCTGTATTCCAAATTTCTTGTCATAGATGAGTGAGTGTCTCCAGTGCTGTATCAGTTTGTAGAAACATTTCAATTTGTATTCTTTCAGTTCCTGGAACCTTGTTTTTCACCAGTGCCTTCAGTGAAGCTTGGACTGCTTCCTTCAGTATCATTGGCTCTTGAAATGGTTGAATATCGTTGGGTCTGTTGAATCTGTGTGTAAATTCTATCTTCTTTTTATGCTTTTTCCATTATTCAATATTTTCCCCAAAGTCAAGGCTTGAATTTTTTCTTTAGTTCTTTTACCTTGTGGCACACTAAGCATGTTATTTACTTTTGGTTTTCTAACTCTTTGCATATTTGATTATAATACTTGATGTTGTCTACTCTAGCTGTCCTTTGAAGTTTTCTGTTCAGCTCTTTTACTTCCTACATTCTTCCATTTGCTTTGGCTTCTCTATACTCAAGAGCAGGTATCAGAGTCTCTTCTTACATCCTTCTTGGTCTTTTCTTTCTTTCCTGTCTTTTTAATGACCATTTGCTTTTTTCCTGTATTATGTTCTTGATGCCATACCACAACTCTTCTGGTCTTCGATCATTAGTGTCTAATGCATCAAATCTGTTCTTCAGATGTCTCTAAATTCGGGTGGGTTATATTCAAGGTTTTATTTGGCTCTTGTGGTCTTGTTTTAATTTTCTTCAGTTCAATCTGAACTTGCTTATGCACAATTGATAGACTGTTGCACAGTCTGCTCCTGGACTTATTTTAGCTGATGATAGTGAGCTTTTCCACCATCTCATCCTACAATGCAAGGTTGTTGGTTCAAATCTACAAAGCACTTCTTGGAAACCCTATACAGGGTCGCTATGAGTTGGAACCGACTTGATGACACTTAACAACAACTTCATATTGTTGTTGTTGTTGTCAGGTGCCATCAAGTCGGAACCGACTCATAGCGACCCCATGCACAGCAGAACGAAACAATGTCCGATCCTGGGCCAACCTCACTACCGCTGCCACACTTGAGTGCATCAATGATGCCACCTGGCTGATCCATCTCGTTGGGGGTCTTCCTCTTTTTCTCTGACCCTCCACCCTACCCAGCATGACATCCTTCTCCAGCGATTGTTTCCTCCGGACAATATGTCCAAAGTAGGAGAGACGAAGTTTAGCCATCCTGGCCTCCAAGGAGCACTCTGGCTGCACTTCCTCCAAAACAGATTTATTGGTTCTTTTGGCAGTCCATGGCACTTTCAGTACTCTCCTCCAACACCACAACTCAAAGGCATCAATTCTTCTACGATCCTCCTTATTCACTGTCCAGCTTTCGCATCCATATGAGGCTATTGAAAACACAATGGCCTGGGTCAGGCGCACCCTAGTCCTCAAGCTGACATCTCTACTCTTCAACACTTTAAAAAGTTCCTGTGCAACAGATTTGCCCATATAGATGTAGTCAATTTGATTTCTGTGTATTCTACCTGGTGAGGTTCATGTGTACAGGTGTCTTTTATGTTGTTTAAAAAAGTTATTTGCAATGAACAAATCATTGGTCTTGCAAAATTCTATCATGTGATCTCCACCATCACTTCTATCACCAAAGCCATGTTTTCTAACTATTGATCCTTCCTCTTTGTTTCCAACCTTCAAATTCCAGTCACTAGTAATGATCAATGAATTTTTATTACATGTTTGATCGATTTCAGACAGAAGAAGTTGGTAGAATGCTTCAATTTCATCATCACTTGCTTTAGTGGTTGATGCATAAATTTGAATAGTAGTGGTATTTACTGGTCTTCTTTGTAAGCATATGGATATTATCCTGTAACAGACAGCATTGTACTTTGTGAAAAATCTTGAAATGTTCTTTTTGACAATGAATGTGATGCCATTCCTCTTCAATTTATCGTTTCTGGCATAGTAAACCATATGATTGTCTGACCCAAAATGGCCAATACCTGTCCATTTCAGCTCATTAATGACTAGGATATTGATCTTTGTGTATTCCATTTCATTTTTGACAACTTACAATTTTCCTAGATTAATACTTTGTACATTCCATGTTTCAATTATTATTGGATGTTTCAGCTGTTTCTCCTCATTTTGAGTTGTGCCCCATCAGCAAATGAAAGTCCCAAAAGCTTTACTCCATTCATGTTATTATGGTCACCTCTACTTTGAGGAAGACATTTTTCCCCAGTCATTTTGAATGTACTATATCTCAAAATATTCTGATTCTGTTCATAATGTTTTTATCTTATAGTGCTATATCTGACAACATTCTTTTGCCATTCATTAGGATTTCAGTGGTTAAACATTCAGAGGTAGTCCTCTTCTCTTTCTTCCTGATCTTTCTTAGTCTGGAAGATCAGCTAAAACCTATCCATTCTGACTGACCCTACTTGTATTTAAAATACCAGTGGCATAGCTTCTAGCATCATGGCAATGCACAAACCACTATAGTACAACAACCTACAGATGTGTGGTGGATTTTTAAAATAGATGAGAGTTTTCAGGATCATAGAAATTAATAATTTGCCCCAAGACCCAAGGACTAGTAAGCAGCAAAGCATCCAAGTCATCTGACTATGCAGTCAGGACATTTTCCTCTTGTTCCATTTAAGGTAAAATGTAGAAGTCAAGGAATCCTCTATCAAATACATTCATTTCATGTGAAAGAATAATATTATAATCACAGGATGGAGAAAACCTTTATAAATACATCATAAAAACATACCCTAAAAGGAAGTGATTAATAGAGTTGATTACATAAATATGTTAAATTTCTGTATGGCAAAACACACTAGGAAAAAAAAAAATAAAACTAAGAAAAATATTTGCAATGCATTGTGCCAAAGTGTTAATGAACATTTATAAATCAATATGAAAATAAGAAAAAATGAGCTCTTATAAATCAATAACAAAAGTTGAACATACTATTATCAGGACTGATTGTGAGGGTTGGAAATGTAAAGGTAGACATTTTATAGCAAGAAGGGGAGTGATTAACATTTCAGTCTAGGAGCAGAGGTCCCTGGGACTATCAATGGAGAACAGCGGAGAGCGGGACCCTACCCAGAGAAGCAGTGACACCAGAGACAGATGCAGAGATAATGATGTGGAGAAATAGAGCAGCTGGAGACTTTAGATTCAGAGAGGGAGAGGGGCTGTGTGCTGAGGACCGGGGTGCAGACTTGTAGTGTATACCCTTTGGTTGGGTGATGATGCATGGAGGGGATTGTAACCATGGCAATGAAACGATATACGATAGAATGAATGTAAAACTAATGTTCTCCCATGTAAACTATCACATAATTCACAATAAAATATTTTTTAAAAAGTTGAACATACTAATAGGCAAATGAAATGAGACAGAAGGAATTAAAAATGGGAGCCACTATTAGAAATCTTAGCATATTAAGGTAGGAAAATTGTTGGAGTTCACACTTATTGATCCTTATTGTTTCTTTGAGAAAGACAGCAAGACATTCTACTGAGCCTACCTATGATTGGATTAAATACCTGAAGAGGGTTTTTTGTTGAGTGCTGTTGAGTTAGTACTCAACATAGCAACTTGTATAGGGTTTCCAAGGAGCTGCTGGTTGGTTTGAATCAGTGACCTGCAGCGAGTGCTAATGGCTTAAAATAATGCTTTAGAATGCTTCTAAGCCAGAGAAAGGATAACTGTAGTCTCTCATGTCATCTTTAAACTTGAAGAACATCATTATCTACTGTATTATGTAATAATGTTCATTTGTTGATCATTAAGATGTTTATTGACTGTCATGTTATTAGTCAGTCTCTGGTGTGGCTTTATCTCTCTAAAAACAATGATGCGTTAATGTACCCTGTTTCCACAGCAGTTCTTCATACTGCTTGGTGCATCTGTCTTCTGGAATTATGTTTATAGAGTGCTTATAAAATAGCTAACTTCATTCCAGAATTACACTTCCTGGTGTCCATTTGGGGCTAAATTTCTTTTCCAAGTGGGCATTAAAATAGGATGTTTGTAAAAAATATTTTATGTAGGTGACATGGATTAATTAGTCTTAGGTAGAAAAGATTTCATTACATAGGTCAAGAGTTTATGAATAGGTTTTCTCAAAACTTAGGGGTTTATTGTTTAGCATTTCGAAGCTTATTAACACTTACCAGTCACCAAACCAAGTAGTTTCCTTCTTCTAGATAAAGCATCAAAAATGTGAGATCCTTGTATTCTACAGAACACCCAAACAAAACAAAACAGAACACTATAACCTGACCATAAGAGTTGAGAAGCAAATTATAAATTCTTTTCTAGAAAATTGAAAGATAACTGTTCTCTCTTGGCTACAGACAGGAAATTTGACATATACTAAAAGTTGTTTAGCCCCATTCCATTTCTCTGTAAATATTAGAGACTGATGCTCAGGTCATGGTGAATGCTTGTAGCAAGTAGGCTCTTCTCTATTATGTCAGAATGCTTACTGTCACCAATTGAAAGCTATATGAATGAAGAATCTTTTGTTTTAAAACCTGTTTAGGACAAATGAACTTGTTAATGTAATTCTATAATTTAATTTTAGTATTATGACAACCAATAGAACATGCTATAAAATAAAATACTTCTATGAAACTTAAATTGAATAAATAAATAATATGAGGAATAAAAGGTTGTTGTTGTTAAGTGCCGTCGAGTCAGTTCTGACTCATAGTGACCCTGTACAGGGTTTCTGAAGATTGACTGGTGGGTTTGAACTGCTGAACTTATGGTTCAAACCAACATTAGTTTGAACTGCATGTCTTCCAACACAGATCCAGTGCTTATCCTATAGTGTGACACCAGGACTAAATAAGGGACATAAATATTTAGTGCCACATCAAGGCCCTAAAATAGAGCTGTGTTATGTCAAGATGGTTGGTTCTAACTTATAGCGACCCTGTATAGGGTTTCCAAGGAGTAGCTGGTGGGTTTGAGCCACTGAACTTGTGGTTAGCAGTCTAGAGTTTATCCTTTAGGACTCCAAAATAGAACTGTAGCAGAAATGAAGAGAACATCATGAAGCACTTTATGCTAATATATTTGAAAAACTGCTGTTCATTAGATGAAATTAGCAGGTTTCTAAAAATTATTTAAATTATCACAGGTAACTCTAGGAAAAATAAACACAACTAAGCAAACCCACAGCTGATGAATCTATTTCAACTCATAGTGATCCTATTTGTTGTTGTTGTTGTTAAGTGCCGTTGAGTCGATTCTGACCCATAGCGACCCTGTATAGGGTTTCCAAGGAGCAGCTGGTGAGCTTGAACCATCGACCTTGCTGTTCAAATGATTTTGCAGTCTGACACATTAGCCCATAACGCAGAGTAAAAGTACTCCTTAGGGTTTCTGAGACTGTAAATCTTAAAGGGAGCAGAGAGCCTCATCTTTCTGCAGTGGAGAAACTGGTGGGTTTAAACTGTTGACATTGTGGTTAGCAGCCTAAATCTTAACCCACTATGCTACCAGGGCTCCTCTAAGAAAAATAGAAAAATTATATTAGGTACTGTAACATTCCAGGAATATATTTACTAGTTAAAAATTTCCCCAGAAGGAAAAAACAGACCCAGACAGTTTTACGGTCTTATACAAAGTATGCTGCTGTTTGTTGTTAAGCACCATCTAGTCTGGTCCCATGCATAGTAATCCTGCATAGTACTTCTAAGGAGTAGCTGGTGGGTTTGAACCACCAACCTTGCATTTAGCAGTCCAGTACTTATCCTGCAATATATCCATCCACCTTGCTCTCAACAAATGACCTCATTGGATACTAAACAACAACAACAACAACATAAACAAACCTATTGCTGTGGACTCTAAGTGCCTTCCAGTCAGTCTGACTCAATGTCATCCTGTATAGGGTTTCTAAGGAGTGGCTGGCATGTTTGAGCTGCCAACCTTAGAGTTCAAACCCACCTTGTGGTCCAGTGCATTGTCCTGCAGTGCCACATTAGGGATACTGCTGTTGTTAAGTTCCATCGAATAGGCTCTGACTTATAGTGGCTCTGTATAGGGTTTCCGAAGACCAGCAGGTGAGTTTGATCCACCAACCTTGCGGTTCAAACTGACCTGTGGTCGAGTACTTATCCTACAGCACCACACCAGGACTATGGGACAGAGTAAAACAGAAATCATATAAATCATACACAAACATATTAGAAAAAGAAAGGAAGGGAGGACATTTCACAAAGTATCTTATAAGGCATTTCGCTGATATAAAACCAAGAAAAATGCATTACAAGAAAACAAAACTATAGGCCAATTGTTGTTAAGTGCTACTGAGTCAAGGAGCTCTGGCAGCATAGTGGTTATGAGTTTGGGTGCTAATCTCACGGTCAGCAGTTTGAAACTACTAGCTATTCCATGGGAGAAAGATGAGCCTTTCTGTTCCCATAAAGATTTATAGCCTTGGAATCCCTATACAAGATCACTATGAGTTAGAACTGACTCCAGGGCATATAACCACTACCACCATTGAGTCAGTTTCAACTCATAGAGACCCTGTATAAAATTTCTGAGGCAGAAAACTTCATCTTTCTTTGGCGGAGTGACTGATGGGTTTTAACTGCAAAACTTGTGGCTCACAGTCCAGTACTTATTGTATAGTGCCACTGTACTACCTTATAGGAAAATATCCCTCATGAATAGACAGAAAAACCCTTAGGGAAAAATATGTATTTATATATATGGAGTACTGGTGTGGTGCCGTGGGTTAATGTGCCAGACTGCAAAGCCATTTGAATTGCAAGGTTGGTAGTTCAAGCTCAGCAGCTGCTCCTCGGAAACCCTATACAGGGCCGCTATGGTTCAGAACTGACTTGACGGCACTTAACAACAACAACAAATATATGTGTGTGTATATATATATATTCTACATGCTAAGCCTAATTTCCAATTAAGAAATTAAAGAATGTATGCATACAATGGAATACTACTCCATCAAAAAGAAAAATGGAGTCTTAATACAAGCCACTACATGGCTAAACCTTTAGTAGATAATGATGAGTGAAATAAGTCAGTTGTAAAAGAAGACAAATATTGAATGCTCTCATCTATAAGAAAGAAGCAAATATATAGAAATCAAAGATTATTAATGGTTACTAGGGAAGAGGAGTCCCGGGATGATGTTGTAGGAGAAGCACTGGACTGCTAACCACAAGGTAGGTGGTTCAAACTCACCAGTCACTCCTTGGAAACCAACTCAATGGCACTTAACAACAACAACAGGGATGGGATGGAGGGATAAAGAATGAGATGTTGCTTAGGGGTCATTGACTTTTATATTCATGTTGTTGGATTTAGAAAAGGAAAATGAGAATGGTTGTATAATTTTGAAGAATGTGATTAATGCCACAGAATTGTACGTGTAGAAATTGTTGAGATGGTATATATATATTATTACATATATTTTCAACAGAATAAAATACACTGTAACAAAAAAGTAAACAATGCAAACCACAACATTAACAAAGTAAGGAGAAAATGTATAGATGCCTCTTAATAGATGCTGAAAAGCTTTTCATAAAATTCAACACCCAGAGTCTTCTGCTGTGGCCAAGATGGATTAACAGGGATTGTATTTACCCTTCTGCTTAAAACACCTAAAGCAACTGAACAAAATATGTCAAACAATTATTTTGAGGCACTGGATGTCAGTTTAAGAAGGGTTGTTGTTGTTATGTGCTGTGGAGTCGGTTCCGACCCATAGCGACCCTGTATAGGGTTTCCGATAGTGAACTTGAACTGCTGACCTTGCGGTTCAAACGGCTTTATAGTCTGGCGCATTAACCCACAGCGCCACACCAGGACTCTAAGAAGGGTAGTAATATTATTATTAAAAATGTGAGATGAGCCCTAAGATTGCCCCAGATTAGTGTCTGTAAGGTGTCCAGCGCATGGTAAAGGGAGAGGGAACTCAGATGGAGCCTTGTAGATTCCATAAATTGAGCTGATAGAACTGAGAGTCTGAGGAAAAAAAGCAGTTAATTAGAGTTCACAGGGCAGAGTGCCAGAGAGGAGAGCTGCACAGAAAAAAAAAAAAACTCTGGTGATTTGCAGAGGGACATCCTTGAATATTCAGGAGAGTACTGATAAACACATGCATGTGATGAAGCAACTCAAGGCCAGAGAAAGAGCCATCCAAAAAGATTAAACAGAACAATCCCCCTGAAATTGCACAGGGCCAGGAATAATTCCTGTTTTCACCAGCCAGAACGGAAAACTTCATCATTAATGGTGTTTTGGGTTATGGACTCAAAGGGTTTTTCCCTAATAGTATCTGGTCCTGCTTTTAAGTAAAGAAAGTACCTTCATACTAGCCTTCAGAGAAAGTCTACAAATTATTTTCTGAGAAGAATTAGCAGCTCACTGATATGATTGTACATAAAAACTAACAAGGTAAAAGATACAAAAGACAGTAGAGAATTACTACAAAAAGGTTCTAGCTTGCAGTAATTAGACACCTTTTGTTTTCAGAAGTTAATCTTGACTTGAAAGACATGGAAGGATCAAAATTGTGTTCTAAAACAAAAAACAGTAGCAGCAACTGTGGGTTCCGGCATAGCAATGATTGTAAGGATGGCACATAACCTGGCAGTTTTGTTCTGTTGTTCATAGGGTTGCTATGAGTCAGAACAAACTCAATGGCACCTAACAAAAACAACATCAAAACAAAAAACAAGACTATTTGTAAAACATAAACATGTTATGAGCTACCTTATGAGAAGCACCATGGTAGCCTCTGGCTAACAGCCAGAGAGGACTAAAAGCCCTCAGTCCAACAACCTGAGAGGATCTTTCTTAATCCTATCAATAATCACTAAGTGAGTTTGCAAGCAGATCTTGACCCATTTGAATCTTGAGATGACTGTGGCTCTGGCCAAGAATTTTGTTGAAACTTCATGGGAGACCTTTAGTCAGAGAGGCAGACAAACTACACATGGAATCCTGAAACAAAATAAATATTAGGTAAAAATAATAATCCTTGTTTTACTAATGAACTAAATTTTGAAAGGAGTTTCAAGTTGACACAAATGTTTAAGCACTTGACTACTGGTCAAAACATTAGTAATCTGAACCCACCCCAATGTGCCTCAGAAGTTAGGTTGACAATCTCCTTCAGAAAGGTCACAGTCTTAGAAAACATTTCGAGTAGTTCTACTCTGCACATAAAGGGTCACTATGAGTCTGAATCAATTCACAGCAGCTAACAACAACAACACTAAATTTGGGTGGATACTTTTAATGTAGAAATAGTTTACTAATACAGAAAGATGTATCATAATTCATTGCTTAAACCAGGTGTAAAGAGAAAATCTTAAAAACAATCAGACACATGTAAAAAGATTAATTATATACAGAGGAACCAAAAATGGATGACAACAGATTTCTCATCACAAACAATGCAAACTGGATGATAGTAGGCAAAACATCCTTCAAATAGTAAAAGGAAAAAGAAAGAATTAACTTGTATTTCTATGTTGTTGTTGTTGTTAGGTGCTGTGGAGTCGGTTCCGACTCAGAGCGACCCTGCACAGGGTTTCCGAGGCTATAAATCTTTACGGGAGCAGAACGCCTCCTCTTTCTCCCGCGGAACCACTGGTAGTTTCAAACTGCTGACCTTGCGGTTCACATCCCACTTCATAACCACTACGCTACCAGAGCTCCTTATAATATGAAAAAAATCACATTAAATGTAAATGGTCTAAACACCCCAATTAAAAGGCAGAGATTTATCATATTGAGTAAAAAAGCAAGAACCAACTACACTCTCTCTTCAAGAAACCCCCTTTAAATATAAAGATATAACTATTTTAAAGTAAAAGGATAGTAAAAAATACACTGTGTGCATGTTATTCAAAAGAATGTTCTTGTTGTTGTAAGGTGTCATTGTGTTGGTTCCAACTCATAATGACACTGTGGTTGTTGTTAAGTGCTATTGAGTCGATTCAGACCAATAGCGACCCTGTATAGGGTTTTCGAGGACCATCTGGTGAGCTTGAACCACAGACCTTGCAGTTCAAACAGCTCTGCAGTCTGGCACATTAACCCACAGAGCCACACCAGGACTCCAACATACACCAAAATTGAACAATGCCCAGTCCTGCACTATTCTCACAATCATTGCTATGCTTGAGTTCATTTTTTGCAACCACTGTGCCAATCAATATCATTGATGGTCTTCCTCTTTTTTGCTGACACTTAACCAAGTATGATGTGCCTTTCTAGGAAGTGGAAACCAACACTATAATTCAAAGGCATCAATTCTTCTTCAGACTTCTTTATTCACTGTCTACCTTTTGCATGCATTTGAGACAACTGAAAAATCAGTTTTTGGATCTGGTGCACCTTAGAGTTCAAAAGAAAGTAGGTGTGACTATATTAATAACATACATGTAGATTTCAGAGCAAGCACTACTATCAGGAATAATAAAAAGTCTTCTCATAATGATGATGGTATCAGTCATCAAGAGAACATAATCTTAACTGTTTACAAATAACTTCAAAGTGTCTTTGAATACATGTAAAATGTATGATCTGCAAGGAGAAATTTATGAAAACATGATTATCATCAGAGATTCAATACTTTTCTCTCAATAACTGAGATAAGATATGTTAGATCTCTTATAAGGAGAGAGAAGGAACAATTTGACATTG
This sequence comes from Chrysochloris asiatica, assembly GCF_000296735.1. Classification (NCBI taxonomy): domain Eukaryota; kingdom Metazoa; phylum Chordata; class Mammalia; order Afrosoricida; family Chrysochloridae; genus Chrysochloris; species Chrysochloris asiatica. Next base: position 3,978,261 of record NW_006408749.1, read on the forward strand.
TTAATATAGATAGTATATTCCATCTAAGAACAGGAGAATATACATTCTATTCAAGTATACATTGAACATTTACCAACTTAGATCATATTCTGGGCCATAAAAAATCTTAGGAGTCAAGTTGTACAAAATATGTTATCAGATTATAAAGAAATTATAGTTGAAATCAATAACAGATTTATATTGGAAGAATCCTTAATTATTTAGAAACAAACTAATACACATATAAATTGTCAGTGGTTCAAGGGGAAAAATTAAAAAAGGAAATTTGGAATTTTTGGAAGAAAAAGAAAACACAATATATCGAAATTTATGGGATGTAGCTAAGGAAGTTGTTAGGGGAAAGATTAGAGCACTAAATGCCAATTATTAGAAATGAAGACAGTTCTCAACTCAATGATCTTAACTTCCATATGAAGAAACTAGAATAAAGAGCAAATAAATCCAAAAGCAAAAAGGAAGAAAATAATAAAGATCAGAACAGAAATCAATGAGAAATACAACATAAAAAACTACAGAAAAAAATCAAGGAAATGCAAAGCTAGTTGTGTGTGTTTTAATTTAAAGGAAATTTTATTCAAAGAAATAAAAGATTACAGAATCAGGTCACTGTGGCACTTATGTGAACTCATAAGTAGTACTTAGCAATGGGTTACACCAATAAGTCACTTGCTTTGATGTTAGCAGTTTGCATTTGTTATGAATACCATGCTAATTTTGTTGACATCCTGTTTTTTGTTTGTAGATTAGTAAATTTGCATTTATTTTTATTAGTATTTTCAAAGTGCATTATGTGAATAAATTAAGGACATTTCCCTTCCTACTTTTGTCTTTTTGAGATATGATTTCATTTGATAACAAATTTTTAAATTAACTGTTTTCTCTTTTCCTTTCCATGCCCACTTAGTCTGTGTATTTGTTTATGTATCTACCCATAGATCACTGTTGTTGCAGGGTTGCATATATAATAGTACTTATCTCACATCCTTTTAACTCTTGAACTCCTACTTGTGTCTTCCCTTCTTCATCATTCTTCTGCCAAACTCCCTCTTTTTGTATATTGCATTTCTGGTCACCCAAGTTAACACCTGGTGTGGCACTGTGGGTTAATGTGCCAGACTGCAAAGCCCTTTGAACTGCAAGGTCTGCAGTTCAAGCTCACCAGCTGCTCCTTGGAAACCCTATACAGGGTTGCTATGGGTCAGAACAACTTGACAACACTTAACAATAACAACAACACTCTCTAGCCAGTGGATTACTCTACCTTCCCTCCCACCCCAGGTAACCATCAAAGAATGTTTCTTTTAGCATGAAAACTTTTCTTGAATTTTACAATAGTGATTTTATATAATATATGTCCTTTTGTGACTTTTCTAAGCATAATAATACCCTCAGATTCATCCTCAGGTGCACCCATATCATCTCTTATTTGTGTTATTGGCATTTTATCCTCCTTTTCTTTTGTAGACAGCCTATTGAAGGATGCTGTTTTATTATCCATTCAGCTATTCTCTGTCTCTTGACTGGTGGATTTAAATCACTTACATTCATTGTAATTATTGATAGGTATGAGTTGGTGCTGTCATTTTGGTTTTTTTTTTGTGTGTGTGTGTGTGTGTGTGGTGTTGCTGGTTTCTTTGTTCCACCTAATTTTCTGTGCTGAGTTAATTTTGTTTATGTTTTCCTGTCATTTCCTTCATTGCTGTTGTTTTCTTACTTACTAAATCTCTAATGTTTTCCTATTTTTTTGTTTTGATGTGAAGATGTATTAATTTTCTTAGGGGTTACCCTGTAATTTATTAATTTATTCTCCCATTTAAAATAGTCTGTTTTATATGGAAACCTACTTGACTTCCTCCTCATTTGGAAGTTCTGTAACTACACTGTTCCTTCTTTTTGCTTGTACTTGTCTTAATTATGCATTGATATCTCTGGTTACCTATTTTCAGTCTTGTAGGTTTGTTTACTTTGGATACTTCTATATCTGGATTGAGTTTGGGTGGTTTTGTCATTCATGTTAGTCTCAGGTTGTAGTCTTCTGCTGTTTGTTTTAAGTCCATAGAACTCACTTTAGTATTTTTTTCTGGAGTTGGCCTGGCTATTACAAATTCCTTTAATTTTTATTTATCTGGAAATGTCATAATTTCATCATAGTATTTGAAGCACAGTTATGATGGGTATGTGATTCTTGGTTAGCAATTCTTTTTTCTTTCAGAGGTTTGTATATGTCTTCCCATTGCCTTTGTGCCTGTATGGTTTCTGCTAAAAAATCAGAGCTTTGAATAATTGTTTTTCCTTTGTAGAGACGTTTTCAGTTTCTCCCTAGCTGCTCTCAGGAGTCTTTACTTCTCTTTGGTTTTGGAGAGCTTGATTATGGCATATATTGGTGATTTTCTTTGGGGGTCTATCCTGTTTGGGGTACATTTAACTTCTTCAAATGCTTATCTTTTAATTTTTCATGTTAGGAAAGTTTTCTTGCAACAACTCTTCAAATTATTCTGTGCTTTTCTTTGTTACGTTTTCATTTTGGATTCTGACCACCTGTAAGTTATTCCTCTTCATGGTGTCCCACATAAATCTTAGGCCTTCTTCTGATTTTTTTCCTTTCTTTTTTCTGATTGTTCTAGCATGCTGTTCAGAGATATATCCTCAAGCTCACTAATTTGAGCTTCCATTGAATCAAATCTACTCCTTTTTTATCTATCCATTTAGTGTATTATCTATCCATTTCAGAAATCTTAAAATTAATCTTATGGATTTCAATTTTCAAGTTTTGTATTATCTTTAATCTTTCATCTATTGTGTCAGTTAATTTCTGAAGTGTTTTCTGAATTCTTCCAAAGTTGTTTTTCTGTGTTCTTGATTACCTGGATCTCCTTGATCTTTCCTTCAATCTGTTGAAGGTATTCAAATACCATTATTTTGAATTATTATTCAGAAATGTTTTTTTGCTCTGCATATTGGTCACTTATTTTAGCCACTTTGTCTTGTTTATTTATGTGAACTGAAATTGTTGCTTTGAAACATTGTGGTGGTGTTGTATTTGCATTTAATTGATGGCTGTATGTTGGTGTGTTCTTAGGCATGTGATATCTCCCTACTGGTAAGTATGGAAGAATGTACTCAGTTCTATATTTGTGCATCTCAGTTTAGGGTGTGCTTAGCAGGTGTTGACTGCTGTCTATCATTGATCAGGTGGTATAGGAATTGTTATTGCTTTTTGCTGAGTGGATGGAGTCACAGAAGGTACAGTTGTGACTGAGATGTATGGACATGGTTGCTAAAGAAATACACACACAATGAGATATAACAAAACAAAACAAAAAACAAACAACAATGGGGAAAAAAAAAACTAATAAAGAAGAAAAAAAGCCAGCATCAAGGAAAAAAATATAATAAGCAAAAGGAGAAAAGAGGGAACTGGAAATAAAACCACAAAAGAGATAAAAAGAAAATGGACTAAACACAACTTAAGAGAAGAAAGAAAAAAAGAGAAAGAGACCAGAGAGTAGTAAAGAAAAATCAAGAGAAAAAAAGAAGAGGGACAAAACAGAAACAGATGAAAAGAAGAGGAAAAAATGAAAGCAGAGATAGAAAGTTGTTTTTTGTTTTTTTTTTTCCAGGAAAGGAAAGAGAAGAAGAAGAAAGAATAAACATACAAAAACCATGACAGTAAAAATCCAAGATAGGTGCTAGACCTAGGAAGGAGAAAACTCTGGAGGACTCTTGCCAGCCAAGGAGCTCATGTAGTGGATTGGGGAATGATGAGAAGGTGGTACTCCAGTATCGAGATGGAGTTCCTATAGGTCTAGGTGTTGTCTATATTCAGGGTACTCAATCAAGAACTAGTTAGTGCAGACCTCCAAACTAGCTTGGATCAAGATCTTTCAGGCTCAAAGGGTAGCAGGGGACAGTGCGGCCAGCCACGTGGATTTCCACTAATTCAGTGCTGGCTGGGACTGACTCTACAGGTTTTGAACTGGGCTTACATGAAACCAGCCACTGGGGGTTAGTACAGATAGCACTCAAATTACAGTGGTGTGGTTCACAAATGTGTGGCTCTCAACTACATGCTCAGAGAGCAGGAGCTGCATTGGGGATGGATAAGGCTGGGGGCTGGCCATGCCTCCATTAACAGGGAAGTGGGGCAATAATAAAGAATTGCATCTTTCTCATCACCAGTCATTGGTATGCATCTGTGATACTAGGCAACACTTTGCTTCCAAAGTTATTTGCAAAAGTTCAAGATACCAAACCATGTTAGACCAGCAAACACAGTTCTCTTGTCTGTCTCCTTTTTTCATGGCACCTGTTCAGCATCTTTTCCTAGTAAGCATTCAGTCCGCTTCTCTATCCTATCCTCTGAAGCTCAGAGTTCCAAGACTATTATCTGCATGTATTTCAATTGGTTTTCTGGATCCACAGTGTGTCTGCCTAGTCTACCATCTTGCTGAAATTTCCAAAAATGAGGTTTTTGTGGGGTTTTTTTTAAAATGTTTTCATTCAACTTTACTTAGGGTTGAGTACACATGAAATGCGCTTTTCATGCATAAAAATTGCAGTGGATAGCAGCAAAGGATCTAGAGGGTGTTGGGGGTTGGATTAAGAAGAATCTGATCATTCACATTGTAATTATTCTGCTCACCTAGGAAAGACAATTCACACTTTGAACGCCCCACCCCCCGAATTCCCTTTTGAGAGAACCAAAATAAACCTGAGAGCTCACCGAGACACACTTCCTTACCCCTAGACAAGTTGGTAACACTTGTACACAGAAAACTGAAATCCATATGGTAGCAAGAGAGTTTAAATAGCAAGGAAACATTTGTAAATGTTTTTTTGATCATGGTCTTGTCTCCAAATGGCAGGAAGCATTGCCCCTATCTTTCAGTCTTTCCGTAGTGCTTCTCTTGGAGGTAGTCATTCATTTTATTTATTTATTTATTTTGGCAAAGGCAGTTTCTATATCAGGTCTATCCCGATGTACTGCTGGATCAGGAAACTTCGCAGGTACTGCAGAGAGTGTACCTGGATGAACCTCGACATCCGGTTGGTCTAACCAGGTAGGTGGCCGAATTGGGCAGCTGGGACCTCAAGGCTCCGTTTTCTGAGTCTCCGATCGACTGTTGGGATAAGGTAAACATAGGACACGTGTCCTTCCATGTCGGCTGCTTGTAGAAGCTGAACCTCCTGTTGGAGTGCTCTATACTAGTGTGCAGCATCTTGCCATGGGAGTAGAAGTTCAAGTTGAGGAGGTACCGGTTGTCAGAGCTGTCCTGGACCAACAAGGAACCGTCCGACACGTTGTCCAGCTTCCCATCGGCCTTCTAGCACAAGATGGGGCCCCAGTACCATTCTTGTTTGGTCAATTTCTCCAGTTCTTCAGTCAGCCTGGTCACCACCAAGCGTCCGCAGCTCTGCACCGACCACAGAAACAGAGTTGGGTCAAAATTCAAATGGCAGCTTACATTTTCAGATACATAGGCGCCAGCGCCTGGGAGCCTGCTAAAGTTCCATTGAATTTGGTGCTTCTGCATCTGAGGTAGCAAAGGTGAAAGTGGGGGGCTATCCTTGTGCCTGGCATATGGGCTCTGCAGCAGGATCCCCGCGGTGCTCAACAGGCCATTCACTTGGCTGCTCGGCAAACACATCCTGGGTGTTGCCCAGCTCCTGGTTCACCTGCTCCTCCTGACCCTCGTCTTCATCTTCTGGGAAGGCACTCCCTCCCCTGGCAGAGGCATGGCTGAGACTTCCATAGGGGAGGACCCCTTGTCCCTCAGCTTCTGTTTGGCAGAGAGCTGCCTCTTCAGTGTACTCACTAGGCTTTCGCTTTTTATTTGGTTCTCCCCTCCCATTCCCCTTCTCTCATCTTCATTGTGGATGTTGCAGCTGGCCATCTCTTTTAAGTAGCAGCTACTAAATAGGGACTCATCTCTTCCAAAGTCACTGGCAAGCACCAGCTGTTGTATGACCATGAAATCAGTTTCTTTTTTGATTTTATTCAAGTTAAAAGATGCTGGAACGTCTTGAGACTAATTTTCTTCATTATGACTGGTCACCTACGCTGGGGGATCAATATCTCTCTAGGACCTTGACCCCAGAAATCGGAAGAAGCTGCAAAAGCTGCATCTATGGATTTTGCCAGCTTCGTGGACCCTCTGGAGCCATTTTTCAGCCGGCTCTGCGTCCACTGCCTTGGCCAGCGCCAAAAGCTATTTTTTTGCCATTAAAAAAAAAAGGGGGGGGGGCAACAAACAAGATGGCGGATCGGGTGGACGTATAGCAGAGAGCTCCGCCAACAACAACACAGTATACCCAACCAAGCAGGTTCAGGGGATAGTCCCAGAACTCTGAACCACATATAAAGGAATACTTAGAAGGTTGGAAGGCTCACAGCTGGGGGAATTTGTAGCAGAAGCAAGAAATCCATTG
>NW_006408749.1:3987889-3994370 GCF_000296735.1 Chrysochloris asiatica
AAAAAAAAAAAAAAAAAGATGTACCATTAGCCAATTTGATAAGGAAAATAAAGAGCCGATAGACAGTAATATCAATTAACATTATCAGAAATGAGAGCAGTGACGTCAGTAAAGTTTCTAGAGATATTAGAATAATAATGGTATATTATGAGCAATTTTATGCAAATATGAGAGGACTTCAAACTGTTTGTGGAAAAAGTCCATTATCTTTTAATCCAATTTCCACAAATTTTTTGAAGCCCCCTTGTAAGTCCAACAGCATAGATGAAATGGACAAATTCCTTGAAAGACACACTCTACCAGAGATTACTGAAGAAGAAATAGAATGATTAGTCCTACACCAATTAAATAATTTGAAATTTACGGAAAACTCTTTATAGAAAATTAAAAGGTCATATTATTTCACTAGTGAACTCTACCAAGCATTTAAAGAGGAAATTCAACCTATCCTAAACAAACTTTCAAAAATATGAAGAGGAGGGACTGTTTGCCAATTCGTTCTCTGATGTCTGTATTACTCAAATACCAAAATTAGACAAATATTACAAGAAATGTTATAAGAAAATAAGACTAAAAAATTCAAAACAACTTTTTAGTGAGTTGTTTCCAGGAATACATAGAGAAGATAACCCATGATGACCAAAATAACTGGCAGATTTATTTAATACGTGGGAACTTCAAAAAGTTCATGAAAAAGTTCCATTATCTTTTCATTTTATTTTTCCATGAAGTTTTTGAAACACCCTTGTATATCTATCAATGTAATTCATAAAATTTCAGGCAAAATAAAGAAATACCTATGAGCTTCATAAAAGAACAAGATAGAACATTTCACAATTTCCCACATCTATTTTAATAAATATGAATCGGGCTGCGAACCTCACGGTCAGTAGTTCGAAACTACCAGCTGTTCCGGGGGAGAAAGATGAGGCTTTCTGCTCCCTGAAAGATTTACAGCCTCAGAAACCCTGTACAGGGTCGCTATGAGTTGGAACCAACTCCACGGCACATAACAACAACAACATTTTAATAAAAATTCTCAGTAAATCTTGAATAGAAGGGAATTTCCTTCAATTAATGAAGTGCATGGTTACGAATCGGGCTGCGAACCTTAAGGTCAGCGGTTCGAAACTACCAGCTGCTCCGTGGGAGAAAGATGAGGCTTTCTACTCCCATAAGGATTTACACCCTCGGAAACCCTGTACAGGGTCGCTATGGGTCGGAACCGACTCGACGGCACTTAACAATAACAACAACAACAATGAAGTGCAGCAGAAAAAATAAAACAACAACAACAACAATAAAAGCATATAACTAACTTTATAATTTAAAGCGCTCTCGTGGAACAGCAGTTAAGCACTTGGCTAGTAACAGAAAGATTGGAGACTCAAACTTGCTCAGGAGTTTAAAGAGACAGACCTGGTGATATGCTTTCATAAAGATTACAGTTGAAAGAATGTGACAGTTCTACTCTGTCACGTTGTGTCACTAGGGGTCAGAATTAACTCAATGGCACCCAATAACAACAATAACAAAATTATATTACAAGGTGAAAGACTCAATGTTTTTACCTTTAGATCAAGAGCAATGCATGGCTGTCCTCTTTCAGCACCTATATTCAACAGTAGACTGGTGGTTCTATCCATTGCAACAAGGCAAGAAAGAAGCATTGAGATAGGAGTAGAAAAACTAAAACTGTTTTTATTTTCAAACTATATGATCTTCTATGTAGAAAATCAGATGGACTTTTTTAAAAAGCTACTAACTAGTAAGGATGCAGGAGAGAAGATCAACATACAAAATTAAGCTGTATTTCTATAGACTAGCAACAGTGAGAAACTGAAATGCAAAAACAATGCCATTCACAGTATCATTAAAAATATTAAATTCTTGGGAATTAATCTGTCCAGATGCTGATAACTAAAAAAACATTGTTGAGAAAAATTGAAGGATACCTACATAAATGAAGGCATATATTGTGTACATGAATTGAATGCCTCAATATTGTCAATATGTCAGTTTTCTCCAAGTTTATTTAAACATCCTATACAAGCCCAGTCATAGTACCAGTATGCTTTTTGTAAAAAATTGACAAGGTAATTCTTGAATAAAGTTGGTGGGCCTGGCAATAACTGATTTTCAAACCTACAATGCTATAGTAATTATGACAGTGTGGTATTTTAGCATGTTTAGGTGATATCAAGTCAGTTTCAACTCATAGCAACCCTAGGCACAACAGAATGAAGCACTGCCTAGTCCTGCACCATGCTCATAATCCTTGCCGTGTTTGAGCCCATTGTTGCTGCCATCATGTTAAATCCATCTCATTGAGGATCTTCCTCTTTTTCGCCGAGCCTCTACTTCATCAAATATGATTTCCTTCTCTAGGGATTGGTCTCTCATGAAAACATGTCCAAGTACATAGATGAAATTTTTATAGCCTTACTTCTCCACTTGTTTGTCAGTTTGTTGTACTGTGGTGGCTATGCTGTTGCTGTGACACTGGTATTTCAAATAGCAACAAGGTCACCCATGATGGACAGGTTTCAGCAGAGCTTTTAGACTAAAGCAAAGTAGAAAGAAGGTCCTGGTGATCTACTTTTCTAAAAAACTTGGCCAGTGAAAACCTTATGAATAACCAAGGAACAATGATTGTCTGATATAGTGCTAGAATATTAGGCTATCAGGTTGAAAGACAATCAAAATTCTTTAAGGGAAGAGCTGCCTCCTCAAAGTAGAGACTATGTTAATGGGGTGGATGGTGTAAAGCTTTGGGGACCTTCATTTGCTGATATGGCATGACTAAAAATGAGAAGGAACACCTGCAAACATCAATTAATAATTGAAATGTGAACCGTATGAACTATAAATCTAGAAAAATTGGAAGTTATCAGAAATCAAATGGAGTACACAAAGATTGATACACTAGTCATTTAGTGAGCTGAAATGGACTGGTATGGCCATTTTGAATTAGATAATCATATGGTTTACTATGCCAGAAATGAGAAATTTAAGAGGAATGGCTTCACATTAAATGTCAAAAAGAACATTTCAGTATCTATCCTGAAGTATAACACTATCAGTGATAGTATAATACCTACAAGAAAGACCAGTTAATGTGACTAAATTATTCAAATATATTTACCAAGAAAAAATACCAAAGATAAAGAATTCTGAGATTTTAACCACCTTCTGCAGTTGGAATATGATCAAACATGCAATCAAAATGTATTAATAATTACTGGCAATTAGAATGTGAATGTTGGAAACAAAAAATATCAGTAATTGGATATATTACTTTGGTGATTGAAAAAAGGCTGGAAATTGCATGATATAATTTTACAAATCATTGTAAATACCTTTTTTCTAAACAGCATAAACAGTGACTATGCACTTGAACGTCACTAAAGAGAGACAAATAGATAAATTTGTGGCAGCATCCATGAAAGTGCAGCAGACCAACTTGTCTGCTTTGGTGGTGATGGTGGTGTGCCGTGGAGTTGGTTTCAACTCATAGGGACCCTGTAAATCTTTATGGGAGCAGAAAGCCTTGTTTTTCTCCTGTGGAACGCTTGGTAGTTTCGAACTGCTGACCTTGAGGTTAGCAGCCTGACTCGTAACCACTATGCTACAAGAGCTCCTTACTTGCCTGCTTTAATTAGGGTAACATCTCAGACCCTTCACAGTCTTGACATAAGAACCGTCAAATTTATTTGTAATGATCTATTTGTTAATCTGGGTTGTGAGTATATAGGTGTTCATTTTATAGTTGTATATCTTCCTTATACTTTATATAGTATTTCATATATGGTATGTTTAATAAAACAGTAAATCCATGTCGCTTAAAAATATTGCTATCAATCCAAATGGGGGTATGATAAATATAAATAATTAAGAATAAGACAATAAAATCTAGGATTCTTCATTCAATATGTTATGTAAGTGTCTTTAGGTTCTTATAAAGAACCTGAAACTAGAAATCACTCATTGATGACACAAATGAGTTTTCCACAAGAAAAAATGTTATACATATTTAAAAATGAATGTAATTTCATACTTCATGTTAAAACAAAATATCTAAAGCATATGAGGGTAAGTAAAAAAGCATTGCTACTAAGGTTCCAGATGATAAATGCAAGGATTTATTCCAAACATGTTCACCTTGTCTCTGTGATCAGTGGATGGCTGCAGGCAAGTTCTCTCAGTAATACACTTGCCTTAGTCCCCTTAGGGTGCCTTCAAAAAATAGATGGATTCTGATGGAATCTGCTGGGTCAGTTAAATTCAGGGCAATGAGGTCAGCTCAGAAGGTTTTAGAGACTATTTTGGGGTGAGATTCCAAAGGGGCTTATTAGGAAGAAGTTTTAAGAAAATTAAAAACTGCATTGGTGAGAAAGAGGACAGGAATGCTGTGGTGAGGAATTTATTTTCCCAACATGGCAATGTATCTATTCAAGCTTAAATGGTAGAAAGGGCAACCCTCTGAGAATTAGTTGGAAAAAATTTCCAATCTACCCTACAGGTTTTTTTTTTTGTTTGTTTTGTTTTGTTTTACTGCTTTATTGTGAATTATGTGATAGTTGACATGGGAGGACATCAGCTTCACATTGATCCTGTCATATATCATTTTCTTGCCATGGTTACAATCCCTTCAATGCATCATCCATCAACCAAAGGGTATACCCTGCAAGCCTGCCCCCCAGTTGTCCACATACAGCCCCTCTCCGGGTCCAAAGTCTCCAGCTGCTCCATCTCCCCATGTCATTATCTCTGCCTTCATCCTTGGCATCACTGCTTCTCTGGGTAGGGTTCCATTGTTTGCTCTTCTTTGATGGTCCCAGGGACCTCTGCTCCTAGACTGAAAGGTTAATCACTCCCCTCCCTTTGTCCCAAAACATCTACCTTTACATTTCCAGCCCTTGCAATCAGTCCCGATAACAATTATTCACTATTGCATTGCAAAAGACCTATCCTCATCTCCTTTCATCAGCCCTGACTAGGCAGAATGGATACTACTCAGTGGAGATTCTACCTTGTTCCATGCCCTCTGGATCTAGGTTCCCTCTTGAAAGCTTGTAAGCCAGTCACTTCTTGCATCTGTAGCACCCCTCCCCCCAATTCTGGGTAGCCAATGTCCCAATTGCCCATCCCTGTCTACTCTGTGTGTGGAGGGGTTGGGAATGATCCTCGCTGTGAAGATTTGTTCTCTCTTTTGAGCTACTGCTTCCATAGGTGTATGTCAAGTTCATCAAATTGTATCAGAATATTCTTTTTTCCCTCTTCTTTCTTCTTCTGTTTGAGCTCTGATCATCTAGCCATTGAAGCCAGGTCAAGTGGGTATTGTCTAAAAGTGTGACTGTACTTATGCATGTTCCCTCTCTTCTTATCAGCTGGACATTTCACTTTCCACTCTAGTCCTCTGTGGCTATGTCACTGACGCTGGGTCCAAGAGTCCCCTGGACTTGGCACACTGCTGGCCTACCAGGTCTCCATCCTGGTTCACAGGAGTCTATTGAGCATTGTAGGGCTTAGCTCGCCACTTCATTGCTGTTTTTCCCTCACTTCCCCTTATTGGTGAGGAACATGGTCACCAATCAGAGCATGTATTCCCATTGAGCCTTAGTCTTTGAAGGGGGTTTGCCCTGAGGGGGACCTGACTGCTTGCCTTGATGTCTCTTGGGCGAGCCACTTGTTTGTTCTTGTAGTAATGAGTCGGCCTGCCTATATTGTTTTGTATTTTTCCTGTCAGTCTTTCTTTCAGGAAATATCTACTGTTCTTCTGGCCATTCCAGGCTGGTCTGCTTGTCCTTTCAAGTGGAAATTTCCCCTCAGAAGATTCTGGATGCTGTTCAGGATTCCACCTTGTGTAATGCAGAGGTTCTGCAGGAGGCCTCCTTCGCTGGGCACATTGTATCCCCAATTTAGGTATTCCAATTAGTTATAGGCAGAAGACAGACTTAAAAGCTTTCTATGGTGGTATTTCTGGCTATTCCTTTCTCTCCCCTCCAGTGTCTATTTTATAGTGGTATGCCTGGCGAACCAAGATTCAACAGACAGCCAAGCATCTTAACATCGTAACATCGTTGTTGTTGTTAAGTGCCATCGAGTCAGTTCCGACCCATAGCGACCCTGTACAGGGCTTCTGAGGGTGTAAATCTTTACAGGAGTAGAAAGCCTCGTCTTTCTCCCATGGAGCGGCTGGTAGTTTCGAACCGCTGACCTTAAGGTTCGCAGCCTGATTTGTAACCAATATGCTACCAGAGCTCTTAACATTATTTCCCCCCTTTACCCCATTCAAACCATGTCCCAGTCTCTGTATCCCAGAGCCTTGTTGTTCCAAGATTTTGCATACATCATTATTTGCCTCTGTCCCACTTCAGCTTCACATTCATCCTATTGTATTTCATTTCATTGCAATGATTAAAAATCCCCTCTGTGCATCATCAAATAACCAAAGGATACATCCCACAGCCCCCCCCCC
>NW_006408749.1:3997825-4006758 GCF_000296735.1 Chrysochloris asiatica
TAGGATCATATCGTCTGCAAATAAAGAGAGTTTTATTTCCTCTTTGCCAATATAGTTGCCTTTAATTTCTCTATCATGCCGTACAGTCTGGCTAAAACTTCCAGCACAATATTGAATAGAAGTGGTGACAAAGGGCATCCTTGTCTGGTTCCTGTTTGCAGAGGGAAGGCTTTCAGTTTCTCTCCATTGAGAGTGATGTTGGCTGTTGATTTTGTATATATACGCTTGATTATGTTGAGGAATTTCCCTTCAATTCCTACTTTGTTGAGTGTTTTTCTCAGGAATGGATGTTGGATTTTGTCAAATGCCTTTTCTGCATCAATCGACATGATCATGTGGTTCTTTTCATTTTTCTTATTTATATGAGGGATTATGTTGATTGTTTTTCTGATGCTGAACCATCCATGCATCCCTTTTATGAAATCCACTTGGTCATGATGTATTAATTTTTTGATGTGCTGTTGGATTCTGTTGGCTTGGATTTTGTTGTGAATTTTTGCGTCTATATTCATGGAGCTCTGGTAGCGTAGTGGTTACGAATCAGGCTGCGAACTGCAAGGTCAGCAGTTCAAAACTACCATCTGTTCCTCGGAAGAAAGATGAGGCTTTCTGCTCCCGTAATGATTTACAGCCTCGGAAACCCTGTGCAGTGTCGCTATGAGTCGGCACTGACTCCACGGCACATAACAACAACATTCATAAGGGATATTGGTCTATAGTTTTCTTTTTTAGTGATACCCTTCCCTGGTTTTGGGATGAGGGTTATGATTGCTTCATAAAAAGTATTAGGGAGCTTTCCATTCTCTTCTGTGTTCTGGAATACTTTGAGTAGAATTGGTGACAGTTCTTCCCTGAATGCTTGGTACAACTCACCCGTGAAGCCATCTGGGCCTTGACTTTTGTTGGTTGGGCTTTTTTTGATGACCTGATCAATTTCTTCTTTTGTTATGCGTTTGTTCAAGTTTTCTACTTCATTCTGAGTAAGTTTAGGTAGATCATATTTTTCTAGAAATATATCCATCTCATCTAAGGTTATGAATTTGTTGGAGTACAACTCTTCATAGTATTCTGTTTTTATTCTTTTGATTTCATTTGATTCTGTTGTGACTTCACCCTTGTGGTTTCTAATGAGAGTTATTTGTGTCCTCTCCCTCTTTTCTTTTGTTAGTTTTGCCAATGGTTTGTCAGTTTTATTAATCCTTTCAAAGAACCAGCTTCTTGTCCTGTTGATTCTATTGTTTTTTCGGTTTTCCATATAATTTGTTTCTGCTCTTATCTTTATTATTTCCTTTCTTTTGGTGACTGTAGGTTCCCTTTGCTGGTCTGCTTCTAATTGTTGAAGATGCTGTGTTAATGTGTTGATTTTACTTCTTTCCTCTTTTTGGAAGTGCACATTTATTGTAATAAATGCTTTCACCATGTCCAAAAGATTTTGGTATGTTGTGTTTTCATTCTTGTTTGTTTCTAGGAACTTTGTGTATTGACGTTTAATTTCTTTCTTTACCCAGTCACTTTTCAGCAGGGTGTTGTTCAGTTTCCATGTATTCGACTTTATTGCCTTGGTCTTCTTATTGTTGATTTCTTGTTTTATAGCATTGTGGTCTGAGAAGATGCTCTGTAGAATTTTGATGTTTGTAAATTTATGGAGGCTTGTTTTGTGACCTAAGACATGATCAGTTCTGGAAAATGTTCCATGTGCACTGGAGAAGAATGTATATTGTGCTGTTGTTGGATCGAATGCTCTATATACATCTATGAGGTCAAATTGGTTGATTGTGTTGTTTAGTTCCTCTGTAACTTTGTCAAGTTTCTTTCTGGTTGTTCTGTCCCTTTTCGAGAGTGGTGTGTTAAAATCTCCCCCTATAATTGTAGAGTTATCTATTTATTTCTTCAATTCTAGTAAGGTTTGCTTCATGTATCTTGGTGCTTTTTCATTGGGAGTGTATATATTTATTATTGTCATGCCATGTTGCTCAATTGACCCTTTGATTATGAGATAGTGTCCTTCTTTGTCTCTTATGCTGGTTTTTATCTTATAGTATTCTTTGTCGGAGATTAGTATTGCCACTCCTGCTTGTTTATTGTCGCAGTTAGCTTGGTAAAATTTTTTTTTTCTATTCTTTAACTTTTAGTCTGTTTTTGTCCTTGTGTGTGTTGTGTGTCTCTTGCAGGCCGCATATTGAAGGGTCTTGTTTTCTTATCCATTCTGTCACTCTCTATCTCTTCACTGGTGCACTCAATCCATTGACATTCAAAATAATTTTTGATAGGTATGAATTTATTGCTGCCATTATGTTACTTTTTTGTTGGTGCTGTTCGTTCTTTTGTTCTGCATGCCTTCTTGTGTTGGGTTTGTGTTCATTGTGCTATTTCTTGTTGGTTTCTTTTTAGTTTTCATGTTTGCTTGTTCTGCTTGGAAATTCATTTTTATGATAAGTTGTGAAATATCAACTTTCTTTGGGGTTACCTTGTAGTCTACTAACTTTTCTCTCCATTTAAGATAATCCATTGTATCCTTTAATTTACCTGACATCCTCACCACCTGAGTCTCTGTTGCTATGTTTGTCCCTTCTTTGACATTGATATAATTTTGATCTTCGGATGACCTCCCAGCTCCTTTGAGTTTGTTGTTGTAGTCATGTTCTGTTCTGGATTCTGCTATCTGCTGACTGAGTGTCAGGTGGTGTTGCCATGCCTGTCAATCTCTGTTTGTTGTCTGTTCTTGTTGGTTTTCAGTCCACAGAACTCCCTTTAGGATGTTTTGAAGTGCTGGGTTGGTTTTGATAAAATCGCTCAGATTCTGTTAATCCTGGAATGTCTTGATCGCACCATTGTATTTGATTGATAGTTTTGCTGGATAGAAGATTCTTGATTGACAGTTTTTTTCTTGTAGGGCTTTGCATATGTCTCCCCATTGCCTTCTTGCCTGCATGGTTTGTTCTGAATAGTCAGACCTTAATCTAATTTGCTTGCCTTTATAAGTGACATTTCTCTTCTCCCTGGCCACTTTTAGTCTTTGATTTTGGAGAGCTTGATTATTATATGTCTTGGTGATTTTCTTTTGGGGTCTATCCTTCCTGGGGTACATTCGGCTTCTTGAATGTTTACCTTCTCATCTTTCAAGATGTTAGGGAAATTTTCTTCCAGAGGCTCTTCAACTATCTCCTCTGTGGACTTTTCGGATACTTCTTGTTCCAGAATGCCAATAATTCTTAAGTTGTTTTTCTTCATGTTATCCAGCATGAATTGTAGACTCTCTTCAGATTTTTTTTTTTAATCCTTTTTTCCACTTGCTCTTCTATCTTAGCAGTATTGAGAGATTTGTCTTCCAGCTCACTAGTTCTGGCTTCCATCTCTTCTATTCTGCTTCTTTCCCCTTTCAGCATATTGTCCATTTCTGATATCTTATTATTGATCATCTGGACATCTTTTTGCAGGTTTTGAATTGTTTCCGATGCTGTATCAATCTTATTTGATTGCTCCTCTAGTACTTTCCTGACTTCTTCCTTGTTTTCCTCTTTTTGGAGCATTTGAATTTGTTTCAATATCATTCTTCTGAATTATTTCTCAGGCATATCCAAAACCTGCTCTTTCTTTTCTATAAAGCCTTTGTCTCTCT
This sequence comes from Chrysochloris asiatica, assembly GCF_000296735.1. Lineage (NCBI taxonomy): Eukaryota > Metazoa > Chordata > Mammalia > Afrosoricida > Chrysochloridae > Chrysochloris > Chrysochloris asiatica. The sequence continues at coordinate 4,001,445 of NW_006408749.1, forward strand.
CCAGCTCATTTGCATCAGCTACTCTCTTCTGTTTTTGGATGCGTTTCGATATCGTTTGATGCTTTTTGTTCATCATGATAGTTATGTGGGTTTGTTTTTTTCAAAGCTTAAGTGAATGTTTGTTGTTTGTTGTTAAGCTTATTGGATGTCTCGTGGTGAATATGATCAGGAGATAGGCTTCCCTTTTTGTATGTAATGGTGTTGTTGGGTCTTGTCTCAGTGGTGGAATATTATGCGGTATGCTTGGCTACATGGCCACAATTTCTGTCTCTTCTTGGGTAATGTAGGGAGAAAAAACTCCCACCTCCAGGAAAGATGTGCGATCAAAAGGACCAGAAGCAGAAGTAATATAAATGCATGGACAAAAATCACCACTTTGGAACAGAAGTGAAGCTGTGGTCAACTGTCCTGAGCTACACTGTCAGTGTGTGTGCAATTAGAAGCCCCCAGCAGGGGGTCGGTATGTCCACTCTCTCAGGCCTGTCTTCTAGTCACTACAGTAGAAGTGCGCAGGTGGATATTGGGGAGTTAATGGAAGAAAGATTATTCACTATTTTTGTCTCTGAAGGTCAGTTAAGTGTCTGCGTGTGCACAGCACAATTCTCGGGATGGTTGAGTCCTTTTATGCTTGGTTTTACAGATTGCTTTGAATTGGTCCTGCACAGGGAGCTCGGGCTGCACAGCAGCATGAATGGGGCCACGAACCGCAAGGTCAGTGGCTTGAAACCACCAGCCACACCGTGGGAGAAAGGCGAGGTGCTCCGCTCCCACACTGACCCACAGCCCCAGAAACCTTGCACAGGGTCGTCTGGAGTCGGAACCTACTCCACGGTGCACCAACAGGAAGGGTCCCACTGGGGAAACTTTTAGGTCTGTGGCTCCGTGGGTGACATCATAAATTGCTGCCAATTTCCCTGTCTCTGTACCGTTGGAAAACTGTCCTGTCTGATGTCTGGGCTGAGCAATGAAGGTGGGACAGGGAGAAAGATGGAGATATGTGTAGTCTCCTGCGTCTTTTCCCCCCCCCTCCAGATGCCTCTGCACTGCTTTTAGGGCAGGTTTCGGAGCTGGATTGGCTTTAGACCCCGCACTCTAAACTCCTGTAGGGCGGAGCAGTCCCCAAAGGAGTCCCGTCTCCAGATTCGTAACTTGCAGTATATCCTTAATATCATGATTTTTTCACTTGTGAGTGCCACCCTACAGTTTTTGCCCCTCAGATTTCTTTTGTTCCTCAAACTCAAAGAACATTGAAAACGAGCAGGATTTAAGTCCCTTGAGGATGCCCAAATTGTCATTTTGATGTGTAAGAGCATAAAATTCTTCCTGAAAGGGTTAGAGAGATTTCACTTTCAGAAGAGTATAAACCTAAACAGAGGATATGTTGAGGAGCTTCACATTTTTCTATTTTTGTTTAATAAAGGTGTCTATGATTTTGTAGCAATACTTTTTAAAAAAATGTTTTTATGTGAATTGAGTTAAAGTTTACAGGGCAGACAATCAGTTCTACATTCAACAAATCATATACTTTGTTTTATTACAATGATTATAATCCATTCCATGTACCATCAGTTAACAGTATTTCTATTCATTTTAGCTCTCTCTCTCTCTCTCTCTTTTTTAAAACACTCATATAATAATTTAAACCACCAAAGGGCACATTTTGCAAGTCTGCCTCCTGGTGGCCAGCTTTCAGTCCCTCTCATTCCATGAATCTAGATTCCCCAGCTGCTGCCTCTCTCCATATCCCCCATCTCTGTCTCAATCTCTGGTGTTGCTGCTTCTCTGGATAAGGTCCCACATTCCGCTTGTGTTCTTCTCCCTTGATGGTCCTAGGGTCATTGGTTTTTGGACTGTAAGATTAACTACTCCCCCGTCTTTGATACAAAACTTCTACCTTTATGATTGTGACAGTCGCAATTAGTCATAACAATTACTCAGTATTGAATCATAAGAATCTTATCCCCATCTCTTTTTACCAGACCCATCTAGACAAGATGAAAACTATTAAGTGGGGACTCTATCTTCCCTCACACACTCTTAAACTAAACTCCCTTTTGAAACCTTGTAAGTGAGTCACTTTGTGTCATTATTGCCCCCTCATTTTAGGTAGCCAGTGTCTAACTGCCCATCCCTACTTACCCTATATACAGAGGGGATAGCATTGATATTTGATATGAAGACTACTTCCCTCTCTATTAGCATTTAGGGCTACTACCTCCATGAATAAGGAGCTCTGGTAGCATAGTGGTTACGAATAGGGCTGTGAACTGCAAAGTCAGCAGTTAAAACTACCAGCTGTTCCGCAGTAGAAAGATGAGGCTTTCTGCTCCTGTAAAGATTTATAGCCTTGGAAACTCTGCACAGGGTCTCTATGAGTCGGAACCGACTCCACGGCATATAACCACTACCACCACCACCTCTATGAATATAGGTTAAGTTCATCAAATGGTGGCAATTTATATCCTTGTTTCCTTTATCAATTTTTTTTTTTAATCTTCCTCTAGTCAAGTTCTGATTATCAAGCCATCAAGGCTAGGTCAAATGGGTACTGTTTGCAAGTTTGGGTGTTTTTATGTGCCTCCCCTCAGTCATATCAGCTGGATACTTCATTCTCAGCTTGGGCCCTCTGTGACTATGCCCTTGTCCATGGACTCAGATGTCCCCAGGTCTCACCACACTTTGGACCAACCAGCCCTTCCTTTTCTCTCTCCCATCTCCAGGTCAGTGGGAGTCTATGGTATGTGGTTGAACTCAGCCCATTTCTTCATTGCTGCCTTTCCCCCTCTTCCACTCACCAGTAGATCAATGTGGTCTCCAGCAAGCTTACATGCCTGCTCACATGTTCCCTTTGAGTTTCAGTCTTAGTGGGGGTTTTGTCCTGAAGGGACTTGATTACTTGCCTTGATGGCTTCCTGGCAAACAACTTGCTTATTCTTTTACTAGCCAATCATACTGCCATTTTTGTTTTGGGCTTTTCCTGATGATCTTTCTTTGAAGATGTATTTTTTGTCCTTTCTAGTGGAATGTCCCACCTCAGAAGGTTCTGGACGGGGCTCAGGATTCCACCTAAGGTCCTATATGCTGCAAAGGCTCCACAAGAGGTCTATTTCACTGGGCAGGTTCTAGAATCCCTTTTAGGTATTCCAATCAGTTATAGGCTGAAGACGGACTTACAAGCTTTCTGTAATAATGTTTCCTGACTTTCCTTTCTATCCCATTCAAATGTCTACTTTACAATAGTAGACAAGGGAAACCAATATTCATAAGACAGTCAGGCATCTTAGTATTATTCCCCCTCTTCAAGGTATACTTCAATCCCTGTTTGAGGTATACCTTGAACAACAAAACCCCTGTATCTCTGTGTTTTGCTTGTATTTATTTTGTTGCTGTTGTTGGTTTTTGAATTGTTCTATGCTTTAATGTACGTGTTTAAAAACGTCAACCAGATAACTGTCTTATTTCATTGGCAAGAGAGCTTGTACTATATTTTAATTAATGTAACAAAGTCCCTGAATTAATATTGCTTGATTGTCAGGCTTTTTATTTAAGTAAAAGCTCTAGAGCTCTGGGAGAACTTTAAATCTCCATGGCACCCAGGGATTCATTTTCAGATCTGAGTGCAAAAGGAAAACTGACATTGATTTTGGTCTAAAATGAGTGATTCAGGGGGAAGAATAAATTTACAGGTGATTGCATATTAGAATGTGAGATATCAGGTGAAGTAATGATACCTATTATCCTTGAAATTTGACTGCATGTTGTTTCTTTTTCCTTGATTATTCTTGCTTTATAATCTATCAAGTTCCTTCATTTCACCCTCTTTCCCAATAGATGAATACCAAGAGAGAGACCTAGAGAGCTAGAAAGAGAGAAATTAAAGCCATGAAGATTGAAGCTAGAAAAGAAAGGGAGAGAAGCGAGGAAGAGAAAAGGAAGGTGCTAAGCCCTGGTGTGGCGCTGTGCACTAATACGTCAGACTGCAAAGTCGTTTGAACTGCAAGGTCAGCGGTTCAAACTCACCAGCTGCTCCTTGGAAACCCTATACAGGGTCGCTATGGGTCGGAACAACAAGCAAGAACAACAACAACAACAACAAGCAGGAAACTACATAGAGATAGCAGGAGAGAGAGAAATAAGTAGACATAGGAGTAGGAAGATTGGGTCTATGGTGATAATAACAAATTTTAATAAGAATTTATACCATTTACTATACCTCTGTAAATTCTTATTAGAATTTCCAACGATCACCGTAGACCCAATTTTCCTGCTCCTGTTTCCATATATTTCTGTCTGTCATGCTATCTCTATATATTTTCCTGCTTAGTATCTTCCTTCTCTCTTATTCGCTTCCTTTTATTATACCTCTTGGAATCTTGGAGTAGCGCTGTAGGATCAGGACTGGACTGTGTACCACAAGGTCTGCAGTTCAAACCCACTAGCTGCTCCTGGAAACCCTATACAGGGTTGCTTTGAGTCAGAACCATCTCAACTGCGCTTAACAGCAACAGCAATTATATCTCTAAGGAGCCCTGGTAGTGTAATGGATTACGAGCTGGGCTGCTAACCACAAGGTCAGTAGTTCAAATCTACCAGTTGCTCTGCTTGAGAAAGATGAGGCTTTTTGCTCTCCCAAAGATTTACAGCCTCAGAAAAACCCTATATAGTGTTGCTATGAGTTGAAACAGACTCCACAGCACTTAACAACAACAACAACAACAACAACAGTATTCCTCTAAATATCAGGTACTTTGCCTTAAAATATTTCATCCATATCCAACTTTATGAACTAGATCTTCTTATTCCCATTTGATAAATTAGGAAAGATGTGAAGTAGTTAAATTAACTTGTCCAATCCAAGGGGGATAGAGTATGGATTTTAATCCAGTTCTATTTTGTCTCTAGAGTCCATACTTTGTCCATTTCATTAAACCACCTCTATATTATACAGTAAGGAGTTCTGGTAGTGTAGTGGTTATGAATCAGGCTGCTAATCTCATGGTCAGCAGTTCAAAACTACCAGCTATTCCACGGGAGAAAGATGAGGCTTTCTGCTTCTGTAAAGATTTAAAGCCTTGGAAATCCTACGCAGGGTCACTATGAGTCACCACATACATACCAACAACAATATTATACAGTGTGTCGGGGTCTGACCTCGACATAGTTGTGTTGTTCACGAGTGTTTGGTTCACAAGGAGGGGAGATCCAGCGGCGATAGGGATAGCGAAAGAATACACAGACAAACAGAAGAAGGGAGACAATGAGGCACCCCAAAGCCAGGATGGATACATCACTGGTGGGCAGGCTTGGGACTACA
>NW_006408749.1:4007201-4025048 GCF_000296735.1 Chrysochloris asiatica
TTTAGGAAAATATCACATTTATCTGTGGATTTTCAAAGGCTCCGTGTATTAATTTAATATATATAACTGAATATTAAGATGAAAGCAATTTGCCATTAACTGCCAGTGGCCTCATTTGTTACACTCGGGCCTATAGGGCCTCGAATCTCTGACCAGTCTCACACGGTCCACAACAACAGTGGAGTCCTGGTGTGGCGCTGTGGGTTAATGCAGCAGACACGAAGCCATTTGAACTGCAAGGTCGGTGGTTCAAGATCACCAGCTGCTCCTTGGAAACCTTACACAGGGTCGTTATGGGTCGGAGCTGACTCGACGGCACTTTAACAATAACAACAACAATATTATACAGTGGGACTCCTGGTGGGGTGCTGTAGGATCAGCATTTGACTGCAAACCACAAAGTTGGCAGTACAAACCCACCAGCTGCTCCTTGGAAACCCTATATACAAGGTCACTATGAGTTAGAACCAACTAAAGGGCACACAACAACAATATAATATAGAGTAGTCCCTAGATGGTAGAAATAGTTTGGCTGTTTGAACCCACCCAGAGTCATTTTGGAAGAAAGTCCTGACAATCTGCTGCTGAATGATCATAGCCTTCAAAATGCTATGGAGTGCCGTTCTACTGTGGGCACATAGGGTCACCGTGACTCAGAATAGATTCAGAAACAGTGAGTTTGGTATATGATATTAAAACAACAGGTTAAAAGGCACAAACTTAAGCAAAACAGGTTATTTGGCATCATATAAACAGAAAAACACACAGCATGAAATAACCTATCATTATCACTAGCTTTATTTCCCTTCATTGCCTCTTCTCATGCTCCTAGCCACTTACGTAGATTCAATTCTGTTAAAAGTGCCTTGCAAGGGAGACAATCAGGCAGGCAGAAAATAAATCCCTCACCTAATTTTTTACTTCTACTGAAGGTTTGAAGTCAAGCTAACTTCTTTCTGGTCTGACAAAGGGCTTAATGTCCAGCTGACTCATAGAAACACAGCCCAAACCAGTGTTTTCTGTTTGGGAGATTATGGGCTCCCTTTAAGAAGTTGAAGATCTCTCAAGAAATAGGCACATATATACATGCAATGGAGTCCTGGTGTGGTGCTGTGGGTTAATGCTCTGGATTACAAAGTCGGTGGTTCAAACTCACCAGGTGCTCCTTGGAAATCCTTTACAGGTTCCCATGGGTTGGAACCGACTCAAGGACACTTAACAACAAATAACAACATACATATAATATATCATATACAATTTCAGGAGTTTCATAGACCCCCTTAAAGTCTTACATCTGAGATGAAAATTCTAAGGTCAGGACTACAAAGGCATTCCAACTAAAATTTGAGACAGAGAATTAGGTACTGCCCTAGCACCCCAATACAAATTGAATATGATGGTCTATTTTCCCATGTTTAGACATATTCCTGTGAAAACAGTGATGTAAGACTTCAATCTTAATTCCTTTCTAGAACTCAAATCTCATGATTGATTTGCACTGATTGAGTCTGGGCTTCGCAACTTAATAGCTCTGAGACCTTAGTAGCTACTTCATTCCTTGATGTCTCAATTTCCCCATTTGACAAGAGATCATAATAGCTAGCTCCTATCCCCTGAGGAACTAGCCAGACTGTGAAGATTTAATGAGTTAATACTTGTAAAATCACTAGTTCAGTGTCGGGCACATGGTATGTGCTCAATACATGTTTGCTATTATAATTATCATTATTGATCTATACAGTTTCAAACAAAGGCTTGGCTCAAGGGAAATTAGGTCATCCAGCTTTTCTGTTTTGTGCTCTCGCTCAATAACTTCTTCCTCCCTATTCCATGCTAGGCCCGATGTAACTAGAATACAAATCAGGACCTCCCAATCTCTCTAATGTTCTTTTAGCTACACTACAATAAATGGATGTAGTGAAAACTTAGTCACATAGCAAACTATTGGAGCAATGCCTGTGATTTTCAAATTTTTCTTTTTAGGTGTGGAGTGCTTTTTTTTTTCTACCCTCAAAAAATTACTTGGAATCTCAGTATATAAAACAGATAAGAGTAGAGCTGTTCTGATTGAAGCAGGATGAAGGAGGGAGCCTCAACAATTCTGCTTTCCCAGTCTCCTCTAATAGTTCCCTTTCTCCCCTGCCCACCCCACACTCTGGTTACCTCAGAGAAACTCCAATGCTTTGTGGATCAATATTTAAAAACCACTGGACTTCTAGGACTCTTACAAATCTTAGGTTTTTTGGAACGAATTCATTTCAGAATTGGAAATAACCATACAATTTGGGATTTTCCTTATTTCCATGCTTTCAAGAAAATGATCAGTCTTAGAAAAGGATATCTCCCTCCTACAGATCATTCTTGTACCCATCAATATGGCTTCCATGTCCTACTACTGGGGTCCATCTTGATTCTACCACCTCTGAAGTTCAATAGCAATTTTTTTTAAAATCTTGTTTTTTTTACTTTGAGTTGTAATGGGTATACAGTAAATATACATATTTAGTATGTAAAATATTAATATGACATGTACACACCCATGAAATCATTATTTCTATAAAGATAGTGCAGATATCTGTCATCCTCATTAGTTTTAACAGACACTTTTGTAGTTCCTGCGTATCTTTAGGGAATATCTGAATTGCTGTTGTTCACTACACATTAGTTTGCATTTCCTAGATTTTTATACAAATGGAATCAACCAAGTATGTACTCTTTCTTGCCTGGCTCCCTTAACTCTGTTTAATTATATTGAGGTGCATCCATGTTGTAATGCATATCAACAATACTTTCATGTTTGTTGATGAGTAGTGTTATGGATTGAATTGTGTTCCTCCAAATATGTATTGAAAATCTAATGCCTGTACCTGTAAATACGACTCTATTTGGGAATGTTTTTGGTTTTTTTCTCTTTGATTATGTTAACAAGGACATACCAGTGTAGGGTGAATCCTAAACCTAATCACTTCTGAGGTATAAAAATATCAAAACAGACACCTAGACACACACAGGGAAAAGAGGAAGACAGACAACTGTGAGAGATGCATCTACAAACCCAGGAATGCCAAGGTTTACTGGTAGTTTCTAGCAGCTGAAATAGACAAGAAATGAGCTCCTTCTAGAGCCATGCCCTGAATTCGGATTTCTAGCATACAGTACTGTGAGAAAATACATTCTGTTATTCCCAAGCCACCCACTTATGGTATTTCTGTTACAGCAACATTAGAAAAACTAAGACAAACTATATTTTACTTTGGTGTAGATAAACCAAAGTTTGTTGTTCTATTTATCCATGTTTACTCATTTATGAACTTTGAAGTTATATCCATTTTTTTAACTTTAAAAATAAAGCTTTTATAAACATTTGTATAGAAATATTTCAATGGATATATGTTATCAATTCTCTTGGACAAATACTAGCAGTAGAATGGCTAAATCTTATGGTAAATGTCTGTTTAACATCTAATATTTTAAGAAATTTCCAAAGTGGTTGTATCAATTTACAGTCTCACTAACACTGTATGAGAGTTCCAGTTGCTCTACCTCCTCACCAATACTTAGTCAGGTCCATCATTTTAATCGTAGCCATTCTAATATGTGTGTGTTGTTGCTGTTGTTAAGTGCCATTGAGTATGTTCTGACTCATAGTGACCCTGTATAGGGTTTCCGAAGAACAGCTGGAGAGTTTGAACTGCTAACCTTGTGGTTCACAGTCCAGTGCTGATCCAAAGTGCCACACCAGAAGTCCAATGTGTGTAGTGTATCTCATTATGAAATCAACTTGAAGGCACTTAACAATGCCACCACCACCAAAGTGATATTGAACATCTTTTCCTATATTTATTGTCCCTAGGCATATTTTCTTTGTTGAGTGTCTGTTCATACTTTATGCCTTATTATTGAGTTTTCAAGGTAGTTTATCAAATAAATTCTTTGAAAAGATTTTCTTCTTGTCTGTGACTTGCCTTCTCATTCTCAGAAGTCCTTTTTTTTTTCTCCCTGTGATCCACCACCTCATGTTGCACACAAGGAAACCAAAGCACAGCAGGTAATATAGCTAATCTGAATCAGAGGTAAATGTCAAGAGAGAACTCCTGTGAGTTAGCCTATTGTTGTTGTTGTTAAGTGCTGTTGAGTTGATTCAGACCCAGAGTGACCCTATATAGGATTTCCAAGGAGTGGCTGCTAGGTTTGAACCACCGACATCGTGGTTCAAACCAACCTTGCAGACCAGTGCATTATCCTACAGCTCCATACCAGGACTCCACCCATAGCTCTTATTTTATTGTATTGTGGTTTGATTGAAAGTTTACAGAGCAAATTAATTTTCCATTCAATAATTTATACACATATTGTTTTGTAACATTAGTTGCAAGTCTCTCAATGTGTCAGTGCTCTTCCCACTTCTTCCCTAGGTTCCTCTTATCCATTTGTCCTACTTTAAAAATTTAAAAGTTCGATGCACTCCAATTTATCTTTTATTATATGGATTGTGCTTTTGGTATTATAGCTCAGAAATATTTTCCTAATTCATGGTCACATAGATACCCTCCTATTTTTTTCCCCCATAGAACTTAAAAAGTTTTAGACTAATTTAAGTCTATTATCCATTTTGAAATATTTTTTTTTTGAGTACAGCACAATGTATGGATTGAAATTCATTGTTTGCATATAGATAAATACCCATTTTTTAAGCACTATAATTTCTCTATGGAATTGATTTTGACTCTTTGTCAAGAATCAATTTACCGTATACAGGTGGATATATTTCTTGTTTTGCACAGGAATAGGCAGTGTTTTGTTCTGTTGTGCGTAGGGTCACTATGAGTCAGCACCGACTTGACAGCACCTAACAACAACAACAACATATTTTTTGAATCTCTGTTCTGCTCCATTGATAAATTTACTCATTCTTAAGTGAATACCACACTGTATTGATTACTGTAGCATTATAAAACATTATGAAACCAGGCTTCTTGCAGAACCTTTGTAGCGTATAGGACCTTAGGTGGAATCCTGAGCCTCATCCAGAACCTGCTGAGGTGAGACATTCCCACTTGAAAGGACAAGCAGACTATCCTGGAACAGCTAGAGGAACAGAAGATATTTCTTGAAAGAAAGACCAGCAGGAAAAATAAAAAAAAAAAAAGGCAGTCTGATTGCCTACTATAAGAACAAGCATGTTGTTTACCAGGGAGCCATCAAGGCAAGCAAGTCCATTCAGGACAACCCCTCCCTCCTCCAATACTGAAACTCAAAGGGAACACATGAGCAGGCATGTAAGCTTGCTGGTGATCACGTTGGTCTACTGGTGAGTGGAAGAAGGGGAAAGGCAGCAATGAAGAAATGGGCTGAGTTTGACCATGTTCCATAGACTCCCATTGACCTGGAAATGAGAGAGAGAAGTGGAAGGGCTTTGTCCAAAGTGTGGTGAGACCTGGCGATTCCCGATCCCATGGACAAAGACATAGCCATGGAGGGCTGGAGCTGAGAGTGAAGTATCCAGCTGATACGAAGTGTGGGGAGATGCACAAGAACATCCAAACTTGCAGATAATGCCCATTTGACCTAGTCTCAATGGCTTGATGATCAAGACTCGACTAGAGGAAGATAAAAGAACAATTTTTGATGAAGGAAACAACTGTAAAATGCTATGTTTTATGACCTTGACCTATATTCATGGAAGTAGTAGCTCAAAATACCAACTGAGAGGGAAGGAGTCTTCACTTCAAAGATCAAGTCTGTCCCCTTGGCATACAGGGTTGATAGGGATGGGCAACTTAGACATTGGCTCCCTAAAATGAGGAGGCAATAAAGGCATGAAGTGACTGACTTTCAAGTTTTCAAGAGGGAATTTAGTTTAAGAGTGTGCGAGGGAAGGTAGAGTCCCTACTGAATAGTTTTCATCTTGTCTAGACGGGTCTGGTGAATAGAGATGGGGATACGATTCTTATGATTCAATAGTGAGTAATTGTTATCATGACTAATTGAAACTGTCACAACTGTAAAGGTAGGAGTTTTGTAACAAAAAGGGGGAGTAGTTAATCTTACAGTCCAGGAACAGAGGACCCTAGGACCATCAAGGAAGAAGAGCATGAGTGGAATATGGGACCCTATCCAGAGAGGCAGCAATGGGGGCAGAAATGGGGACATGGAGAGAGAGAGAGCAGCTGAGGAAAGAGAAAGACTGAGTGTTGGTGACTAGGTGGCAGGCTTGCACAATGTGCCATTTGGTTGTTTAAATTATTATATGTTTCTGAGTATTTTTGTGTACATCCCCCCACACACACACACACACGCTCACAAACAGAGGGAATAGAAGCAAATACTGTTGAATAATGATGCATGGAGGAGATTGTAATTGTTGCAATGAAATGATGAGTGTAAAACCGATGTTCTCCCATGTAAACTATCACTCATTCACAATAAAATCTTACAACAAACAAACAAGCAAATATTATGAAACCATGTGACATTTGTTCTCAAACATTGTTATTTTTTTCCAAAATTGTTTTGTTATTGTAGGTCCCTTGCAATTCCATATGAATTTTTTAAATCAGTCTGCCAAATTTTATAACAAAATGTGCAGTGATTTTTCAACTATTAAAAAAATGATTATAGACTTACAGAACAATGCAAAGATAGTAACAGAGTATTCTTTATATGCACTTTACTATGGTTCCTCTAATGTTAAAATCTGACATAATCATGGCACAATAATGACACCTAAGTATTTAACATTGTTATAGTACCACAAACTTAACTGTGTTCAGATTTTCTGTCTTCTGCTAATAATCTTTTTTGTTTTTGTTGTTATTCCAGGAACCACACCAGGATATCACATTGCATTTAGTTCTCATTCCAATCTATGAAAATTCCTCAATCTTTCCTGACTTTCATGATCTTGACCCTTTGTAAGATATTTGTAAGATATTTTTTAGAATGTCTTTTGGTTTGGGTTTAGCTGATGCTTTCTCATGATTAAATGAAGTTATTGAATCCTTTTAGTAATCTGTTCACTAAAAGCCTTTTAATAATCTGTTCACTAAGTCCAGACATTTCTGACCCTCACAGTTAGTCCTGATAGCAATTATTCACTATTGTACCACAAGAGTCTTACCCTATCTCCTTTCATCAGCCCAGTCCCAAGAGATTGGAAACCACTCAGATAGGCTCCCTCTTGAAAGCTTGTAAGCCAGTCACTTCTTGCATTTGTAGCCGCCCCCACCCCATTGGTAGCCAATATCTAAGTTGCCCATCCCTGTCAACCCTGTGTACTGAGGGGTTGGGAATGATCATCGCTGTAAAGATTTGTTCCCTTTTTTGAGCTACTACTAGAGTCCTGGTGTGGTGCTGTGGGTTAATGCGCCAGACTGCAAAGCCATTTGAACTGCAAGGTCGGCAGTTCAAGCTCACCAGTCACTCCTCGGAAACCCTATACAGGGTCGCTATGGGTTGGAACTGACATAACAGCATTTCACAACAACAACAAAACATCAGTTAGTATAGGTCAAGTTCATCAAATTGTAGCAGATTACTCTTTTTTTCCTCTTTTTTCTTCTTCTAGTCGAGTTCTGATCATCCAGCCATTGAAGCCAGGTAAAGTGGATACTATCTGCAAGAATGGGTGATCTTATGCATCTCCCCTCACTTCATATCAGCTGGAAGCTTCACTGTCCGCTGTAGTCTTCTGTGGCCATGTCACTGCCTCTGGGCCCAGGAGTCCCCAGGTCTTGCCATACTGCTGGCCAACCAGGTCTCAACCTGGGTTTATAGGAGTCTATTGAACATGGTTGGACTTTGCTCATAACTTCATTGATGTTTTTGCCCCACATCCCATTATCGGTGACCCATGATTGGTCACCGTACCAGCCAGATCACATGCCTGCCTGTGTATTCCCCTTGAGTCTTAGTCTTGCAAGGGGGTTTGCTCTGAGGGGACCCGACCACTTGCCTTTATCCTCCCATCTTCTTTTGATGCTTTTTGAATCATTCAATACGTTGTCCACAGAATCCTTCAATACCGCAAGTTGAGACTTGAATTATTCTTCAGTTCCCTCAGTTTGAGACATGCTGAGCGTGTTCTTTCCTTTTGGTTTTCTAACTCCAGGTCTTTGCACATTTCGTTACATTTGACTTTGTCTTCTTGAGCTAATCTTTGAAGTTTTCTGTTCAGCTGTTGTAACTTTTCACTTCTTCCATTTGTTTTAGCATCTCTATGTTGGAGAGCATGTTTGAGAGTCTCTTCTGACATCCATTTTGGCCTTTTCCTTTTTTCTTTTCTTCTTAGTGACCTTTAACTTTCTTCCCATATGATGTTCTTGATGTAATCTCACAGCTCTTCTGGTCTTTGGTCTTTAGTGTTTAATGCATCAAATCTGTTCTTCAGATGATCTTTAAATCCAGGTAGAATATATTCAAGGTCATATTTTAGCTGCGACAGACTTGTTTTCATTTTCTTCAGCTTCAGTGTCAATTTGCATATGAACAATTGGTGGTCTGTTCCACAATCTGCCCCCAGTCATGTTTTGGCTGATGATATGGAGCTTTTTCATCATCTCTTTCAATGTTGTTGTTGTTGTTAAGTGCCGTCGAGTCGGTTCCGACCCATAGAGACCCTGTACAGGGTTTCCAAGGGTGTAAATCTTTACGGGAGTAGAAAGCCTCATCTTTCTCCCGCGGAGCGGCTGGTAGTTTCGAACTGCTGACCTTAAGGTTCGCAGCCCGATTCGTAACCACTACGCTACCAGAGCTCCTTTCTATAGAGGTAGTCAATTTGATTTCTGTGTATTCCATATGGTAAGTCCATGTGTAGTCGTTTTTTATGCTGCTTAAGAAAGGTATTTGAAATTAACAAATCATTAGTCTTGCAGAATTCTATCATGTGATCTCCAGCATCATTTCTATCACCAAAGCCATATTTTCCAACTACTGATCCTTCCTCTTTGTTTCCATTTGTTGCATTCCAATTGCTAGTAATTACCAGTAAATTTTGATTACATGTTTGATCAGTTTCAGACTGAATAAGTTGGTTGTTGTTGTTGTTAAGTGCCGTCGAGTCGGTTCCGACCCATAGTGACCCTGTATAGGGTTTCCGAGGAGTGGCTGGTGAGCTTGAACCACCGACCTTGAAGTTCAAATGGCTTTGCAGTCTGGTGCATTAACCCACAGTGCCACACCAGGATTCTAAAGAAGTTGGTAGAATTCTTCAAATTCATCCTTACTAGTTGAAGGACCTTGCTTGTGCCTGATGAACGGAATGGCAATACAACTACCCCCCGCCCAAATCTCCATAGCCCCGCCCATTGTAAACTCGCCAGAACTGTACCCAGACCTTTAAATACCCCAGTCTGTAAGAGAACAGACGGGCTCTTGGTCTCCTTTGGGAACTTAAGAGTACCCCCTCCTAGGTTTTACTCTCAATAAACCTGCCTGCTGTTGAAGCCAAGACTCTCTCCTCTGTCTCTTTCTTTCTTTCTTTTCCTTACACTGGTTTTAGTCGTTGGTGCATACATTTGAATAATTAATTAACTGGTCTTTCCTGTAGGTGCATATGTATTATCTTATCACAGAGAGTTTTGTGCCTCATGATAGATCTTTAAATATTCTTTTTGATGATGAATGCAATGCCATTTCTCTTCAACTTGTCATTTCCAGCATAGTAAACCAAGTGATTGTCAGATCCAAAATGGCCAATACCAGTCTATTTCAGCTCACTAATGCCTAGGATATTGATGTTTATGTGTTCCATTTCATTTTTGACAATTTCCAATTTTCTTAGATTCCTACTTTGTACATTCAATATCCCAATTATTAATGGATGTTTACTGCTGTTTCTCTTCATTTGGGGCTGTGCCCCATCAGCAAATGAAGGTCCTGAGAGCTCTACTCCATTTGCATCATCACAGTCAACTCTACTTTGAAGAGACTGCTGTTCCCCAGTTGCATTTTGAGTTCCTTCCAACCTGAGGGGCTCATTTTCTGGCTCTATATCTATTTGTATATCTATATTTCATTGCTGTTCATAAGATTTTTAGTGACTAAATATTCTGAAGTAGTCTGTCTTTCCTTCTTCCTAGTCTTTCTTCATCTGGAAGCTCATCTGAAACCTGTCCACCATGGGTGACCCTGCTGGTATTTAAAATACCGGTGGCATAGCTTCCAGAATCACAGCAAATCACAAGCCACCACAGTATGACAAACTGACAGATGAGCGGTGGTTGAAAAGATAGAATCCTCTAAGTACAAATCAGTATTTTTTCTCTTAATTCTTAAATGTTTCTAGATATATCATCATCTAACTTCAGATTTTTAGAGCCCTAGTGTGAGATGATGCTGTGGGACAATGCACTAGACCACAAGGGTCGGTTTGAACAGCAAGGCTGGTGATTCAAACTCACCAACAGCTCCTTGGAAACCCTATACAGCATCTCTGTGAGTCAGAACTGACTAGATGGCACTGAACAACAACAAAAAACTTCAGATTTACCTTACATTTCCATTTATTAACATTTATATTTTGACTCAGTACTTGTTAATTCACTAACATTTTTTCTTGGAGTCAAATCCCTTCAAAAGCAGTTCTAGATCTAGTACTTCAGCTCAGTTTGGGGCACACTGCCTCTAAAAGTTCCTTCTAGTTTCAGTTATTTTGCTCTAGTGCAGTCAATCTATTGCTTCCATCTGTTACTGCTGAATTACATAGTTGTTTTCCCACTTGAGCATGCACCTGAATCACTGAGGGCTTGTTAAAGACAGCTGTGCTGGACCCCAATCACATAGCTTCTGATTCAGTTGATCTGGTGTATGGTCCCATTTTAACAAGGTCCTGAAGGATACTGATGCTCCTGGCCTGGAGACCACACTTTAAGAACCACTCAGGGTGGGCTGCTAACCTCAGAGTCAGCAGCTCAAAACTATCAGCTGTTCCGCAGGAGAAAGATGAGGCTTTCTGTTCCCATAAAGATTTACAGCCTCAGAAACCCTATACAGGGTAGCTATGAGTTGGAACCGGCTCCACGATACACCACCACCACCACTATGAGTTGGAAACAGACTTGATAGCAGTGCATTTGGGGTTTGGTCTTGAGTAAGGAGTCCTGATGGTGCAGTGATTAAAGCTAATTGAAAGACTGACTATTCCAACCCATCAGTGCTCCTTGGGAGAAAGATGAGGCAGTTTGCTTCCAAAGATTTGTAGACTTGGAAACTCTGTGGGGCAGGTCTTCTTTTCAACAGGGTTTGGGCTTTTGGGTCCTGAGTAAAATCTCAGTAAAAGGCTACAAAATATTCTAGGATGTGTGATTTAAAGTCTTTTCCAAACCATACTGTATCTTCTGGAATATGAAAGAGAATAACTTCTTATGAAGAGAGAGAAAGCATGCAAAAGAAGCGATGTCATTATTTGAAGTGGGGAAAAGTGAGAGTATTGCAAAAATGAATAAAATTTAAAGTGAACAAATTTAAAGAGAACAAAAGGGAAGAGATAACAAGCATGCTTTGCCTTATCTCCCTAAAACCCTAGTTCCTCTCCTGGATATAGAATTAATATTGGAGAGAATAATGCCCCCCCCGCAAAAAAAAAAAGCCACTCAGAGGCAGATAACCCAATAAATAAGCTAAGCACCGGTTTACTTGTGACTACTTCCTAATCTGTAACGAACAATTTCACACCAAAGATGTGGTGAAAAACATGCAAAACTGTTCACTACAGGTTAGTAACTTAGCACAAACCTGTGCTTACCTTGCTTACTGGGTACTCCATTCCTGTCAGGGATTGTAAATTTGAAAAGAGGCTTTGATTCTGTAGGAAGATTGTTGTGGGGTTGTGAATGAGACAGATGCCAGCCATACCTAGAAGCAAAATCTTTGTTGTGATGAAAATATGTTGCTCCGTACAGATTATTTGGAGTCCTGGTGTGGTGCTGTAAGAAAGTACTGGACTGTTTACATCAAGGTCAATGGTTCAAATCCACCAACTGGTCCTCAGAAATCCTATACAGGGTTGCTATGAGTCAGAACTGACACTACAGCACTTAACAACAACAACAGATTAGTAAGTAAGCACAAGTAAGTCCATGCTTACCCTGTTTATTGGTTGATCCTACCTTGTGTGAATTAAGGGAACAGACTTAGTCTGCCTTCTCAAGATTTGGATCAGCTAAAAAAAAAAAAAAAAAATTCTCAAATTACACTGCACATTGAATCACCTGGGAAGTGAAAACAAAATACTAGTACCTGGGACTTGTTCCAGATTAATTAAATCAGAATTCCTGGGGGGTGAAGTCCAGGAATAGATTTTAAAATATTCTCAGGTGATTCTAATGCAAGTTCAATGTTGCAATCCACTTTGATAATAAACTCCAAGCTAAAGTCCCGTCTTTGTCATTCTTCATTGTTGTTGCTGTTGCTGTTATTTGACGTTGAGATGATTATGACTCGTGGAGACTCCATGTATGTGTTACAAAGTGTTGTTGTGTTGTGCCTTCAAGTCGGTTCTGACCCATACTGAGCTTGTATAGGGTTCCTGAAGAGCAACTGGTGAGGTTGAACTGCCAAATTTACAGAAACCTACTTTACAGTCCAGCGCATTAAGCCACAGTACCACACCAGTACTCTGTGTTACAGAATAGAACTGGTCTATTGTTTTTTTTTGGCTGTGATCTTAATGAAAGAAGATTTCCAGGCCTTTTCTTCCATAGCACTCCTGGATGAGTTCAATCTACCGACCTTTAACTTAACCTGTAAGTTGAATGCAAACCCCCCGTTGTTGTTGAGTAGCTTGTGACTCATGTCGATCCCATGTGTGCAGAGTTTAACTGGTCCATATAGTTTTCAAGGTTGTGTCCTTTTGTAAACGGATTGTGGGGAGTGGGTTAGGCTCTCTCGCCCATTTCCACGGGAAGGGCGGCCCTAGTAAGTCAGTAGTCCTGGTTGGCACCATGACAGCTTATGGTTACATAACTGTTGATGTTGTGTGCCGTGGAGTCGGTTCCGACTCATAGCGACCCTGTACAGGGTTTCCGAGGCTGTAAATCTTTACGGGAGCAGAATGCCTCATCTTTCTCCCGTGGAACAGCTGGTAGTTTCGAACTGCTGACTTTGCGGCTCGCAGCCCGATTCGTAACCACTACGCTACCAGAACTCCTAAACTAGTGATGGACTATTGGCAGCATGCCTTTTTACTTTAAGCCAGTATAAAGAGGGAGAAGACTCTATCTCAAAAAAGAAGAGCTAGAGTAAGTGAGCTAGAGTGAATGAGTGAACCTCTAGTGAGCATGATAGCAAACCAGAACAAGTGAGCCTGAAGACTGTACAGCAATAAAGGCTAAGTCTCGCCTTCCTTTGGCTCCACATCTCCTACATCAAACTGTCTGAATCGATCAAGAACTCTGTGAACAATCTCACTCCCCAGCCCTAAAAGTGGTGTGCTCAGCAGGATTTGGTACAGCAGGAATGGAACCCAGTGGTAAAAGAGTCATGGCTAGTTGAAGCTGACAACATGTGAACTTGGAAACTCCCAGATGAGCTGGAGTTGCTGAAAGGTAAGTACAATCAGAGGCTGAGGCAGAATGGGGAGGAGTCAGAGATGCTGCTAGCCCTCCAGGAACTGTGATCCTTTGGCTGCAGCGGTTGCCACCGCAGCATGAAATGGCTGCATGCCGGGAGCCTTGGGCCGGGCCAACCGGGCTGCCAGGCCCAAGCGTTCTAAGCTCGCCACTGGTAGTGCCGCCGATGCTCTCTGTGCTTGCCTGGTGGCTGCGCGGATGGCGCGGGCCTGGGGAATGGGTGAGGGCAGCAGCTGCCTGTGCAGAGCAGTCAGGGGATTCGGTGTCTATGTGCCTTCCGCCAGGAAGGCAGGATGAGCATAGAGATACTGGGGGACTGATGTGGGTGCTGCTGCCGGGGGGCAGCATCCCCATCAAGGGAGTCAACTTCACTGAGGAGCCCGTGTACACTGATTGGCTAACTGTGAGAACTGGGAGGGGATTGGGGGTTGGGCTGTGTGGCACCCCTGAGGAGACAGGGGATTGGCCTTGTGGCATCCCTGAGTTGACTGGGGGTGGGCCATGTGGTGTCCCTGAGGGGACTAGGGGCCGACAATGAAGTCCCTCTTTCAGTTTGAAAAGGGAAAGGACCTAGGAACCCATCTGCAGGGGATGGGCGGACCGGAGGCCACATGTGGAATTGGTAATCCACTGGTTCCTTTCTATGTGCAAAGGATCCAGGCTCATGTAGATAGAGGAGTTGAGTGTTTTCTCTATATGGTAACCCAGATAAGTTCACAGGCCCTCCTGTCATGATAGACAGATACTGTGGGGAATGTGTGAGTGAAGGCAGTTGAATTGCCCTTGGGGATAGGCGGATTGCCTCCCTGAACCTCTAAGGTTTATGTGCCTCCATTCCTGAGTACATCCTGGGTGTGGATGTCCTACAGGGCCTGTGACTGAAGACCACAGGTGAAGACTTTCACCTGCCAGTAAGGATAGGGGGGGCTGTGGGCAGTGCTTTGAGTCCTTGATGGGCAATGCCAGAGCGGAGGACTCGCCCAGTGGAGGCGCTGCTGCACCAGGCTGCTGCTGCCCCTGTGCAACTGTGGATTCAGACTGCCTGTGGATTGCTGGGACCAGGGTTTGGGAGACAAAGTAGTGTGTTACTTTTTGAGCAGACAGGGCTTGCCGCTGGTCATGAGGTTTAATGGACTTGGCCATGGATGATCATAACCCCACCTGAGGTGGGTGGCCTTATTGGACCCATGGAGAAGGTGCCTACAAGTGATTCCCTGGGTAACAGGAGAATGAGCCCCCATTGTTGACAGTGCATCTCCTGAGGTTGGAGGGGTATACCACCCTCCTAAAGGAAACCTCTGTACAGTCCTTATAGCCCATTGTGAGTTCTCCATTGCTGTTGCTCTTAGAGCCCCAGGAGATCCAGACTGTTGCCCAGAGAGTATGGTATTCCTGGCCTGGATGGCTTCCTTTGACGGCCATCTTGCTATCAGCTGACAAGAAATTAGCCTGTATATTGCCTGACAGACAAGATTTGCCATTAACGACCCTAACCTCTTAGTCTTTCTGTTCATAGTATAGCGTATGCAAACTCCCTGGTGGAATGGGCCCACACACGTTTGCTGACATAACCAACTGTTCCAACTGTTAGGTCTGCACAAAATTTCCAATCAGCACCACTGGGGGACTACCCTGGAAGGTTAAGCCTGCTTTGCAAGAAAATTGGACTTGGTTCCTACAGGAATGGTGGGCATCCTTAACTAGTGGCTGGCAAATAGCCTTGGCAATAATAATGGGGATTGTATGTTTCTTCCTAATATGTTGCTATAGTTTATGTTGTTGTGGTTTGTGGATACAATGCTCCTCATTACTCCACAGGGACACTTGCAGATTCCTGTCATGTAGTTTGTGAGGCAATAAGCCCCAAAAGGAGTGGATTGTGGGGGAAATGGAGTCGGTCAGACTCTCGTCCATTTTCTCCAGAAGGGCTGCCCTAGTGAGTCCTGGTCAGCACCATAACGGCTTATGCTTATGTAACTAGTGATGGAATGTTGGCAGCATGCCTCTTTTGATTAATGCAGTGTAAAGAGGGAGGAGAATCTCTCTCAAAAAGAAAAGTTGGAGTGAGTGAGCCTTTAGAGAGACTGAGCATGAGAGATGGAGCCTGAACAAATAAAACCAGAATGAGTGGACCTGAACACTGCACTGCAATAAAGGTTGTGTCTCATCTTCCCTTGGCTCCGTATTTCTTTATCAGACTGTTCAAATCTACTGAGAACTCTGAGAACAACCTCACTCCCCAGCCCTACACTTGGTCTGTCTTTCAAGGCAATTCTGGATAGGTTTGAATTATCAACCTTTCTGCTAGAAGTCAAGCACTTCATCTTTTGCTCTACCCAGGTGCTTCTATTTGTGCCAACTCCAAAAAACAAACAAACAAAAAAACCCACTGTCATTGAATCAATTTTGACTCACAACAAGCTAAACAAACTAGAAAAACTAAATCCATTGCCATTGAGTCAATTCTGACTCCTAGTGACACTAAAGTATAGAATAGAATTGTCCCATAGGGTGTGGCATTGTAGTATTAGCACTGGACTGTGAACCACACAAAGTTGGCAACTCAAACCCACCAGCTGCTCCTCAGAATCCCTATATTGGGTTGCTATGAGTAGGAACTGACTCGACAGCATTTACGAACAACTCTTTATAAAGGCAGACTGTGTCTTCTTTCTATTGTTGAGCAACTTGGGGGATCAAACTACCGACCTTTCTGTTAGCATCCCAATACTTCACCTGCTGTGCTACCATGGATCACTCATATTTCTCCAGATCTTTTCTCTCATGTGGCTGAATAATGAACTGATTATGAAAAAAACTCCTTTGTCAGGTCTGCTTATTAATTCTGCCATTGGACAAAGTCCCTAGCTTTACAGTCTTGCTTTTTTTTTTTTTTTTTTTAATGTTTTATTGTGAATTGTGTGATAGTCTACATGGGAGAAAATTAGTTTTACATTCATTCTATCATCTATCGTTTCACTGGCATAGTTACAATCCCATCCATGCATCCTCACCCAACCAAAGGGTGTACCCTGTAAGCCTGCACACACACACACACCCCAGTCCTCAGCCCCTTTCCCTCTCTGGATCCCAAGTCCCCAGCTTGCTTTTTAATGCTAAAATTGACCTGGTTTCAAAGGCCCCTGGTGTTTACTTGGAGTGACTTTTCAGGTCAGCATGCTCTTTCCCTCCTTTTTGATGTCTGTGGTTCTATAAGTCAATTTCTCTCTGTAGTAAGAAGCCACTCATCATCAGAACTATTATCCTGAAGCATCCTGTGCAGGAGCTCTTCTGTAAAACTTTTGCAACAGGTGATGTTATTCCCCTCTTTATTTATAGCATCTTTCTTTTTTGGAGTGTGCCAAGCAAGTGACACAAGTTGAAATAGCTTAATTATTGTATATTCATTATGACCATAGTTAGGAACAGTACTTTGATCATTTTTGGATTATTTTTCATCAACAATATTTATAGACTGGGACAATCACAGCATTGCCATGTATTTTCAGAGAATTATGCTGATGCTTAATTCACCTGGCCCCCGTGTTCCTGTCAGGGTGAGGGTGGGGTGTGTTGGAAACAGGTTCTTTTCAGACTCTCAAAGATCTTATTTAGAATGCGAATTTCATTTAGGATAGGGAATTCACAACAAAGATAGGATACAGGTGATATAGGGATCAAGTTAAATTGAGTTTGTAGTAAAAATTTCTATTTCCAATATGCTGCTATAGGATAAGCACTAGATTGTTAACCACAGGCTGACAGTTCAAATTCACAAGCCTTTCCTCAGAAACCCTATACAGGGTCACTATGAGTTGGAGCCAACTTGATTGCACTTAACAACAACAACAATTTAACGAATATTTTCTGAAGATCCACTGTGTTAGGTGCTCAGAACACAGCAAGTGATTGAGGCAAACTGTCTGCCTTCATGGAAATGACATTCTATTGGGTAGTGTGTGAGATGAGACATTCAAAATGAAAACAAAATATATGTATACATACACATTTACATATGCATGTGAGTCTATGTGTGCACATACAATTTCAAATAGTGGTAAATTCTATGAAGAAAGAAATAGGCTGGTGTAATAGAGTGAGCTAACTACAACTAACGATGTCATCACCATCATCATCATTATAATGGTAATAGCACTGAATTTTTTGTATGTAATGTGTCACATAAATAATCACATACATATAACACACATAATGAGTGTCTTAGTCTGAGTTCTCTAGAGAAGCAAAGCTTATATATGCATATAAGTATATATATATA
>NW_006408749.1:4025148-4030218 GCF_000296735.1 Chrysochloris asiatica
TTTCCTGTTGATGTACTGCTGCAACTATTTCTGCAAAATTCTAATTGCATGGGATATTAATTAAATTGTTCTATAATATTCACATTTTTGTTAGATCACCTTTCTTTGGAATGTACTCAAATATGGATAGTTTCCAATTGACTAACTAGGTACGTGTCTTCCAAATTTCTTGACATAGATGAATGAGCACATCCAGTGCTGCATCTGTTTGTTGAAGCATTTCAATTGGTAGTCCACCAAATTCTGGAGCCTTGGTTTTCAATAATCGCTTCAGTGCAGATTGAACTTCTTTCTTCAATACTCTTAGACTGGATTCTCTACAGAAGCAAAACCAGTGAACTAATAATATATGTATATATAAAGAGAAGTTTATATTAAAGGAAATGACTTACACAGTTGCAGAGGTGGGCAAGTCTGAACTTTGTTTGGTCAGATGTCAGGCTGGAGGCTTCTGACTGACAGAGCTGTAGGGCTGATGAACCAAGATTGGCAGATCAAATGGCAGGCAGGCAGATTGGGCAGAAAAGATGTCCATCTGATGATGACTTCCATTACTAGAAGGCAATAGAGCAGGCCACTGGCTAAGTCCAAAGAACTGGAGGTTGGATGATGAGCCAGATGTAGAATTTAGAACTAGCCAAAAGCAAGCAAGCTTTAGTCAAGTGTTCAATAAATTGGAAGGAGGCCACACCCCTGAGGAAACATTCTTTCAATTGATTGGCTGCTCATAGCAGATCTCATCATGGGGAATTGTTATTGTTGTTGTTATGTGCTGCCAAGTCAGTTCTGATTCATAGCGAACATTCACAGAGTTTTCAAGGAGCAGCTGGTGAGTTTGAACCACCAACCTTGTGGTTAGCAGTTCAATGCTGATCCTACAGCCCCACACCAGGACTCTATGGGGGAGTTTTGTTGTTATTGTTGTTAAGTGCTGTGGCATTGGTTCTGACTCATAGCGACCCTGAAGAGGGTTTCTGAGGTGAATTTGAATAGCTGACCTTGTGGTTCAGTGCATTATCCCACAATGCCACACCAGGACTATGTATTAATTACCAAACCACTGAGGACCCTGGCTCAACAAAGTTGACACAAAACCTTCACTGTCAGAGCCACCCCTTGTCAAATTGTCAACTGTATGCATCTCCTTAAGCCATACATAATCTCTAAATAAGAAAATTATCCAACTCCACGGCACATAAAACAACAAAGTCCTAGTTGAACCAAACCTGCTATAATTAACATGTGTACTACCGAAAAAGCACTAACCCTCTTTACATCTTATATTTTATTAGTAAACTAAAAAAAAATTATTTCATATGTACATACTAGGAAAAATACTCCTAACAATTAAAGTATTTCTGCAACTGGTCACATGACCATTTAGAACTATCTTCTTCAACCATCTATTCCATATACTCACAGCTAGTTGTGGTTCTTTGTCTGGTTGGTGAGCCAAACCTTCATTCCTGAAGAGTCTGGACCATTTGTAGTCATATTGGAGTCGGGTTGCTTTAGTTTATCATTGACTTTAATCACAGGACATGGTAGTACTAAGAGTTATCTGAAGAAGTCTATTGGATCCTACACATGTTCTTCTTTACCTCTATCATTGCTGCTGTCATTGTTAGATGCCATGGAGTCAATACTGATCAGCAATGATAAGTTGGATTCATAAGAGGCCTTGGAACGAGGGGTATCATTGCTGATGTCTGATGGATCTTGGCTGAAAGCAGAGAATATCAGAAAGATGTGCCAGGCCCTTTTTTAGGTGCTGGAAATACAAAAGACATCCTCATTATCATGGAACTTTAAATATTTTGAAAAGACAGATGTGAGGGTGATCTGGTTTTGACATCTACCACCCCATTGAACTCCAGGGTAGATTCCACTTATCTGGCTGGATAGGCAGGTGTGCCATTCCTTCATCACCACTCCATATGTGTGTCTCCTGATCTTTTGCCAAGGATATACAAATAGCTACACTGTCCTGCTAGAATATCCAAACAAACTCTCAAGGTCGAGTATTTTGAAAGGAGACAGAAAAAAGATAGTTTATGCTAAGTTAGTTGTTGATAAGGAGAAAGGAGAAAAATAAAGCTGGAAAGGGCTATGTTGTTGTGATTATTAGGTGTTGTTGAGTCGGTTCTGACTGTAGAGATACAATACATAAGAGAACGAAATAGTGTCTGGCCCTACACGATCCTCACAATTGTTGTTTTGTTTACTGTGTCAGTTAATCTTGTTGGGGATCTTACTCTTCCTTGTTGACCCTCTATTATACAAAGCATGATGTGCTTCTTCAGGGACTAGTATGTCCCGATAACAAATCTGAAATATGAAAAACAAAGTTTCACCATACTTGCTTCTAAGGAGAATTCTAGCTGTACTTCCTGGAACACAGATTTGTTTGTTCTTCTGACAGTTCAAGGTACATTCAATGTTCTTCCCCAATGTTGTTGTTAGGTGCCATCAAGTCAGTACCGACCCATAGTCATCTTATGCACAGCAGAACGAAACACTGCCTGATCCTCGGCCAACCTCACTATTGTTGCCACACTTCAGTCCATCGATGCTGCCACTTGGCCAATCCATCTCGTTGGGAGTCAACCTCTTTTTCTCTGATACCAAACATGATATCCTTCTCCAGCGACTGGTCCCTCCTGACAATATGTCCAAAGTATGAGAGACGAAGTTTGTTCACCTTGGCTTCTAAGGAGCAGTCTGGCTGCACTTCTTCCAAAATAGATTTATTGGTTCTTTTGGCAGCCCATGACACTTTCAATATTCTCCTCCAACACCATAACTCAAAGGCATCAATTCTTCTACGGTCTTCTTTATTCACTGTCCAGCTTTTGCATGCAAATGAGGTTATTGAAAATACCATGGCTTGGGTCAGACGCACATTAGTCCTCAAGCTGACATAATTGCTCTTCAACACTTTATAAAGGTCTTGTGCAGCAGATTTGCCTAATGCAATACGTCGTCTGATCTCTTGACTGCTGCTTCCGTGAGTGTTGATAGTTGGTCCAAGAAGAATGAAGTCCTTGACAACTTCAATCTTTTCTCCATTGATAAGAATCTTGTTTATTGGTCCAGTGGTGAGGACTTTTGTTTTCTTTACACTGAGATGTAATCCATACCGAAGGCTATGCTTTTTGATCTTCATCAGTAAACATTTTAAGTATTTTTCACTTTCAGAAAGCTAGGTTGTATCATCTGCATATCACAGGTTGTTAATCCAATCCTGATGTCACGTTTTTCTTCATAGAACCCAGCTTTTTGGATTAATTGCTCAGCATAGAGGTTGAATAAGTATAGTGAAAGAATACAACCTTGTCGCACACCTTTCTTAATTTTAAAACATTCAGTGTTTCCATGCTCTGTTTGAACAACTGCTTCTTGGTCCAGGTACAGATTCCTCATGAGTACACATAAGTGTTCTGGAATACTCATACTTCGCAATGTTATCCATAGCTTGTCATGATCCACAGAATCTAAAGCCTTTGCATAGTGAATTAAGCACAGGTAAACATCTTTCTGATATTCTCTGCTTTTAGCCAAGATCCATTGCACATCAGCAATGATATCCCTCATTCCACGGCGTCTTCTGAATCTGGCTTGAACCTCTGGAAGTTCTCTGTCAATTTATGATTGTAGCCATTTCTGTATTACCTTTAGAAAACTTTACTCACATGGGATATCAAATATATTGTCCGATGATTTCCGCATTCTGTTGGGTCACCTCTCTTTGGAATGGGCACAAATATGGATCTCTTCCAATCAGTTGGCCAGATAGTTGACTCCCAAATTTCTTGGCATAGATGAGTGAGTGCCTCTTCTGCCACCTCACTTTCATGAAAGATTTCAATTTTGATTCCATCAGTTCCTGGTGCTTTGTTCTTTGCCAATTCCTTCAATGCACCTTGGACTTCCTCCTTCAGGATCATTGGCTCTTGATCATATGGTACCTCTTGAAATGGCTGAACATTAACCATTTCCTTTTGGTACAGTGACTCTGTGTATTCCTTCCATCTTCTCTTGATGCTTTCTGCATGCATCATTCAATAATTTGCCCAGAGAATCTTTCAATAACGAAAGTTGAGGCTTGAATTTTTTCCTTCCCCAATAGCATAATTCAAATGGATTTATTCTTATATGATCTTCCTTCTTCATTAGTTAACTTTCACATGCATATGAGGTAGTTGAAAATCTCAGGGCTTGAGTAAGGCACACCTTCATCCTCAAAATGACATCTTTGCTTTTTAATACTTTAAAGAGATCTTTTTATAGGAGATTTGGCAAATGAAATATGTTGTTTGATTTCTTGACTGCTGCTTCCATGAGTGTTGATTGTGGATCCAAGCAAAATGAAGTGTTTGACAACTTCGACCTTTTCTCCATTTATCATTATGTTATTTATTTGTCCATTTGTGAGGATTTTTTGCTTTCTTTACAATGAGGTGCAACCCATACTGAAGGCTGTGGTCTTTGATCTTCAGTATTTGAAGTCTTCATTGCTTCCAGCAAGGAAGTTTGTATCAGCTTATCACAGGTTGTTAATGAGTCCTCCTCCAAACCTAATGCTACATTGTTCTTCATGTAAGCCAACTTTTTGTATTATTTGCTCAGTAAGAAGATTGAATAAGTATGGTAAAGATACAACCCTGTTACACACCTTTCCTAATTTTAAACTATTCAGTATTACCTTGTTCTGTTCAAATAACTGCCTCTTGGTCTATGTGCAGGTTCCTCATGAGTGAAATTATTTGTCTGAAATATTCCTACTTCCCAATGCTTTCCATAGTTTATTCTGATCCACACAGTTGCGATCCAGCTGACATCAGCAATGATATACCTCATTCCAAGTCCTTTTCTGAATCTTGTCGAGGTCCTATGTCGGGGTCCAGCCTCAACAAGGAAGTGTGGGTGTCACGAAGAAGGGAGATCTGGCAGCGAAAGGGATAGAGAAAGAGAGAGAAGAAATATATACAAAAAAGACAGACACATAGATATGATGTAAGCTGGCAGGTAGGCAGATCTGCAAACATATTGCATAGCATTGCATGCAGA
>NW_006408749.1:4031038-4036609 GCF_000296735.1 Chrysochloris asiatica
AAAGAAAATTATACAGAGGTAGCCAACCAGTGAGTTCGCAAAAACCAATGAACCTGGAACGTCAAGAGGTCACTTCCCTTGGCCCTCAGGGTCCATGGCTCGCTATCCTGAGGAGGGCCTCAGAATTGGATTTTCGTCCATGTCACAGGGCCACTGATCAACCCAGGGTCTGTGTATGCTGACGCCAGCAGAATCTGAATTGAATTTTTTTTTTTTTTTTTAGTTTTTATTGTGAATTGAGTGATGGTTTACATGGAAGAACATCAGTTTTATACTCATCTTTTCATTGCAATGATTGCAATCTCCATGCATCATCATTCAACAGTATTTGTTTCTATTCCCTCTGTTTTTTTTGTTTTGATTGGGGGGAGTGTACACAAAAACAATTAGGAATACATAATCATTTAAACAACCAAAGGGCACATTCTGCAATTCTGCCTCCTGGACACCAGCACACAACCTTCCTCCTTTCATGAGTCTACAGTCCTCAGTTGCTCAATCTCTCCATGTCCTCATTTCTGTCTCCATCTCTGGCATAGCTGCTTCTCTGGATAGGGTCCCACATTCTTCTCATGCTCATTTCTCCCTTGATGGTCCTAGGGTCCTCTTTTCCTGGACTGTAAGATTAACTACTGCCTCCTTTTTGTTACAAAACTTCTACATTTACAGTTGTGACAGTCACAGTAGTCATGATAACAATTACTCACTATTGAATCATAAGAATCTTATCCACATCTCCTTTCACCCAACTTGTCTAGACACGATGAAAACTATTCAGTGGGGATTCAATGCTGCCCTGCACACTCTGAAACAAAACTCCCTCTTGAAAACTTATAAACCAGCCACTTTGTGCCTTTATAGCACCCCTCCCCTCATTTTAGGTAGGCAATGTCTAAGTTGTCCAACCCTATCAACTCTGTGTGCAGAGGGGATAGGTTTGATCCTTGATGTGAAGACTCATTCCCTCTCAGTTGGTATTTTGAGCTACCACATCCATAAGCATAGGTCAAGTTCATAAAATTTTAGCAATTTACACTTGTTTCCTTTATCACATTTACCTTCCTCTAGTTGAGTTCTGATCATCATCCATTGAAACTAGGTCAAATGGGTACTGTATGCAAGTCTGGGTGTTCTTGTGCATCTCCCCTCACTGCATCAGCTAGATGCTTCACTCTCAGCTCTAACCCTCTGTGGCTAGGTCTTTGTCCATGGGCTTAGGAGTCCCCAGGTCTTACCACACTTCAGACCAACTAGTCCTTCCTCTTCTCTCTCATATCCAGATCGATGGGAGTCTATGGAACATGTTCGAACTCAGCCTCTATCTTCATTGCTGCATTTCCCCAAGTTCCACTCACCGCTTGACCAACATTGTCGCCAGTAAGCTTACAAGCCTGGTCCTGTGTTCTCTTTAAATTTTAGTGTTGGAGAAGGGTTTGTCCTGAAGGGACTTGATTGCTTACCTTGATGGCTTCCCGGTGAACAACTTGCTTATTCTTCTAGTAGCCAATCAGACTGCCATTTTTGTTTTAGATTTTTCCTGCTGGTCAAGAAGTATCTTCTGTTCCTCTAGCCACTCCAGGCTGGTCTGCATGTCCTTTCAGTTGGGAATGTCCCACCTCAGAATGTTCTGGATGGGGCTCAGGATTCCACCTAATATCCTATGTCCTGTAAAGTCTCTTCAAGAAGCCTATTTCGCTGGGCAAGTTCTAGAATCCCTTTTAGGTGCTCCAATCAGTTATAGGCTGAAGACTGACTTAAAAGCTTTCTGTAATCATATTTCCCAATTTTCCTTTCTATCCCACTCAAGTGACTATTTTTCAATAGTAGTACAATATTCATTATTGTACTACTATTAGTAATACAATAGTACAATATTCATAAGAAACCAATATTCATAAGACAGTCAAGTATTTTAACATTATTTCCCCTCTTTTACCCATTCCAATTGTGCCTAGATCCCTGTATCACAGAGCCTGTTTTACCAAAGTTGCACATACTTCACTCTGTGCCATTTAGCCCATTCAAGCCTGCTTAAGAATTCCCCTATCTACCTTGTTCTTCTTTCCCCCTATCCATTCTTATATATTGCTCTCCCCAACACACAAATTATGTTGTGTCTATGCTCTACTCTGGGCTGTACTGTCCCCTCTCTCACCCCAGTAACCAACAAATAATTTTTTGTTTTCTTTAGTATGTGTATATTTTCTTAAGCTTTTATAACAATGGTCTTATGCAGTATTTTCCTTTCGTGGCTGACTAATGTCACTCAAAGGAGCACTGGTAGCGTTGTGGTTATGAATAGCGCAGCAAACCTTAAGGTCAGCAGTTCAAAACTACCAGTTGTTCTGAGGGAGAAAGATGAGGCTTTCTGCTCCTGTAAAGATTTACAGCCTCGGAAACCCTGTACAGGGTTGCTATGGGTCTTAACCGACTTGACAGCACTTAACAACAACAGTGTCACTCAGCATAATGTCCTCAAAGTTCATCCATGTTATGCTTCCTTGTTATTCTTCAAGGCAGCATAATATTCTATTGTGTGTATGTATCAAAGTTTGTTTATCCATTCTTCCACTGATGGGCACTTAGACTGTCTCCATCTTTTTGCTATTCTGAATAGTGCTGTGATAAACATTGGTGTGCATATATTTACTCATGTTCTGGCTCATATTTCTTGTGGCTATATACCAAGTAGAGGAATTGCTGGATTATAAGGCATTTCTATTTCCAAATTTCTGAGGAAGCGCCATACTGTTTTCTAGAGTGATTGAACCATTTACATTCCCATCAGCAATGTAGGCGGGTCCCAATCTCTCCATATCCTCACCAGCTTTTATTATCCTCTGCTTTTTATGAACTTCTCTTTTATTACTGGTGTGAGATAATATCTCATTGTTCTTTTGATTTTCATGTCTTTAGTAGTGTAGTGGTTATGAATCAGGCTGCGAACCTTAAGGTCAGCAGTTCGAAACTACCAGCTGTTCCACGGGAGAAAGATGAGGCTTTCTACTCTTGTAAAGATTTACAGCCTTGGAAACCCTGTACAGGGTCACTATGAGTTGGAACCGACTCCATGGCACATCACAACAATGAATGATTAATAATCATGACCATGTCGTCATATATTTGTTGACTGTCCGAATGTCTTCCATGTTGCAGTGAAGATATACTTCTTTCATTATATTTTTAAATAATGAGAATGGCACAGGAATGTAGTATTTCATTCTGTTGTGTATGGGACCTCCATGATTTGGCATAATGACAGTTTACAATAATTTGGTTAGATTATTTGGTATGGTGTGTTCCTTCTATTGTTGTTAGGTACAATTGAGTCATTAATACATAATTAAACAATGCCCAGGGGTGCCATCTATGGATCACAGAATTATTTGAATTATGTTATTATATATTTCAACCACACCAACAGTCATCAACATATCATCATTTCAGGAATTAGAGTCTTTTACTTAGAATCTACCAATAACTAAGTGCTTTCTTGTAATAATAGCCTGGGTGGTGTATGTAGCATGCACTTCTAAAGAAGTAGCTGTCTCTAAGTGTATTAATATGTGTTATTCCATTGCATGATATGGTTATTAATAAATCTTAGCTAAGGCAAGATTTTGTCCAAATTGTTACTATTACAGTTTCCTCCTTCTGTCTTTGTCGTATTCTTTAAGTGTACATTTTATTAATTTTTTATTAAGAAAATTGAATCAATTTATGGTAACCTTTTTCATTAATCTCTTCCTCTCTGCCTTAACCGCTCCTTCCCAGGAGTCCAAAGGAATATATGTTTCTGATATATTCCAAGGGTTGCCTGTGATTTCCTATCACCTTTCAAGACTATTACCAAATGCTATGCCAATTCATTAAAGAACATAAAAACAGAAGGTGAGATCACATTCTTTATATACCTGTAACCCTATTTTGCTATTTTTCACTTTTCTATTTTTGTTGTGTCTTTTTTCTATTGTTGTTGTTGTTTTAAATGCTGTCCAGTTGGTTCTGACTCATAGCAACCCTGTAAAGGGTTTCCAAGGAGTGGCTGGTGAGTTTGAACCGCCAGCCTTGTGTTTCAAACCAACATTGCATTCCAGTGCTTTATCCCTGGTGCCATACTTCAATATTCCCACCCTAGGCTTGAATTTTTCTTCAGGTCCTTCAGCTTGAAAAATGTTGGGTGTGTCCTTCCTTTTTGGTTTTCTAACTCCAGGTCTTTGCACATTTCATTTGACTACATTACTTTGTCGACTCGATCTGCATCTTTACTTCATCATTTCTTCCAGTCACTTTAGCTTCTCTAAGTTTTACAAAAGTTCAGAGTCTTTTTGATATTTCCCTTCTTTCCAATGATTTTTGGTTTTCTTTTTGTATGATGTTCTTGATGCCATCCCACAACTCCTCTTGTCTTTGAACATTAGTGTCTAATGCATCAAATCTGTTATTGAGATCATCTCTAAATTCAGGTGGTATATACTCAAGGTCATATTCTGGCTCTAATGGACTTGTTTTAATTTTCTTCAGATGCAACTTGTATATGAGAAACTGGTCTTGTTTTGGCTAATGATACTGAGCTTCTCCATCATCTCTTCCCACAGATTTAGTCAATTTGATTCCTGTGTATTCTATCTAGTGAGGTCCACATCTATGTTGTTGTTTTTAGGTGCTGTTGAGTCAATTTCAACTCCTAGTGATCCTATTTACAACATAATGAAACACTGCTGGGTCCTTCACCATCCTAATTTTTGTTACATTCGAGCCCTTTGCTGCTGCCATTTTGTCAATCTTTCTGGTTTGAGGTCTTCCTCTTTTTCGCCTATCCTCCACTTTATCAACCATGACCTCCTTCTTCAGGGACTGGTCCCTCCTGATAATATGTATGAAATATGAGAGATGAGCCTTTTGGTTGTACTTCTAACACAGATTTGTTTGTTCTTTTGGCAGTCCTTGGTGCATTTAATATTCTTCTCCAACAACAAATTCAAATTCTTCTATAATTTTCCTTATTAATTTCTCAACTTCCACGTGCATATGAGATGATCTAAAATACCATGGCTTGGGATCAGGCTCACCTTAGTTCTCCAATTAACATCTTTGCTCTTGAGCACTTTATAGGGGTCTTTTCCAGCAGATTTGCCTAACACAATATGTCCTTTGATTTCTTGACTGCTGCTTCCATGTGTGTTGATTGTGGATCCAAACAAAATTATGTCTTTGACAATTTCAATCTTTTCTGCATTTTTCATGATGTTATATGTTGGTCAAATTGTGAATATTCTTTTTTTTCTTTACATCAAAGTGTAAACCCTACTGAAGGCTGTAGTCTTTGATATTAATCAGTATTTTAAATCCTTTTTGCATCCAGCAAGGTTGTATCATCTGCATATTACAGACTTTTAATTTGCCTTCCTTCAATCCTGTTGTCACATTCTTCTTCATATAACCCAGCTTCTTGGATTATTTCTCAGTATACACACTGAAATACTGTGGTGAGAGGATACAAACCTGGACCATACCTTTCCTGATTTTAAGCCATTCAGTATCCCCTTGCTCTGTCTTTTTTTTTTTTTT
>NW_006408749.1:4039199-4043967 GCF_000296735.1 Chrysochloris asiatica
CACCCCTATAGTCACCAGAATGGAGGTGCGCAGACAGCAAGGGACCAATGAACAGCTACCAAAAGAAAAGAATGTCCACACCTTTATCTCAGCAGCTCTGCCAGGCGTCTGTGGCCGCTCTGATCCTTTCCCCACATGGTCTCACCCAAGATGGTGACTCCTGGAGCAGCCGAGTGTCCTGGACTAGAAAGCAATAGATTTCTTGCCTCTGCCACAAACTCCCCCAGCTGCGAGCCCTCCAACCTTCCAAGCACTCCCTCATATGTGGTTCAGAGTTCTGGGACCATCCCCTGAGCCTGCTTGGTCGGGCACTCTGTGTTGTTGGAGGAGCTGTCTGCTATACGTCCACCCGATCTGCCATCCTGCTTGCCCTCCTTGCTCTGCCTTTTGGTACAGGTTCCTCATAAGCACAATTAAGTGGTCTGGAATACTCATTTTTTGCAATGTTATCCATTTCTCATGATCCACAGTCAAAAATCATTGCATAGTTGATTAAACAAAATTAAACATTTTTCTGTTTAGCTGTCATTTATGTTTTTGAAAAAAAAAAAAGGTATTTTCAATGAATAATTCATTGATCTTGCAAAATTTTGTCTCGTGTATAGTTTCTATCACCACACCATATTTTTCAACTGCGGATCCTTCTTTGTTTCCAACATTCAGATTCCAGTCACCAGTTTGTCAATGCATCTTGATTGCA
Source organism: Chrysochloris asiatica (assembly GCF_000296735.1). NCBI lineage: Eukaryota > Metazoa > Chordata > Mammalia > Afrosoricida > Chrysochloridae > Chrysochloris > Chrysochloris asiatica. The sequence goes on from NW_006408749.1 coordinate 4,039,900, forward strand.
TTTCTGATCAATTTAAGACTATAAAAGTTGGTAGAATTCTTCAATTTTATCATTTTTGGATTTACTGGTTAGTGTATAAATTTGAATAATAATTTTATTAACTGGTCTTCCTTGCAAGTGTATGGGTATTATCCCATCATGGACAATACTGTATTTACAGATAAATCTTGAAATATTCTTTTTGAAGAGGAATGTGACACCATGTCTCTTCAATTTATTGTTCCAAGCACAGTATACCATATAATTGTGCAATTCAGAATAGACAATATTAGGCCATTTCAGCTGACTAATGCCTAGGATATGGATTTTTATGTATTCCGTTTCATTTTAGACAACTACTAATTTTCTTAGATTCATACTTAAAAAATTTCACATCCTGATTGGTAATGGATGATTACAGCTATTTCTTCTTATCATGAGTTGTGCCCAATCAACAAATAAAGTTCCCAAATGCTTTGTTCCATCCATGTCATGAAGGTCAACTCTACTTTAAGGAGGCAGCTCTTTCCAGTTGTAGTTTGAGTGTCTTCCCACCTGAGGGGATTGTCTCCCAGCACTATATAGGACATTGATCTGTCAGTTTGTTGTAGTGTGGTGGCTTGTGTGCTGCTGGAAGCTATGGAATGGGTATTTCCAACACCAGCAAGGATTAGATTATCTGAAGAAAACATGGCTTCAGGATTGGAGGAAGTGTCATTAACAACCTGTGATATGCAGATGACACAACCTTGTTTGCTGGAAATGAACAGGACTTTAAATAGTTACTAATGAACATCAAAGACTGGGGCCTATCTTCAGTATGGATTACATTTCAATGCAAAGGAAAGGAAAATCCTCACAACTGGAATAATAAATAACATCATGATAAATGGAGAAAAGACTGAAGTTGTCAAAGACTTCATTTTGCTTGCATCCACAATCAATGCTTCTAGAATCAACATTAGGTAAATCTGCTGCCTCTTTAAAGTGGTTCAGAGCAAAGAAGTCAGTTTGAGGACTAAGTTGTACCTGACATGAACCATAGTATTTTCAGTCACTGCATATGCATGTGAATGTTTGATACTGAATAAAGAAAACCATAGAAGAATCAATGCATTTGAATTATGGTGTTGGCAAAGAATATTGACAGTACCATGGACTGCCAGAAGAACCAACAAATTTGTCTTGGAAGAAGTGCAGTCAGAACGCTCCTTAAAAGGAAGAATGACCAAACTTTGGCTTTCTTGCTTTGAACCTATTGTCAGGAGGGACCAGTCCCTGGAGAAAGACACAGTTGGAAAAGTGGAGGGTCAGTGGAAAAGAGGAAAACCTCTAATGAGATGGATTGACACAGTGGCAGCAACAATGGGCTCAAACATAACAAGAATTGTGAGGATGTCACAGGACCGGACAATGTTTCCTTCTTTTGTGCAGGTCACAGTGAGTTGGTACCTATTCGAAGACACCTAACAACAACCTAACAGGCGTTCCCATGGTGGACAGGTTTTAATGGAACTTCCAGACTAAGACAGACTAGAAAAAGGAGATGTGGATCATTTTTGAAGGATTAGATATGCAAAAACATATTAATGGTAGCAAAAAAGGGTAATAGGAAATACCAGAAATGTTATAATGAATGTTATGGCTTCAAATATAGAGGAGGGAAGGAATTACTGAGAAAGAGGCATTGAAGAGCTGAAAGAAATATGCACATCTGGAGATGAGCTTTCTTGGCAGAGGGTTCAGGACAAAGGCCCCAACCTAAGGAATGACTGATGTGTATACAGAGTTACAAAGGGGAAGTAGCATGAATGAGAGGAACAGCAGCCAGAAGTGAGGCCTGAGAGGATACTGTGGAATCAGAAGCTAGATTGTGAGGACCTTGTGAGTCATAGTGTGAGTTGGGGAGCTGTGAAGAATTTAGAAGGATTTTCTTTGCTGTGTGGACATTAGGCTGAAAGAGAGTAAGAATATAGATATACTTCCATTTTGCCTACTGTCACCAGCAAAGAAAATGAGAGATGGAGAAAAGTTTTCTTGATAGAAAGACTCAATCCTATTGTTGTTGTTTTTTAGTGCCTTTGAGACAATTCTGACCCAGATCAACCCTGTACAGGGTTTTCGAGAACAGCTGGTGGGTTTGAACTGCCGTTTTTGTGCATTGCCATTGAGTACTTATCCTACAGTGCCAGTTGAGGTTGTAGCTGTGAAACATCAAATGAAGGATAGAGATATACCAAAACATGCACCGATTTAACAATTTTGTTATTATCAGGTGTTTCCTGGGTGTAGGTTGAGTGTTTGAATGGCCTCAAGGCATTACCTCCTTTCAGCTATCATCACTGTGACAACAGCCTCTTTTATGATCTTGGTGCCTGAAAGACAAGGCTTAAAACTGGTTCAACCCAGTTGACTTTCTGCTGAAAATTAGCACTTCAACTCCAAATATGGAAATGTGATGGCTCTATAGAATAAGCACTGGATTGCTAGCCACAACATCTGTGGTTCCAACCTACCACCTTGAGAGAAAGATGAGGCTTTATGGTCACATAGATTTAAAGCCTCAGGAAACATTATGTAGAGTCACTACAAGTCTTAACTGATTCCAAGACATTTAACAACACCAATAACATTGTCAGATATAATGAATTAGAATCTATTTTCTAACATATTTTAAATGTATCTTACATATTGAGAAGCACCTAGAATCAATAATTATTATCTGTGAATCTTGTTAAAAGGCAGATTCTCATTCAGTATATCTAGGATAGAAATGCTCCTATCAACAGGGGGCTCAACCAGAATAACCAGGTTCAAAGCTCTGCTGGAAAAGGACTATACTCTTGGTGAAATTCCAAAGTTCAAATGCTTCCTTCCTCCTTGCAATGTCTTTTTTTTTTTTTTAATAATGTTTTTCCCCTCTCAGATTTAATTTTAGGCATTTGCCACAAAAGTATCATCAGGTTGCTTAGTGAAAACAACTGGGTGTCTGAGAGATCTGGGTAATTGGTTAAATATGTGATTTCCTCTTTGGATGAGGAAATGTTATCCAAGGCTTTAGTATTGTCCATTTTCTTAAATTACATTTACTTTGAATATCTAGAAATATGAGTACAGGCTATTTCTTAATTTGCTGTCTTTTAAGAAGTGGTCTAGATGTGAATCTATGTCACATCCTGACTGTTGCTAATTGCACCCAGAGGCAGGGAACACATTTGGCAAATTTAGTAAATGGGCTTCAAGAAGGGTGAAAGAGTATAATGTTCTTAGCCATCAGTTGGCCGTAATGAACACAAGGCTAAGGTTGTATCTGTGCAGACTGAATGATATGATTATGACACAGCTAATCTGTTAATTTCCACTGCCTTATTGATTCACTTTTTGCCTCCCAGTGCTGTGTTGAATACAAAAAAGATTGATATGAATCAGGGTTTTTACCAATCACTACCCATAATACTCAATGACATGTCACCACTACCACCACCCATAATACTGGGTTGTCATCAACCTCACACTTTTCTAATGAGCCATTGCTAATGTACCTAGCCATTTTTGAGTTATTTTCACATGCATCTCATTTAATCATTGTAATCAGAGCAGGGTAGAGATTATGCCTATTTTCAAATAAGGAAATTGAGGTTCAGAAGAGGTGAAAGATATTGACAGTAGCCAGAGTAGCAAATCCATATCTGGAATCTTGTCTTCTAAGTCCAAGTATATTGATCCTTATTGGACAAGAATTGCTGCCTGTCACAGGATTGAGTTGTTATTTTTGTTAAGCGCAAGTCAAGTCGGTTCTAACCCATAGCAACCCTATAAGGTTTCTGAGGAGCGGCTGGTGAGCTTGAACTGCCGACTTGTGTTTCAAACCGGCTTTGCAGTCCAGCACATTAATTCACAGTGCCACACCAAAACTCCACCACAGCATTGTTGTTGTCAGGTGCCATCGAGTCGGAACCGACTCATAGTGACCCCATGCACAGCAGAACGAAACAATGTCCGATCCTGGGCAAACCTCACTACCGCTGCCACACTTGAGTCCATCAATGATGCCACCTGGCCAATCCATCTCATTAGGGGTCTTCCTCT
>NW_006408749.1:4045237-4047985 GCF_000296735.1 Chrysochloris asiatica
CTGTAAGTGATTGGATAATATCCATGCGCCTACAGGGAAGCCCAGTTAATACCACTATTATTCAAATTTATGCACCAACCACTAAAGCCAGTGAAGATGACATAGAAGAATTCTACCAACTTCTTCAGTCTGAAATCGATCAAACCACAGCATTGGCAGTCTTTATTAAGGTACCTGTTTACACAGGATGCTGTACTAGGCATAAAATATAAATGTACATAGATTCGTTTTCTTGAAATCTTTGTTGTCTATATGCATATGACATATGACAAATAGGGGCACATTAGTAAAACAAATGTCAAATTTGTAGACATTGAATTTGGTTTGAAGTATGGATACTTTAGGAGTCCTCATGTGGCACTGTAGGGTAAGTTGTTGTTATGTGCCGTGGAGTCGCTTCCGACTCATAGTGTCCCTGTACAGGGTTTCCAAGGCTGTAAATCTTCATGGGAGCAGAGAGCCTCATCTTTCTCCCGCGGAACAGCTGGTAGTTTCAAACTGCTAACTGTGAGATTAGCAGCCTGATTCGTAACCACTACACTACCACTAGAGTAAGTACTGGACCATAAAGTTGGCAGCTGCTCCTCAGAGACCCTATAGAAGGTCCCTATGTTTCAGAATCAATTTGATGACACTTAACAGCAATAACAATAGGTACTTTGGTGTTGAAAAGAAGTTGAATAAGCTTTTAGTCATGGTCTGAGTGACAACTAGGGTAATGAACCACCCCAATCTTCCTAGTACTTTGGAAGCTCTCAGTGCTAATACCAGGAACATCCTAGGCAAAATAGTGACCTTAGACAACCAAACTTACCCTGGCAGCAAAATATGAAGATGGCAGATTGGCATAGAAGGAGCACTGGATCTGGAGTTTAAAATCTGAGTTAAAACTTGGTTCTTTGACCTATCAGCTATGTAACATGGGGAATATCATTGCTCCTTTCTAAGTCATAGGTTCATCATCTCTAAAATAGTACTTACGTCCTAGTTGTTAAGTGCTGTCTGGTTAATTCTGACTCATAACAAACTTGTATAGCATTTTCACAGAGCAGCTGGTGGGTTTGAACCAACCTTACAGTTAGCAGTCCAGTATTTACTGTTGTTCTAAGGTTGAGCATGCATCACTATGTATATCTGTCCCATGTAGCCCATGCAAACCTGTCTCAGTGTTCCCCTATCTAATTTTTTCTTCCACCCCTTCCCCCTTCTTGTGTATTGCCCTCCCAACACCTGAACTATGATGTGTCTGCCCACTACCCTGTGCTCTACTGCCACCTCGCTCCACCTCCCCCAAAACCCCCATCCACCCCTACTGTTAACTAACTTAGAATTTATCCCCCCTTTCAGTATGGGTATCTTTTCTTAATTAAGCTTTACAATAATGGTCTTATTAAATAGTTGTCCTTTTGTGACCTCAAGGTTCATCCAAGTTACGTGATGGCTTACAGCTTCCTTGTTATTCTTCAAGGTAGCATAATATTCCATTATGTGTACATACCAAAGTTTGTTTATCCATTCTTCCATTGATGGGCACTTAGGCTGTCTCCATCTTTTTGCTATTGTAAATAGTGCTGCTATGAACATTGGTGTGCATACTCTTGGTAAGGCTCATATTTCTTGTGGAATTCCAAGTAGAGGAATTGCTGGATCATATGGTATTTCTTTTTCCAACTTTCTGAGGAAGCACCGCACTATTTTCCAGAGTGGTTGGACCATTTTGAATTGTAAACAGCAATGTAGGAGGGTCTCAGTCTCTTCACATCCTCACCAGCATTTATTGTCCTCTGGTTTTTTGAACTTCGCTGTTATTGCTGGTGTGAGATGATATCTCATTGTTTTGATTTGCATCTCTCTAATGCCTAATGATTGTGAATATGTCTTCATATGTTTGTTGACTACCTGAATGTCTTCCTTGGTGAAGTGTCTGTTCATGTCCTGTGCCCATTTTTAAACTGGGTTACTTGTCTTTTTCTTGTAGAGGTGTTGTAGTTTCCTATAGATAGTAGAAATTAGTCCCTTGTCTGATATGTCATTGCAAAAGATTTTTTTCCCAGACTGTGTGTTCCCTTTTTACTCTTTTGGTGAAATCCTTTGATGCACATATGTTTCACATTTTTAGAACGTCCCAATCATCTATTTTGTCTTCTTTTGTTTGTGTAATTTTCACAATGTTTGGTAGTCTGTGTGCCCTGGATTGTTGTTGTTGTTGTTAGGTGCCATTGAGGTAGTAATGACTTACAGTGACCCCTATGCACAACAGAATGAAATACTGCCCTGTCCTGGGCCAAACTCAAAATTGTTGCCACGCTTGAGCCCTTTAATGCTGCCATTTTGCCAATCCATCTCGCTGGGGGTCTTCGTCTTTTTCTCTGACCCTCCACCTTACCAACCATGATATCCTTCTCCAGTGACTGGTCCCTCCTGAGAATATGTCTGAAATATAAGAGACGAAGTTTGGCCTAATGCAGGCTGCTTCCTTGAGTTTTGATAGTTGATCCAAGAAGAATGCAGTCCTTGACAACTTCAATATTTTCTCTGTTGATAAGAATGTTGTTCATTGGTTCAGTAGTGGGGAATTTTGTTTTATTTACATTGAGATGCAATCCATACCGAAGACTGTTGTCTTTAATCTGCATTGTTGTTGTTGTTATTAAGTGTCGTTGTGTCGGTTCCGACCCATAGCGACCCTGTACAGGGTTTCCGAGGCTGTAAATCTTTACGGGAACAGAAAGCCTCATCTTTCTCCCG
>NW_006408749.1:4048913-4056304 GCF_000296735.1 Chrysochloris asiatica
TACTTCCTCTTTGCCAATTTGGATGCCTTTAATTTCCCTTTCTTACCTTACAGCTCTAGCTAAGACTTCCTAAACAATATTGGATAGGAGTGTTGATAAAGGGCATCCTTGTCACGTACCTGTTGGCAAGGGGAAGGCTTCAGTTTCTCTCAATTGAGAGTGATGTTAGTTTTTGATTTTGTATATATGCTCTTAGTTATGTTGAGGAATTTCCCTTCATTTCCATTTTATTGAGTGTTTTTTTTTTTATCAGGAATGGGAGTTGGATTTTGTCAAATGCCTTTTCTGCATCAATTTATATGATCATGTGGTTCCTTTCTTTTTTCTTATTTACATTGATTGTTTTTCTAATGTTGAAACACCCTTGCATCCCTGATATGAATCCCACTTGGTCATGATGTATTATTATTATTATTTGATATGTTGTTGAATCCTGTGGCTAGGATTTTGTTGAGAATTTTTGCATGTATGTTCATGAGGGATATTGGTGTATAATTTTCTTTGTTAGTGATGTTTTTGGTATGAGGGTTTTGGTATGAGGGTTACTCATGCTTCATAAAATGTATTATGGAGTTTTCCATCCTATTGTAAATTCTGGAATAATTTGAGTAGAATTGGTGACAGCTCTTCCCTGAATGTTTGTAAAACTCACCAGTGAAGCATGGACTTCTTTTGGTTGGAGTTTTTTTTTTTTGATGACCTGGCTAATTTCTTCCTTTGTTATAGATCTGTTCTAGTTTTCTACTTCATGCTGTGTAAGTTTATGTAGTTTATGCTTTTCTAAAAATGTGTGCATCTCCTAGATTTTCAGATTTGTTGGAGAACAACTCTTCATAATATTCTGTTATTATCCTTTTTATTTCTGTTGGCTCCTGTGTGACATCACCCATGTGGTTTCTTATGTATGTTATTTGTGTCTTCTCTTTCTTTTATTTTGTTAGGTTTTCCAGTGGTTTCTCAATTTTATTAATTCTTTCAAAGAACTAGCTTCTTGTCCTTTTGATTTTTTTCTACAGTTTTTTTGTTTTCTATTTCATTTATTTCTGCTCTAATCTTTATTATTTCCTTTCTTCTGTTGACTATAGGTTTTCTTTGCTGGTATGTTTCTAGTTGTTGGAGATGTTGTATTAATGTGTTGATTTCAGTTCTTATTTCTTTTTGGATGTGTGTATTTATTGCAGTAAACTGTCTTCTCAGCATTGCTTTAGCTGTGTCCCAAACATTATGGTATGTTGTGTTTTTGTTCTCATTTGTTTCTAGGAACTGTGTGAATTCTGGTTTCATTTGTTCTACTACCCAATAGCTTGTTGTTGTTGTTGTTGTTAGGTGCCATCAAGTCAGTACCGACCCATAGTGACCCTATGCACAGCAAAACGAAACACTGCCTGATCTTGGGCCAACCTCACTGTTGTTACCGCACTTGAGTACATCGATTCTGCCACCTGGCCAATCCATCTCATGGGGGTCTTCCTCTTTTTCCCTGAACTTCCACCCTATCAAACATGATATCCTTCTCCAGCAACTGGTCCCTCCTGACAATATGTCCAAAGTATGATACACGAAGTTTGGCCATCCTGGGGCTGGCCTCCAAGGAGCACTCTGGCTGCACTTCTTCCAACATGGATCTGTTTGCTCTTTTGGCAGCCCATGGCACATTCAATATTCTCCTCTAACAAATATTCTCCTCTAACAAATGTGTCAATTCTTTTATGGTCTTCCTTATTCACTGTCCAGCTTTCACATGCATATGAGGTTATTGAAAATACCATGGACTAGGTCAGGTGCACTTTAGTCCTCAAGCTGACATCTTTGCTTTTCAACACTTTAAAAAGGTCTGTGCAGCAGATTTGCTTAATGCAATAAGTCGTTTAATTTCTTGACTGCTGCTTCCATGAGTGCTGATAGTTGATCCAAGAAGGATGAAGTCCTTGACAACTTCAATCTTTTTTCCATTGACAAGAATGTTGTTTATTGATCCAGTGGTGAGGATTTTTGTTTTCTTGACATTGAGATGTAATCCATACCGGAGGCTGTGGTCTTTGATCTTCATTAGTAAATGTTTTAAGTCCTCTTCACTTTCAGCCAGGAAACTTTACAAAGACACAGAGGAACTAAAGAACACAATCAGCCAACTGGACCTCATAGATATGTACAGAGCATTCAACCCAACAACAGATCAATACACATTATTTTCCAGCGCACATGCAACATTCTCCAGAATAGACCATATGTTTGGTCACAAAACAAGCCTCCATAAATTTACAAATATCAAAATACTACAAAGCATTTTCTCAGATCACAATGCTATCAAATTAGAAATCAACAATAGGAAGACCAAGGAAATGAATTGAAATACGTGGAAACTGAATAACACCCTGCTGAAAAGCTATTCTTATTTTATTTCCTTACTCTTCCTATTGGATATGTAAAGGCATTTGACCATGTGGATCATGACAAACTATGGATAACATTGTTAAGAATGGGTATTCCAGAACACTTAATTGTGCTCATGAGGAACCTGTGCATAGACCAAGAGGCAGTTTTTTAGAAGAAAACAAGAGGATGCTGAATGATTTAAAAACAAGAAATGTGTGTGCCAGGGTTGTATCCTCTCACCATAACTATTCAATCTGTATGCTGAGCAAATAATTTGACAAACTGGAGTTTATGAAGTAAAACATGGAATCAGGATTGGAGGAAGACTCATAACAACCTGTAATAGACAGATGATACAACCTCAATTGCTGAAAGGGAAGAGGACTTAAAATACTAATGATGATCAAAGATTTGATATGAATTGCACCTCAGTGTAAGAAAATGAAAATCCTCACAATTGATCCAATAAATAACATACCTCACTAGTGTTATTATTTCCCTTATAGATCTGGCTATTGTTTGGATTCCTGATGTGGCTCTGAAGGATAAGCACTGGACTGCAAGATGGTAGTTCAAACTCATCAGCCACTCCTTGGAAACTCTACAGGGTTGCTATGAGTCGGAACGACTCAACAGCACCTAACAACAACAACAACAATTGTTTGGCTGAAATTTGAGGATAGTTAAGGTTTATAGATGTCAGCTTGAGGACTAAAGTGCGCCTGACCCAGTCCATGGTATTTTCAGTTACCTCATATGCATGTGAAAGCTGGACAGTGAATAAGGAAGACCGTACAAGAATTGATGCTTTTGAGTTATGGTGTTGGAGGAGAATACTGAAAGTGCCATGGGCTGCCAAAAGAACCAAAAGATCTGTTTTGGAAGACGTGCAGCCAGAGTACCCCTTGGAGGCCAAGATGGCCAAACTTCGTGTATCATACTTTAAACATATTGTCAGGAGGGACCAATTGCTGGAGAAGGATATTATGTTTGGTAAGGTGGAGGGTCAGAGAAAAAGAGGAAGACCCCCAATGAGATGGATTGGCCAAGTGGCAGCATCGATGGACTCAAGTGTGGCAACATTAGTGTGGTTGGACCAGGATCAGGCAGTATTTCATTCTGCTGTGCATAACGTCACTGTGGGTTGGTACCGACTCGATGGCACCTACAACAACAACAAGGTTTATAGTCTCGGGTTCCATCAGTTTCTATCCAAGCAGTAAGTATGGACTTTTTTATGATTTTGAGTTTTGTTCCACATTTTCCTCCCACTCAGTTAGGACCTTCTAATGTGATCTCTTTCAGAAGAGTTGGTGATGTTTTCATGCTGCATTAGTTTATTGGACTAATATTTTCCCATTGGTCTTAGACTTTCCTTGCTCTTCTTTCCTCTCTATGGGAGAGAACAATAGTTACACCTTAGATGAATGCTCATGAGATTTAAAAATCCCAGCCGCTACTCACCAAAGTGTGATGTAAGACATTGCCTTTGTGAACTATATTATACCAATTGACCCTGGTGTCCCCTAAAACTATGGTTCTGAGCACCCAGGTAAAGCCACTCATTCCACAAAAGTGTTTGTTTATTTCTAAAACATGTTAGTTAATAACTTTCCCCTTTGTATGCTCCATTACATTCATGGATATATTTTCAGCAATGGCAAATAACTATGTATATATTGTTGTTGCTGTTAAGTGCTGTTGAGTTGGTTCTGACTCATAGTGTCCCTGCATAGGGTTTCCAAGGAGCAGCTGGTAGGTTTGAACCACCTACCTTGTGGTTCACAGTCTAGTGCTTATCTTATAGCACTACATCAGGAGCCCTATGTAGAAATATTCTTTGTCAAATCTCTATATATTTCTGGGTATATTCCCACTCTCCCTCCCACACCCATTCAGCCAGAATATTTATCTATGCATCTACTCATAGGTCACCTTTATTCTTGCTTCCAAGTTTCAGTGGTTGAAGATGAACATGGATTTGGAGTAGACTTTGAAAGGCAATATAAGAAACTCAATGGAAGTTTGTATAAATTAGGAAGTTGAGCAAATATAATGATTCGTTAATAATCTGTAATGTCCATAATAAGGAGCTCTGGTAGCATAGTGGTTACGAATTAGGCTGTGAACCTCAAGGTGAGCAGTTTGAAACTACCAGCTCTTCTGCAGAAAAAAGATGAGGTTTTCTGCTCCCGTAAAGATTTACAGCCTCGGAAACCCTGTACAGGGTTGCTATGAGTCGAAACCGACTCCATGGCACATAACAAAAACAACAATGTCCGTAATGGGAACTGGGTCTCTTCATGTTCACCATTTTATTTTCAGGGCCTAGTACAGTGTTGGCCCGTATATGTAGCTTTCCACTACATATTTGTTGAATGAAATATTTATTGTCTTGATAGTTACTTGACTTTTCCTTATCATCTACCTTATAGACATTTAGGTATGGTTGTCTAGATTAACATAGCAAGGTAGCAAGAAAGACTGGAGGAAGCACCCTCTGTCCCTTCAACATCCTGTACATTTTCTGGGGGGTGGGGTGAGGTGGGGTGGGCGGCAGTGTGTTCCCAACAGGTTTATACTATCCGTATTTTTACTGGGGAGTTTGGAACTCAATAAAAATAAAACTTTGGGTCTTTATTATATATTTTTTAATAAAGTTCATAGTTCGGTCAAATCTTTTGAGGTAGATTCTTCTGTTACAAAGACTAGCTTTAGGAAAGACTTCTGTTACAACAAAGCCTTACTAGTTAAGAAAGTTGAATGAACTTATTCATGTCCCTGTTGTTGTTAAGTGCCATCTAGTCAGTTCTGATTCACAATGACCCTGTGTAGGGTTTCTAAGGAATGGTCCAGTGCTTATCCTACAGTGCCACACCAGGACTTCATTCATGTTACTATTCCTATTAAGCACCATGGAGTCAGTTCCAACTCATAGAGACCCTGTATAGTGTTTCTAAGGAGTATCTGGTGGGTTTGAAATATTGATCTTGTGGTTCGCATTCCAGTGCTTATCCTACAGTGCCACACTAGAACTCCATTCATGTCACTAGCTGTCTTTGAAGATACTAAACAAAAGACTACAAACCAGTGCCCTAGCAGCCTACAAGTGCTCCATAGCTTCCAAAGTACTTATTTTACATCAAGGTATAAGCATTGTTAAGTATCTGAAATCCAAAACTTGGAAAAGGTCAAATAAACAGATATATTTGGCCTTTTTATTCCCTCTACTTCGACAAGGAAGAATAAATAAGCTGACATAAGCAACAGAGTTTTTTAAATTAATTTTTAAAATTTCCAAGGGTTAGTGTGGACTTCACCCCAAGTTTCTAAATATGGTTATGTCTTTAGAACTAAATGACAAAAAAAAAAAAACAAAAAAAAAACCCAACTCTTCTCCATTGAGATTTTAAGTCTGTTTTTCATGTAATTACTATGTTCTGAGTATTTGAAAAAATGGCAGTTTATGTAAAGTAGAAAGAGCTGATAACTGTTAGTTGCCCAGAGTGATTAATTAAAAAATATTCCATTTCCTAATCAAACTGAGTAAATATGAGTTGATTGTTAAGATATTTCTGTTATGGTTTATATATTTTAATTTATTTAATAGTCACAGTCCAGTTATTTCCTCTGAGATAAATTACTTGCAAGTATGTTGTTTATGGATCTAAGATCCAAACAATCAAACTTTCTTTAAACTAATAAAATGTTATAAAAATAAGCTCATAGTTTCATACAAGTATTTATTTACATGAAAATGAAACACTAATGCTTATGTTAGCTATTTGAAGATAGAGTGACCTTGATGGTCCTACAGCACACATTTTAAAACAAAAAAATATGTAGAGACAAGTAGGCTTCATACGTTCAAAATTCTTTGTCTCTGGTTTAACAGTTTGATTATTATGTATCAAGGATTGAATTAATTTTATCCTGCCTGAGTTCATTGGGGTTCTTAAATATGCTGCTTAAAGTTTTTCTTCAAATTAGAGACATTTTCACCCATTATATCTTCAGATATGCTTTCTACAATGTTAACTCTGTCTTATCTTTCTGGGACTCCCAGTAAGTCTATATTGCTACACTTCATGATGTATCACAGGTCATTGTTGAACTTCATGGTGTCCCACAGGTCTCCAAGTCTCTGTTAATTTTTCTTTACATTTATTTTGTTTATGTTCTTCAAACTAGATAACTGGTAACTAGAGGGGATACCTGAGTGAATGGATACCCCACCCCCATGCCACTCCCCCCACCCCACCCCTGGAGAGTTCTAATATGCATGCACACAGTTCTCCTAGAAATTTAAAGTGACAGTTTCAACATAAAACCAAATGGCCACCACTTGTCTGTCTGTCGTGCTGTGGTGGCTTGAGTTGCTGTGATTCTGAGGGCTATGTCACTGGTATTTTAAATAACCAGCAGGGTCACCCATGGTAGACAGGTTTCAGATGAGCTTCCAGACAAAGACAGACTAGGAAGAAAGAGTGACGAACAACTTCTGAATCATTAGTCACTGAAAACCTTATGAATAACAGAGAAACACTGTCAGATACATTGCTGGAAAATGAGCCCCTCAGGTTGGAAGGCACTCAAAATGTGACTGGGGAAGAAATGCCTCCTCAAAGTAGAGTTGACCATGATGACGTGAATGGAGTTAAGCTCGTGGGAGACAAGCCCACAGAACCTTCATTTGCTGATGGGGCACAACTCAAAATGAAGAGAAACAGCTGAAAACATCCATTGAAAATCAGAACATGGAATGCGTGAAGTATGAATCTGAGAAAATTGGAAGTTGTCAAAAATGAAATGGAATGCATCAACATCGATATCTTAGGCATTAGTAAGCTGAAATGGACTGGAATTGGCCATTTTGAATCTGACAACCACATGGTTTACTATGCAGGGAATGACAAGTTGAAAAGGAATGGTGTTGCATTCATCGTCAAAAAGAACATATCCAGATCAGTCATGAGGTAGAATGCTGTCTGTGATAGGATAACATCCATGTGCCT
>NW_006408749.1:4058584-4060750 GCF_000296735.1 Chrysochloris asiatica
CGTAGAAGAATTGATGCCTTTGAATTATGGTGTTGGAGGAGAATACTGAAAGTACCATGGGCTGCCAAAATAACCAATAGATCTGTTTTGGAAGAAGTGCAGCCAGAGTGCTCATTAGAGGCCAAGATGGCCAAACTTTGTCTCTCATACTTTGGACATATTGTCAGGAGTAACCAGTCACTAGAGAAGGATGTCATGCTTGGTAAGATGGAGGTTCAGAGAAAAAAAGGAAGACCCCCAACAAGAAGAATTAGCCAGGTGGCAGCATTGATGGGCTCTAGTGTGGCAACAGTATTGAGGTTGGCCCAGGATTGGACATTGTTTCGTCCTGCTGTGCATAGTGTCGCTATGAGTCGGTGCTGACTCGATGGCACCTAACAACAACAAATATTCAAACCTTTCTTCTGATATCTCAAATCTGCTATTAATCACCTCTAAGTAATTTTTCATTTTAGTTATTGTAGATTTTTGGGGAACTGGGTAATGATTCTGACTTTATTCTGCATCAGACTCATATGGAGGGTTTATTTAAACACAGATTGATTTTATTTGTAAAATAGCTTGAAAAGTTCTGATGCCTTTCTTATTTGGTTGTTGTAGGAATTAAGGAGAGGCAGCATATGATTGTTTTCTTTAATTTGAAAAAAAGCTATTAATTTGGTTTTGCTCAGATTTAAGGTGATTCAATAAATTAATAAGTAACTCTGGGTGTGATTTCCCTGGTGCCTGATATTTAGAATCTCTACATCTTGCATTTTTTGTGTATTCCAACCTCTTTCTTTTTGTTTTTAAGTATATTATTTTATTGTATTTTCTGTGAATGTTTACAAAGCAAATTAGGTTTTCATTTGACAATTTCTACACAAGTTCAGTGACATTTTTCATAATGTATTAGCATTCTCTTTAATTGCATTCTGGTTGTTCCATTTCCAGTACTCTAGTCTCCCTGCCCCCTTCTCATTTTTGCTTTAGAGTAATTATTAACCTTTTAGTCTCATATACATGGTTTTAATGGAGTGCTTTGCTTAGTTATTGCATTGTTTAGTTCTACAATTTCTGTTAGTATCTGTTTTCTTTTTTAAAAAATTATTGTGAATTATTGGGTGAATGTTTGCAGAGCAAATCAGTTCTTCATACAACAATTCAAGCACATTTTGTTTCATCTCATTGATTGTAATCCCTACAGTGTACATCACTTGCATTTCCTGTTTTTATTCCTTCTTCTTTCCTAACCCTGCTGCCCTTTTGTTCTCCAATGGTTGGTCGTTCTAAGGAGTGCTTACCTCCCTAGTGTTAATGTTCCCCTTGTAGACTTGTCTATTGTTTGGCTGAAAATTGAGTCATGGGCTTGAGTGCTTGAGTTGATTGCAGAACTGAAGGGTATCTAAGGATCATTGTCTTCTAGGTTCTACCAGTCCCTAGTTTACCAATAAGCTTAGTATTTTGTGATTTTTGAGATTTGTTCCACATTTTTTTTTTTTTTTTTTGTACTCTATCAAGGACATTCTAACGTGATCCTCTTCAGAGCAGTTGGTAGTAGTATCTGGGCACTATATAATTCTGCTGTCTCAAGGCTGTGGAGATTGATATTTGAGTGGTTTATTAGTCCAGTTTACTTATTGTTTCTATGTGTCTTTGATTTTCTTCAGTTTACTTTCCTCTGTATAGGGAGAAACCATTAGTTGTACCTTAGAAGGCCACCCATGAGTTTTTAAGTCTCCAGTCAGTACTCACCAATGTAGGAAGCACAACCTTGCAGTTCAAACGGCTTTACAGTCTGGTGCATTAACCCAAAGCACTACACCAGGACTGATTCTCTCTCTCTCTCGATATATATTGTTGTTGTTAAGTGCCATCGAGTCGGTTCTGACCTATAGCGACCCTGAACAAGGTTTCCAAGACTGTGAATCTTTATGGGAGCACAAAGCCTCATCTTTCTCCTGCGGAGCAGCTGGTAGTTTCAAACTGCTGACCTTGCAGTTCGCAACCTGATTCGCAACAACTACGCTATCAAAGCTCTCTCTCTCTCTCTCTCTCTCTCTCTCTCTCTCTCTCTCTCTCTCTCGATAAAGATGGAGATAGAGATAGAGATAGAGATAGAGATAGAGATAGAGAGATAGAGAGATAGGCTGCACAGGTTTGCTATGAGTCAGAACTGACTCAACG
>NW_006408749.1:4061476-4080054 GCF_000296735.1 Chrysochloris asiatica
CACCTGACAACAACAATACATATATAAAACAACACATATGCCTAAAACAGCACATACGTCTAAAACAGCACATATGTCTAAAACAGCACATGTGTCTAAAACAGCACACGTCCAAAACTAACGCACATATCCAAAAACAATGCACATGTCTAAAACCACACACGTCTAAAACCATGCACATGTCTAAAAACCACACACATGCCTAAACCACGCACATGTCTGAAGCATGCATGTCTGAAACAACACACATGTCTGAAACAATCACTACACACCTCCCTCTTAGGAAGGAGTGAGTGAAGGGGAAAAGAGAGACCAGAATTACTATACCAATAGGAAATTTCTATACCAAAGTGAAGAATATATCAGAAATGAGGAAAGAGCATGCCTTCAAAACTGCAACGTGATTAGACCAAAATAGCACTACTTTAATGCCATTTTCTCTACATTCATATAAACATTTTAATAGACTTGAAATTTTGCTAATGCACTAGATAAAAAGTTGTTGTTATTGTTGTTAGGAGCCACTGAATCAGTACCGACCCATAGTGACCTTATGCACAGCAGAACGAAACAGTGTCTGATCCTGGGCCAACCTGACTACTGTTGCCTCACTTATTTGTATAATGCTTACTTCTTTGATATGCAAGTCCCAGAAGATATATGAAATACTTCAAAGAAAGAAATCCTTCTAGAAGTTTTATCTGAGAATGGAACATTTCTGCACGAAATGCCTCTCTCTTTAGGAAAAGTGAAATGAATTAAAAGGGAAAACATAAAATGAATAACCAAAAGCACTGAGGAACTATTTCAGAATAGGCTGTGAAGAAGAACAATACCAGAAGGAATTTTTTTTTGGCTGGCACCCACGAGTCAAACCAAACCAAATCAAACCCATTTCCATCAAGTCAATTCAACTTACAGAGTCACTATAAGGCATAATAGAACTTTCCCATGAGTGTTTCCAGAAAGCAGAATGAAACATCTGGCTGCCGTAGAACAGCTAGTGGGTTTAAACTGCCAAGTTTTCAGTAAGCAGCTGATCACTTAACCATTGTGCTACCAAGTGTCCTACCCAAGTGTCAACAACCATAAAACCTTATAAGTGTAATCTAACTCAGAACTGCTAGAAATTTGGCTAAAACTCCCAGACACATTCAGAATGAATCAAAAAGAGAATTTTACTAGAGGCTTTAGTTAAAACTATAGCTATATAAATCAAATATCAATAGTATTAATAATTATGAGGAGTCTTGGTGTGGCACTGTGAGCTAATGCTTAAGGCTGCAAAGTCATTTGAATTGCAAGTTCGGTGGTTCAAGCTTACCAACTGCTCCTTGGAAACCCTATACAGGGTGACTATGGGTCAGAATCAACTCAACGGCACTTAACAACAATAAAAACAATTATTAAAACTAGGGTATTGATTACAGTGATAATGGAAGAAATTGTCAACATCACCATTTTCAGAACTCTGGAAATTAATGAAACGTTTGCAACAATCTGTGAAACATTTATTCAAGACAAATCATGGAATCATGGTAAAGGCAGTGCACTTTATGGTACTTTAACTTCCCCTGTTTCAATCTCCCTTACCCTAGATCTGTAGTAGCCTAGCAGTCCCACAATTACAGTGAAAATCAGGAGCTCTGAGGCGGAGTTTACAGCTTTCCCCAAACACTATTCTCGGACTTGTCATTATTTGGACTATCTGCCTAATTTTTGAAACCCTATTCAAAGGCTTCACTTTATTTAACTTTGCTTATTGAAAGCAGCCTTTCCCTGGGGTGTTTTTTCTAAAATAATCAAAGGCAATTGTTTAATATTACAGCTGCCTGAGGCAGTGATAAAACGGGTCAAACAAGTAGCTGACCAAATTTCTTAAAAGGAAAACTAGGAAGTGAAATGTTCATAGGATGACCTGAAAAGCTAATACATATGTGTATGTGTGTGTGTTGTTTTAGACAAAGGTGTTGCTCAGGCATATATATTTTTTGGACATGTATGTTGCTTTTCTAAGGAGCAGCTGGGGAGTTTGAACCACCAACCTTGTGATTCAAATCATCTTGCAGTACAGTGCTTATCCTACTGTGCCACACCAGGACTATATTGGATGACACTTAACATTTCACTTTAGACATGCATGTTTTCATGTACATGCATGCTGTCTGGGTCACACGTGTGTTTTAGATATTTGTCTTTTTAGACGCGCATGTCGTTTTAGACACACATGCCGGTCTAGAGACACATGTCATTTTAGACATGTGTGTTGTTTTAGACATGTATGGTTTGTGCTTGTCTGTTGTTTTTGCCATATGTTTTAAAATATACATATATGTTGTTAAGCGCTATCAAGTCAATTCTGACTCATAGCGACCATGTATAGGATTTCTAAGGAGCAGCTGGGGAATTTGAACCACAAACATTGTGATTCAAATCATCTTGCTTACTATGCCACACCAGGACTGTATTAGAAGGCACTTAACAACAACAAAACACACACACACACACACACACGCATACACACATACATGTACAAAACAACATATGGGTCTAAAACAACATATGTCCCCCAAACGATATGCATGTCTAAACGACATATGTGTCCAGAATGACACAACACCCGCAATGACACATGTGCTCAAAATGACACACGTGCCCCAAAACGACACATGTCCAAAACAACCGATGTGTCTAAAACACACAAATGTGCTGTTTTAACCATATGTGGTTTTACACATGTATGTTGTTTTAGACACATACTGTCTTAGACATACATGGCATTTAATACACAGTGCTGTTTAGGTGTGTGTGTGTCACTTTGGACATAAATGTCATTTTAGACATGGATGTTGTTTTAGCCATAGAAATAGTTCCTCAGTGCTTTTGGTTATTCATTTTATGTTTTCTCTTTTAATTCATTTCACTTTTCCTAAAGAGAGAGGCATTTCGTGCAGAAATGTTCCATTCTCAGATAAAACTTCTAGAAGGATTTCTTTCTTTGAAGTATTTCATATATCTTCTGGGACTTGCATATCAAAGAAGAAAGTATTATATAAATAAAGTAGTATAAAATTAATGGAAGAGTTTTAGAGGCATTCAGTGAAAAAGGCATGATAATTTCATTCTTTGAGAAGCCTTCATTTCCTAACACATAAAAGTAATGGATATATTGTAGACCAAGGTACTCTTTCTAGAGTACATATCTTACCCAAACAAGGTACACATTACCATGGATCAGAAACTGAACTCAAACACAAAAAAGCTGAAAGAAAGGTTCATAACATAGACCAGATCCAGATACAGGCAGAGGTGATTGGATGTTCAATTGTTTTGGAATAATAGGACTAAAAGTGCTTCATAGACTGTGAGGAACTTGAGCAGGGCTTGCTGCTCAAAATAAAGGGCTGAGATGGGAGTTGTTGTTGTTATGTGCTGTGGAGTCGGTTCCAACTGATAGCTAATTCCTGTATTGAAAGGAAGTTGAAAACAGCTTCATTGTTGCTTAGGATTATGATTTACATGAAATTATATACAAAGGAAATTAGTAGAAACAAACATCAAGGATTTGAATTAATTCTTAATTGACTCAATTATTTTATCTGCAATATCACCAATATCACATCAAGGCAAGACGGTGAAGTCACATGACCTTGAACTGTAAAATAGTTGTTCTTGTTGTTAAGTGTTGTCAAGTTAGTTCTGACACTCAGTGACCCTGTGCAGGGTTTAGGACAAGCACTTGGTGGGTTTGAACAGTTCAACTTGTGATTCGTAGTCCAGTGCTGATCCTCCGGCACCACACCAGGAGTCCAAGAATAGTAGCAAAGTTATTTGTGAATAAAGATGATTAAAGGTATTCCTTGTGTGGTGCTGTGGGCTAATGTGTCAGACTGCAAAGTCATTTAAACTTCAGGTTCGGTGGTCCAAGCTCACCAGCTGCTTCTTGGAAACCCTATACAGGGTGCTATGGGTCAGAATCAACTCAATGGCACTTAACAACAACAAAGGTATTCCTGAACACTTAATTGTGCTCGTGAGGAATCTGTACATGGACCAAGAGGCAGTTGTTCGAACAGAACATGGGAACACTGAATGGTTTAAAATTTAAAAAGGTGTGTGACAGGTTTGTCTTCTTTCACCATGCTTATTCAACCTGTATGCTGAGCAAATAATCTGAGAAGCTGGGTTATATGAAGAAAAACGTGGTTTCAGGATTGGAGGAAGACTCATTAACAATCTGCGACATGCAGATGATAACAACCTTGCTAGTTGAAAGTGAAGAGGACTTAAAACATTTACTGATGAAGCTCAAAGACCACCGCCTTCAATATGGATTATATCTCAATGTAAAGAAAACAAAAATCCTTACCACTGGAGCAATAAACAAGATTCTTATCAATGGAGAAAAGATTGAAGTTGTCAAGGACTTCATTCTTCTTGGATCAACTATCAACACTCACGGAAGCAGCAGTCAAGAGATCAAATGACATATTGCATTAGGCAAATCTGCTGCACAAGACTTTTTTAAAGTGTTGAAGAGCAAAGATGTCAGCGTGAGGACTAAGGTGCACCTGACCCAAGCCATGGTATTTTCAATAACCTCATATGCATGGAAAGCTGGACAGTGAACAAGGAAGATCGTAGAAGAATTGATGCTTTTGAGTTATGGTGTTGGAGGAGAATATTGAAAGTGCCATGGGCTGCCAAAAAACCAATAGATTCATTTTGGAGGAAGTACAACCAGAGTGCTCCTTGGAAGCCAAGATAGCCAAACTTCATTTCTTATACTTTGGACATATTGTCAGGACGGACCAGTTGCTGGAGAATGATATCATGTTTGGTAAGGTGGAGTGTTAGAGAAAAGAGGAAGACCCCCAAAGAGATGGATTGGCCAAGTGGCAGCATCGATGGACTCAAGCATGGCAACAGTAGTAAGTTAGGCCCAGGATCAGGCAGTGTTTCGTTCTGCTGTGCATAAGGTCACTATGGGTCAGTACCGACTCGATGGCACCTCACAACAACAATTTTTTATCTACCACATTAGCAAAATTTAAAGTCTATTAAAATGTTTATATGAATGTAGAGAAAATGGCATTAAAGTAGTCCTATTTTGGTCTAATCACATTGCAGTTTTGAAGGCATGCTCTTTCCTCATTTCTGATATATTCTTCACTTTGGTATAGAAATTTCCTATTGGTATAGTAATTCTGGTCTCTCTTTTCCCCTTCACTCACTCCTTCCTGAGAGGGAGGTGTGTAGTGATTGATTCTGATTGGTGAGTTCTGAAGGAGGAACTAAGTCTACAGAGCCCACTTCTCCATCTTTACTTCCTCTTGGGAGTCTCTGGTGTTCTTGATTGCATGTTGTCCTTTGCTCATCCAGGTTCTTGTTTTTTTGTTTTTTTGTTTTGTATTTGCTGCTCAATGTTGCTTGTCAGTGAAGTGGAGGGGATTGGATACATTTGGTTTAATAAATAAAATGTATATCTGTTTGCAGATATACACATTGTATAACTTTCTTGGCTATAAAGGCTTTAGCCTTAATCTAAACTTTCTGAAAACAAAGAAACTTCCCCCACCAAAAGAAAGCAACACAAAACAAAACAAAAACAACCTTGATTGATTAAAAAAACAAACAAAAGCACCAACTATCCCTCCAATAGCACTCTGTACTCCTCAGTTGGGTTTGATAATTCATTGCAATTGCCAGACAGAACTCAGACACCATACTCACAGTTTTGGGATTTATTAGGGAAGTTAAGACGTTACAGAGCAGGATCATAAATTGTTCATCGCACAGTTTTTCCAATCAGCACAGCCTTTCTTCAGCCATTCCCCCAGGCAGGTCCCTCTTTGCCCCCACAATATTACAAAACAATTTTAGATTGCTAATAAATGTTCACAGGACACACAACCTGATGGTGTAGTGAATTCTCTAATGTCTCTTTTAGCCATAGTCTGTAACTCCCATCAAACAACATTTCTGCCTTGCTGGCTCTAGATAAAAGAAGGTGGCATAAAATACTGATAGGATAACAAGATTCAACTATGGATGTTAGCAGAATTAATTATAATTGTAAAAAAAACTTGAAACTTTTACATGGTTGTAAAATCTCAGAAGCAGGAAGGGGAATCTCAAAACCATCAAAGAAGAAGAGTTAGGAGTAGAGCAGGTCATCTGGATACCAAGATCCCTTTTCATGGAACCTCCTTAACTCAAGGACAGAAAGCTGTGACACCGGAAGAATGGTAAAGTAGCAGCAGCAGCAGAACCAAGGACCACTGGAATTCCCAGCTCACAGAGAAAGTAAAGCTGAGTGTCTTTAGGTAGGAGGCTTGCTTGTAGAGTGGGGTGCCCCCAGGCACTTAAGGGAGAAAACTAGGTTTGATGACCTATAAAGCTAGAGCCAAGTGCCTTCAGAGAGTTATAGTCTTGGTTCCTCCTTCAGGCTGAGGCTTATGATGGAGTGGTTTGTCCTATGGGAATTTATCAGCAGCTGACTGGAACAATTGTTCCCTGAGCATTTTCTGGTAATTTTTATGATAGACTCTATAATTGTGAGTACTGTCTCTGAGTTCTTTGTGGCCATAGCAATAATGGATTATTGAACCCAAATGAGAAGTAGACAGTGTTGGGGGTTGGGGGATGGTTGGTTTCATAAGGAATTCGGTAGGAATGGAAACACTGCCTCCAGAAGTGTATACACCAACATGAAGTCTTGGTGTAGCACTGTAGGATAACCACAGGTATGTAAACTCCTTGGAAACCCTATACAGGGTTGCTATGAGTAGGAACTAACACTTAACAACAACTGTATATACATATAGGTTCTGGCATGGTGCTATAGGATAAACACTAGACTGCTAACTGTAAGGTTGGCAGTTCAAGCCCACTAATGGCTTCTTGGAGTCCTGCTGTGGTGCTGTGGGTTAATGTGCCAGACTGAAAAGCCGTTTGAACTGCAAAGGTTGGCAGTTCAAGATCACCAGTGACTCCTCAGAAACCCTATACAGGGTGGCTATGAGTCAGAACCAAATCAATGGCACTTAACAACAACAACAACAATGGCTCCTTGGAAGAAAGTTGAGGCTTTCTGCTCTTGTAAAGATTTGCAACCTTGGAAACCCTATACAGGGTCACTATGAGTTAGAATAAACTTGATAAAAATGAGTTTGGTGGTTGGATACATACATATATGTGGTTGTTGTTGTTAAGTGTCATCTAGTAGGTTCCAACTCATAGCAACCCTGTATAGGGTTTCTGAGGAGCCGCTGGTGAGCTTGAACCATAGACCTTGTAGTTCAAAGCAACTTTGTGGTCCAGCATATTAACATACAGTGCCATTTCAGGACTTCACATACATATATACACACACAAATTTTTACAAAATGAGATCAGATTGTATATATGTTTCTACTTAATATTATATTATGTTTATCTTTCCAATGCCCTTATATATTCTTCTATATTTTTAATAGCTAAGTATTTAATTGGAAGCATGATGGCGCCATATATTAAACATTGGAATGTGAAGCACAAGGTCCATGGTTTGAGCCCACCAGTTGCTCCACAGGATAAAGATGAGACTTTCTGCCCCTACAAAGATCTTGAAAGCCTTAGAAACCCTATATAGGGTTGCTATGAATCATAACCAACTTGAAAGCACTTAACAACAATGAAAGTATTTAATTATGGACTTACTAAGATATAATTTAGCCATTCTTCAATTCTTAGACATAGACTGTGCAAAAACAGCACAGAGGCCGCCTTAGGTTATATTTTCTAGAGAAGCAAAACCAGTGAAACATATATATATATGAGAGAGAAAGAAGTTGATTTTAAAGGAAATAGTTTATAACTGTAGAGTCCCACATCCCCAGCGGAAGACAGAGAGAGACCCTGCCATGTGTTCATTATATTGGGAGCAGGATAAACCCACAAGGAAGCATCCTTTCCATTGATTAGCTGCTCATAGCCATTCCCCATAAAGTTAACTATGCCTGTATTAGGTTCCATCACCCTGGGAATAAGCACATCCCAACTGCCCAAACTGGAAATTCTGTCCTAATCAAGTTGTCACAACCCTTTAACCATTATAGCCCACGCTGTCAACTTCAAACCTATAAATTATATGCATAATTTCTAAATAACCTATTTGCATCTTACATGATATAACAAAACACATACAACCCATTTACATCTTACATGTCAAAATGAAGCAAAAATATTTTGTGCATGCATGCAAAAATAGATTTAAAAGTGTATATTTAAATGTCCAAAGGGCACATTCTGCAAGCCACCCCCTGACCTTAAGCACACAGCCTTATTCAGTTCATGGACCTAGAGTTCGAAACTGCCTAGACACTCAGCCGTCTTTCCATGCCACCACCTCTGCCACTGTCTCTGCTATCACCACATTTCCAGTCAGCGATTCTAGGCTTTACTCTTGCTCTTCCTTCAAAATGATCCTGGGATAGTCTGTTCCTGAAATGGAAAATGAGCTACTTCCCCCTTTTAGTTATACATCTTCCACAAGAAGTAATTCACTTTATTTCAGGGATGGATTAGCCTAGAATCAGAGAGCATAAGTCTAACAAATGTAGATGGAAATAAGGGTATAACTTAGTAACTGTAAAGGTGGATGATAGGTAAAGTCACATGTGACAAGGAATCTGGCCATGCATTCTGCTCTTAATCAGTTATCCTGGCATAATAATGTTGCTAAGAGCCATCCAATCAGTTCTGATTTAGAGTGACCCTGTATAGGGTTTCCAAGGAGTGCTGTTGAGTTTGAACCACTGTACCTGCAGTTCAAGCCAACATTGTACTCCAGTGATTATCCTAAAATGCCACTCCAGGACTCTGGCATAATAATAACACCTCCTTTCATTAACAAGTGTATTGAGTTGAATGATAAATTATCTGGCTACCCTGTATATGACAACATTCTTGGAAGCCTACAGGATTAGGAGAGTGGAATACCAATTGACAAAGACAGACACCAAAGGGAGGGTGCTTTTTGTGCAGTGGGGGAAAGTTATGATGACTTGATATGCTGAGTTTGAGGTGACAGTGAGTTATGCTCTGTAGACTGAACCCAAGAGTGAAAGATCACTCTCCAGTCTCTGACTCTACTTATATAACTCCCAACAGAAATGGGAAGCAACATTCTTGCTCCACTTACTCAGCCTCATCATTGCCTGGTTTCTTCTTCATTCTCAATTGCAGATTCCCAATTTACTTTTAATGCTCAATAAATAGTTTTCATAGAGAAAGAGCCAGTTCAAAAGAGAAAAATGTGCAAATCTCTTTCACTGGCACCAAACAACAAGTTTAAGATGTCCCTCACTACATCAAGGAGTCCTGGTTTGGCACTGTGGGTTAATGCCAAATCAACCAAGTTTAATGAAATCAACCAGGTTTAACAAGGTTGGTTTGGACCGCAAAGTCGGTGGTTCAAGCTCACCAGCCACCTCTCAGAAACCTGTGAGTCGAAACCGATGTGATGGTACTTAACAATGACAATGCTACATCCAACCCACTTACTGATTAATTGCCTAACAATTGATGTCTATCATGAGCCCAGTATTATGCTAGCCAGTATTGGGGGAACAAAAATAAGTAGAAGAAAATCTCCCCACTGCCAAACGTTTTAAATCTTGCCCTGGTGGCTCTGTATGATAAGCAAAGGACTACTTAACTGCAGGGTCAGAAGTTCAAACCTACCAGTCACTCCATGGGAGAAAGATGAGGCTCTCTGTTCCTATAAAGATTTACACTTTCAGAAGCCCCATAGAGGGTCACTATGAGTTGGAATTGACTTGATGGCAGTTGGTTGCTATGGTGGCATATAGAGTATTATGTAAATTTTCACTGCTTTTAGATTGAAGAGTAAATACAAATTGTAAGTGTGATGTTTCTGTTCTTATATCAAATTAAAACTTAAAAATTTTGAATATTATCAAAGTTATTTCCCCTCTACAGTTAGAGGGGAAATGATGGACTATCGGGTAGACGTGCAGTGAGGAGCTCTGTCAATAACAACACAGAATACCAGGCAAAGCAGGCTCAGAGATGGTGCTAGAACTCTGAACCACATATAAAGGAATATTTAGAAGATTGGAAGGCTTACAGCAAGGGGAATTTGTAGGAGAATCAAGAAATCCATTGCCTTCTAATTCAAGATGCTCAGCTATTCCAGGAGCTGCCATCTTGGGAGAGAAAAAGTGGGGGAAGTATCAGAACAGTCACAAATGCCTGACAGAACCAAGGAGATACAGGTGTGGACATTCATTTTTCTGGCATCTGTCCATTGTTCATTGGTCTCTCCCTGAATGCACACCTCCATTCTTGTAACTAGAGGGGATACCTGAGTGAATGGGTACCCCACCCCCACCCCTAGAGGGTTCTACTACGCATGCGCACAGATCTCCTTGAAATTTAAAGTGACAGTTTCGACATAACACTAAATGGCCATCACTCATCTGTCTCTCGTACTGTGGTGGCTTGTGAGTTGCTGTGATTCTGAGGTCTATGCAACTGGTATTTTAAATAACCAGAAGGTTCACCCATGGTAGACAGGTTTCAGATGAGCTTCCATACAAAGACAGACTAGGAAGAAAGAGTGACAAACTACTTCCGAATCTTTAGTCACTGAAAACCTTATGAATAGCAGAGAAACACTGTCAGATAGAGTGCTAGAAAATGAGCCCCTCAGATTTGAAGGCACTCAAAATGCGACTAGGGAAGAGCTGCCTCCTCAAAGTAGAGTTGACAATGATGAAGTGAAGGAGTTAAGCTCGTGGCAGAAAAGCCCACAGAACCTTCATTCGCTGATCGGGCACAACTCAAAATGAAAAGAAACAGCTGAAAACATCCATTGAAAATCAGAACATGGAATGTACGAAGTATGAATCTGGGAAAATTGGAAGTTGTCGAAATGAAATGGAACGCATCAACATCGATATCTTAGGCATTAGTGAGCTGAAATGGACTGGAATTGGCCATTTTGAATCTGATAACCACATGGTTTACTATGCAGGGAATGACAAATTGAAAAGGAATGGTGTTGCATTCATCATCAAAAAGAACATATCCAGATCAGTCATGAGGTAAAACGCTGTATGTGATAGGATATTATCCATGCATCTTCAGGGAAGCCCAGTTAATACCACTATTATTCAAATTTATGCACCAACCTCTGAAGCCAGTGAGGATAAATAGAAGAATTCTACCAACCTCTTCAATGTGAAATCAATCAAACATGCAATTAAGATGTATTGCTCGTTACTGGTGATTGGAATGCAAAGGTTAGGAGCAAAGAGGAAGGACCAGTAGTTGACAAATATGGCCTTGGTGATATAAATGATGCTGGAGAAGACATGATAGACTTCTGCAAAACCAATGACTTGTTCATTTCAAACACCTTCTTTAGACAGCATAACAGATGACTATACACATGGACCTCGCCAGATGGAACATATAGAAATCAAATTGGCTACATCTGCAGAAAGAGAAGATGGAAAAGTTCCATATCATCAGTGAAAACAAGGCCAGGGGTAGACTGTGAAACAGAACATCAATTACTCATATGTAAATTCAAACTGAAATTGAAGAAAATGAAAACAAGTCCACGAGAGCCAAAATATGACCTTGAATATATCCCACCTGAATTTAGAGATCATCTGAAGAACAGATTTGATACATTAAACACTAAAGACTGAAGACTAGAAGAGTTTTGGGATGACATCAAGAACACCATACATGGAGAGAGCAAAAAGGCATTAAGAAGACAAGAAAGAAGGAAAAGGTCAAAATGGATGTCAGAAGAGACTGAAACTTGCTCTCCAGCATAGAGATGCTAAAGCAAATGGAAGAAATGAGGAGGTCCAAGAGCTGAACAGAAAAAGATCAGCTCGAGAAGATGAAGCCAAATAATAAAATGTGCAAAGATTTAGAATCAGAAAACCAAAAAGGATGAACACGCTCAGCATTTCTCAAGCTGGGGGAACTGAAGAAAAAAAATCAAGCCTCGACTTTCATTATTGAAAGATTCTCTGGGCAAATTATTGAATGATGCAGAAAGCATCAAGAGAAGATGGAAGGAAAACACAGAGTCACTGTATCAAAAGGAAATGGTGAATGTTCAACAGTTTCAAGAGGTACTATATAATCAAGAGCCAATGATACTCAGGGAGGAAGTCCAAGGTGCATCGAAGGAATTGGCAAAGAAAAAGGCACCAGGAACTGATGGAATAAAAATTGAAATATTTCAAGAAAGTGAAGCGGCACAGGAGGCACTCACTCATCTATGCCAAGAAATTTGGAAGAGATCCATATTTGTGCCCATTCCAAAGAGAGGTGACCCAACAGAATGCGGAAATCATTGGACAATCTCTCTGATTGTGTTCTCTGATGTTTAATTACAGTTTTTGATTTACTGTATTTTTTCTTTAATGTATCTATGAGTTATCTGAATGATAAATATTAAAATTAGTAAACATAAAGCAATTGAGTAGATAAATTTTCTGAGCAAGTTTAGAAGGATTTAAACCTGTACGTAGTTACAATGTGGTACCTGTCTCATTAATCCTTGACTATAAATAGTTACAGTTTAATCTACATTGAAATTTGTCCCAGATTTCGATTGATCTAGATCTAATCCTGTCTTCAAATTAATTTGAATTCTGTCTTCAAGTTAATTTACACTGAGGGTTGGTTGAGCTTCAGTGCTGTAATTTTATAACAGTTACATTTCCTAAAATTATTCTAGATATTTACAGTGATCAACTAGAGTACTTAAGCTTAAGGAATCATTACACAGCTTGTTGTCAAATGTATTTAGTGCATTTCACCTTTCCCCTCTCTCCTTTCTATGGGCCAGAGAAGGCAGAGTGAGGGAGGGCCTCGTGATCTCAGTGTGGTTTAGAGCATCATAAGTCTCTATTCTTGGTCAGGACTATTCTTCCAGGTTACTTTTCTTTCTATTTTGAGGAATTAATCCATTATAATGCCCTCCATTCTTTCTGGTCAATAGCTTTTTTTCCGTGTACAAAAAAATTACTTGCCTTGTTGTTGGGTGTCATCAAGTAGATTTCAACTCATAGTGACTCTGCTTGATAAAGCAGAACTGACTCACAGGGTTTTGTAGGTTATAATCTTGATAGGAGCAGATCACCAGGCATTTCTCCTTGGGAGCTATGGATATGTTTAAACTGCCAACCGTTTGGTTAATAGCCAATTGATTATCCGCTTCATCATCAGGGATCCTTTGTGACCAGCAACTTTCATAAGTTGCTCCAATGGGACAAATCTTTGGAAATAATTTGTGTTTCTTCCGACTAAACATAGTTACATTTGCTGTTTACAAAATTGGGCTTTGGAGAGAAATTTTAGACCATTGTATCACAGGGAACATTGGTAAATGGTCTGTGAGTAACCAAATCAACCAGGTTTAACGACAAGAAGAAACAACAGCAATAAAGCTATATGAGACATTCTTCACTGCCTGAAGTAAACCTTTTTTTTTTTTTAATGTTTTATTGTGAATTATATGATAGTTTACATGCGTACATGAGAGAACTTTAGTTTTACATTCCTTTCATCATATATCATTTCATTGCCATGGTTCCAATCCCCTTCATGCATCATCAACCCACCAAAGGGTATATCCTAGAAACCCACCCCTTCCCCTCCCCTCTCCCCCCCCCAAGTCTTCGGCCCACAGGCCCTCTCCCTCTCTGGATCCAAAGTCCCCCAGGCGCTTCATCACTCCACGTCATCGTCTCTGTCTCCATCTCAGGGATCTCTGGTTCTCTGGGTAGGGTCCCTCTCTCGGCTCTTCTCCGTTGATGGTCCTAGAGACCTCCACTCCTAGACTGGAGAAATAATCGCTCCTTTCCTTGCTATAAAATGTCTACTTTTGCACTTCCAACCCTCATAATCAGTCCTGATAACCATTATTCACTACAGTATCACAAGTTACCCATCTGTATTTCATTTCATCAGTTCCGCCTAGACAGATTGGATAGTACTCACTGGAGATTCTGCCTTCCTCCATGTCCCCTAGCTCTAGGTTCCCTCTTGAAAGCTTGTAAGCCAGTCACTTCTTGCCTTTGTAGTCCCCCCCTCCCCTTTTAGGTATCCAATGTGCAAGTTGCCCATCTCTGCCCACTCTGTGTGTGGAGGGGGTGGGAATGTTTCTTGCTGTAAGGATTTGTTCCTTCTTTTGAGTCACTGCATCGGTAGGTATAGGTCAAGTTCATCAGATTGTATCAGCTCACTCTCTTTTTTTTCCCCCTCTTCTTTCTTCTCCTGGTTGAGCTCTGATCATCTAGTCATCTAGTCCAGATCACGTGGGTACTATCTGCAAGTGTGGGTGTTCTTGTGCCCATGCCCTCTCTTCCCATCAGCCGGTAGCTCCATTCTCCACTCGAGTACTCCGTGACCATGCCACTAACTCTGGGCCCAAGAGTCCCCAGGTCTCTTCTCACTGCTTGCCAAGCAGGTCCCCAACTGGGTCCACAGAAGCCCACTGAACATTGTAAGGCTTAGCTTGCCGCTTCATTGCTGTTTTTACCCCTCTTTCCCCTATCGGTGATGCGTGTGGTCACAAATCAGAGCGTGGATTTCCATTGAATCTTTAGTCTTGGAAGGGGGTTTGCATTGAGAGGACCCGACCACTTGTCTTGATGTTTCCTAGGGAAGCAATTTGTTTGTTCTTGTAGTAACAGTTCCTCTGCCTCTATTGTATTGTATTTTTCCTGTAGGTCTTTCTTTCCAGAAGTATCTTTTGTTCTTCTAGCCGCTCCAGGCTGGTCTGCTCGTCCTTTCAAGTGGAGATTTCTCATCTCTGGAGATCTGGATGTGGTTCTGGTTTCTACCTATAGTTTTATGTATTGCAAAGGCTCTGCAAGAAGCCTCGTTCACTGGGTACGCTGTAGCCCCAATTTAGGTATTCCAATCAGTTATAGGCAGAAGACAGACTTACAAGCCTTCTAGTGTGATGTTTCTGACTATTCCTTTCTCTCCCCCTCCAGTGTCTACTCTGTATTATAGTGCAAGGAAAACCAAGATTCAAAAAACAGCCAAGCATCTTAACACGATTCCCCCACCCCCATTCCAACCATGACTCAATCCCTGTAGCTCAGAGCCCTTCCGTTCCAAGGCTGTGCATATATCGTCCTTTATCTCTGTCCCATTTGGCCCCTTTAAGCATGCCCAATTGTTCTCCCATCTGCCTCGTTTCTCCACTTCCCTCTCCCTCCCTGTATAGTGGCCCCCTCCCCAGCACCCAAGTTCTCCTGCATCCAATCTCCGCCCTGCGCTCCCCCTGAAGTAAACATTTTTGAGGCAACAAACTGCACTTCAAAGAGGCGGGGTTTTCCCTCACAACAACTAGAAAAACTCTACTTTCCATTTCTTCTCACTTTTCTTATTTGATTGGTTTTTGGTATGGAGAATGTAGGAACAGTGCTTGTGTGACTGGTTATAAAACTGATACAAGATGTCAGCTATTCTTTCCAATTAAGAAGACATTGATCTTGCATATTTTCCCACTAATAAGAAGAGAAATGGTTTCATTTAACATCACTAGTGATAGTGTTTTGTCTAGTATCTAGTATCATAGCACTTTTTACTATACTAGATTTTCTGACAGGCCTGTATTAACTCCATTACCTGGAAATAGTTGTTTAGATAAAATAATATGGGAGAGAGTAAGCCTCAGTGCAAAATGTGACTTTAGTACTAAACACACACACACACATTCATTTATTGCCATAGCAACTTTATAGGACAGAGTATAAATTTCTCCTTAGCATTTCCAAGGCTGTAATCTTTAGAGAAGCTGACTGCCATGTCCTTCTCCTTGGGAGTGACTGGTGGGTTAAAACTGACAACCTTTTGATTAATAGCCAAATGCTAACCAATGGGCTATCAGGGCTCCCACTAAGCCATACCCACTGCCATGGAGTCAATTCTGACTTACAGCTACCATCCAAAGGATTTCAGAAATTTTGAATATTTATAGTAACAGACAGCTTCATCTTTCTCCTGAAGAGTGGCTGGTGGGTTTGAACTGCTGATCTTGAGGTTAGCAGCCCAATTTATTTTGGTTGATTGCCATATTTACTCTTTCATAGAAATTTGTGATTTCATCTCTTCAACTCCTTCACTATGAAAAGTACACTGGTCTTCCCTAAATGTAGTTTATTTTTAAAAAATTCCTACTGATGGTTTGTTTCCCTCAATTTTGCTAAATTTCTGCTCCTGAGAATCCCCAAAAGGTGAAGTAGTCTTGTCTTGAAAAATCAGGAAAGATTTATTACTATTATTGTCATACCAATGAAAGGGGATGGATTCATTTAGCAGCATCTGAAAATAGAATTGCCTCAATGTTGACACTTGCTACTGATGCTAAATGATGAATATTAAGCACCTGGCACACGCTTTGCACTTGTCTTCATTTATCTGTTCTTCACATTTCAGAGCTTTAAGATGCATGGTGTGCATTTTCACCTTTCTACTCTTGGCTGGGAATCATTGACTATTTGTTGAACATCCATACCACGTGGGAAGCTGTACAAAGCACAGCATGAAGTTGTAGAAAGGACACAAATGTGTAGAATCTAGCAAAAAACCTGTTCCTGAATGTTACCTCTGTCAAAATTCTAGCTTAGTTATCTTGGAGAAATTATTTAACTTTCTTGAGACACAGTATCCTTGGCTCTGTAAAATGGGAGTGATAATGATGATCCTGTTAATACAGTATCTGTAACAATGGATTCATATATGCCAATGATCAT
This sequence comes from Chrysochloris asiatica, assembly GCF_000296735.1. Lineage (NCBI taxonomy): Eukaryota > Metazoa > Chordata > Mammalia > Afrosoricida > Chrysochloridae > Chrysochloris > Chrysochloris asiatica. The sequence continues at coordinate 4,078,282 of NW_006408749.1, forward strand.
GAAGATGGTATATGACTGTATATAACATCATTCTGTTATACATGGGCTGAACATGGAGTCATCACTGTACTGTGACACTGTACCTTAGAGTGTTAATGTGAAGATTCAAGTGAGTTCTTATTTGGGCTAGAGTTCCTGTAACCTGTTATGTTCAGGTAAGGACTAAGGAGTTGTATTCTGAGCCCCATTCTGTCACTGTATGCTACAGGCCTTATGATAGGTATAATGGGCAGCATCTTCCTAGCTTCACAAAGTACCTCATAATACTTCTACTATGAATTCCTTAAGGTCTGTATTTCTTTTCTTTGAGGATAAAGCTGTTCATTGCCCAACCAGAAACCGTACTTCAAGCAGTAATTGCATGAGAAGTGGGAAGTGTGTGCATAAATTTTGGAGTCAGACACATTTAAGTCCAAATTCTGGCTCTTCTAAATCCTAGCTGTGTAATCTTGGGAAAAACACATAACTCATCTGAGCTTCAATTTCCTCAATTGTAAAATGAGGATGAGTAATAGCACCCACCTTTGTAAGAATACAGGGAGATTTGAATGAGATGGAATATGTAAAGTACCTAACAGATAATTACGGTTGTTGTTAAGTGCCCTTGAGTCAATTCTGACCCATAGCAACCCTGTATAGGGATTCTGGGGGAGCAGCTGGTGGGTTTGAATGGTCAATAGTGCAGTTAGCAGTCCAGGTCTTATCCTACAGTGCAACACCAGGATTCTGTAGGAGTCAAATAAGGAAGGCTTGCTTTTCTAGCTTTCCCATTGTGCTTGTCAGTCTTTCAATATTCACAGACAGGCCAGCAGAGAATGTTGTTGTGAGGTGTCATTGAGTAGGTTCCTACTCATGATGACTCCATGTTCAGCAAAACAAAACACTGCCAGGTCCTGCACCAGCAGACAATGGAGAAGGCATATTGCTGTGGTACTCCTTCTGGCTATGCCTGTTGCCCAGTAGGGAGTGAATGCCACTGTCCTACTCCTGTCTAGATTCAAGAACCTATATATAATCTGCTTCTTACCTGATCTTTCCAGTTGGTTTAGAACATTTGAATTTTGGCCTATATCTTGACTTCATATTTGTTTCCTTATAAATGCATATGGAATTTTTGGTTCAACTTCCTGACTACCCTCAGGGTGTTTCCTTCAATTTTTCTCTCTCAATAAACTTACTTCCTGACCATGACTATTGGATATATGGCTTCTAAGACTCTTTAGGAAAGCAAGGCCTAGCTGCTTTGCTTACTGGATTGCATACTAGTTTTGAAAACAGCTTCAGCTCAGTCATACTCACCCATCCCATTATGAGGACATATTCATTTCTGTGTTTGGCATCACTCATGTGGTTTCTGTCTGTCTCTTCCTGTTATCCATACCAGGAATACCCTCTGTCTGCCTATTTACTCTTTTTTTTTTTTTTAATGTTTTATTGTGAATTATGTGATCGTTTACATGGGAGAACATTAGTTTTACATTCACTCTATTGTATATTGTTTCATTGCCATGGTTACAATCCCCTCCATGCCTCATCAACTAACCAAAGGGTATACACTACAAGCCTGCCCCCCGGTCCTCAGCACACAGCCCCTCTCCCTCTCTGAATCTAAAGTCTCCAGCTGCTCCATTTCTCCACATCATCATCTTTGCCTCCTTCTCTGGCTTCACTGCTTCTCTGGGTAGGGTCCCGCTCTCCGCTCTTCTCCATTGATGGTCCAGGGATCTCTGCTCCTAGACTGAAATATTAATCACTCCCCTCCTTGCTATAAAA
>NW_006408749.1:4081237-4082364 GCF_000296735.1 Chrysochloris asiatica
TCCAACACAATATTGAATAGGAGTGGTGATAAAGGGCATCCTTGCCTGGTTCCTGTTCTCAGAGGGAAGGATTTCAGTTTCTCTCCATTGAGAATAATGTACGCTGTTGGTTTTGTATGTATGGTCTTAATTATGTTGAGGAATTTCCCTTCAATTCCTATTTTGTTGAGTGTTTGTCTCAGGAATGGATGTTGGATTTTGTCAAATGCCTCTTCTGCATCAATCATGTGGTTCTTTTCTTTTTTCTTATTTATATGGTGGATAACATTGATTGTTTTTCTAATGTTGATCCATCCTTGTATCCCTGATATGAATCCCACCTGATCATGATGTGTTGTTGGATTCTGTTGGCTAGGATTTTTTTGAAAATTTTTGCATCTATGTTCATGAGGGATATTGGTCTATAATTTTCTTTCTTAGTGATGTCCTTCCTTGGTTTTGGTATGAGGGTTATGCTGGCTTCATAAAATGTATTAGGAAGTTTTCCCTTCTCCTCTATCTTCTGGAATAATTTGAGTAGAATTGGTGACAACTCTTCCCTGAATGTTTGGTAGAATTCAACAGTGAAGCCATCTGGGCCTGGACTTTTTTTGGTTGTGAGTCTTTTGATAACCTGATTAATTCCTTCTTTTGTTATGGGTCTGTTCAGGTTTTCTGCTTCACTGTGTGTAAGTTATGTAGGTCGTGTTTATCTAAAAATATATCCATCTCTTCTAAGTTTTAAAATTTGTTGGAGTACAACTCTTCATAGTATTCTGTTATTATCCTTTTGATTTACTTCGGTTCTGTTGTGACATTGTCCATATGGTTTCTAGTATGTGTTATTTGTGGCTTCTCCCTCTTTTCTTTTGTTAGGTTTGTCAATGGTCTATCGATTTTGTTAATCCTTTCAAAGAACCAGCTTCTTGTCTTGTTGATTATTTCTATAGTTTTTCTGTTTTCGATCTCATTTATTTCTGCTCTAATCTTTATTATTTCTTTTCTTTTGGTGGCTGTAGGTTCCCTCTGTTGGTCTGTTTCTAATTGTTGTAGATGCTGTGTTAATTTTGGTTCTTTCTTCTTTTTGGATGTGTGCGTTTATTGCAATAAATTGCCCTCTCAGCACTACATTTGCAGTGTCAAAAGAC
>NW_006408749.1:4082496-4089741 GCF_000296735.1 Chrysochloris asiatica
TGTGGTCTGAGAAGATACTTTGTAGTATTTTGATATTTGTAAATTTATGTAGATTTGTTTTGTGGCGTAAAACATAGACTATTCTGGAGAATGTTCCATGTGCCCTGGAAAAGAATGTGTATTGTGCAGTTGTTGGCTTGAATGCTCTGTACACATCTATGAGCCCCAGTTGGCTGATTGTGTTGTTTAGTTCTTCTGTGTCTTTGTCAAGTTTCTTTCTGGTTGTTCTATACATTTTTGAAAGTGGTGTATTAAAACCACCCACTATTATTGTATATTCATCTATTTCTTTCTTCAAATCTATTAGAGTTTGCTTTATATATTTTTGATCTCTTTGGCAGTATCGATATTTATTATGGTTATTTCATCTTGTTCAATTGTCCCTTTAATCATGACATGTCAATCTTTATCTATTATGCTTTTTTTGCCTTAAAGTTATTTTACCAGAGATTAATATTGCCACTCCTGTTCGGTTTTTTGTTGTTGTTGTTGCAATTAGCTTGGTATATTTTTTTCCAGCCTTTGACTTTTAATCTGTTTTTGTCTCTGTGTTTGAGATGTGTCTCTTGCAGACAGCATATTGAAGGATCTTGTTTTCTTATCCATTCTGCCACCCTCCATCTCTTAACAGGTGCATTTAATTCATTTACATTCAGTTTAATTATTGATAGGTATTGATCAATTGCTGCCGTTATGTTGGGTTTTTTTTTTTTTTTGGTGTGTGTGTGTGTGTGTGTGGTGGTGATACTTTCTTTGTTCTGTGTGTCTTCCTTTGTTGAGTTCATGCTTTTTGTGTTCTTTCTTGTGAGTTTCTTCATAATGTTACGGTTTCCAAATTCTTCTAGGGTTTCCTTCTCTTGGTATGTTTGACGTGTTAATTTTCTTTGAGGTTGCCTTATAGTCCATTAACTTTTCTCTCCATTTAGTGCAATATATTTTATCCTGTAATCTACCTGACCGTCTCACTATCTGGATCTCTGTTCCTATGTGTTTACCTTCTTTTACATTATACTTGTTTGATCATAGATTGACCTCCCAGATTCCTTGAGTTTGTTCTTATAGTTTTGTTCTGTTCTTGACTCTTCCTTCTGTTGACTTAATTCTGGGAGGTGCTGCCACATATGTCAATCCCTGGTTGTTGTCTGTTTTTGTAGGTTCGCAGTCCACAGAACTCCCTTTAGGCTGTTTTTCATAGCAGGGTTGACTTTGGCAAAGTCTCTTAGCTTCTGTTTTCCTGGAATATCTTGATTATACCGTCATATTTGTTTGATAGCTTTGCTGGATAAAGGATTCTTGGTTGGAAAATTTTTTTCTTTCAAGGTTTTATATATGTCTCCCCATTGCCTTCTTGCTTGCATTGTTTCTGCTGAGAGATCCAAGCCTAATCTGACTTGCTTGTCTTTGTATGTGACACTTCTGTTTTGCCTGGCTGCTTTTAGAAGTGTCTCCTTATCTATAATTTTGGAGAGCTTGACAATGATATGTCTTGGTGATTTTCTTTTGGGGTCTATCCTTCCTGGAGTTCATTGAGCTTCTTGAAAGTTTATCTTTTCACTTTTCAGGATGTTAGAGAAAATTTCTTCCAGCAGTTCTTCAACTATTTCCTCTGTGGACTTGTGTGATTCATCTTGTTCTGTAATGCCGATTATTTCTTAAGTTATTCCTCTTCATGTTTTCCAAAATGAATCTTAGACCTTCTTCAGAATTTTTAATCCTTTTTTTGTGTTTGTTCTTCTATCTTAGTGGTATTGAGAGATTTGTCTTCCAGTTCATTGGTTCTGCATTCCATCTCATCTATTCTATTCCTTTGCCCTTTCAGGGCATCATCTATTTCTGATATTCTGTTATTGATCATCTGGACCTCTTTCTGTAGGTTTTGAATGGTTTACAATGCTGTATCTATCTTATTTGGTTGTTCCTGTAGTGCTTTCCTGACTTCTTCCTTATTTTCTCAACTCCATTGTAAAGTGTTTTGAAACATTTTATAATCATTTTTCTGAATTCCTTCTCAGGAATTTCCAAGGTCTGCCCTCCTTCCAGAATTGAGTCCATGTCTATCTCTAGGTCATTTGTCTCAAACATTTTTTTTTTATTGTTTCTGGACATGTGCTGATATGGTCATTTGCTTTTGCTTCTTGGACATGTTTATTGTTTATCTGTGGCCTTAATACTTAATTGAGTGTGTGTTTTGGTATTTTTTATGCTTTCAGATTTTTCCAGGCTGACATGATCAGGATGTGGGCTTCCCTTTTCACTCTTCTTATTGCTTAACTCAGAGTAACTTTCACAGGTGTTGTCAGTTTCCTTGGTATATGGAAGTTGGTATTTCTTCTTTCCTGAATTTTGGTGTTTTATAGAGTGTGATTGTAGCTTGGCTACATGGCAGCAGTTGCTGACTCTTCTTGTGTAATATATGGAGAGAAAGCGTCCTGCAAAGGTAGAAGGGGGAGCATATAACATCAAAACAGCACCAGCGGGGGAGGGTGGAGAGAAAAAAAGAACAACACACACACACAAAAAAACAAGCAATCAAACAAACAAATACAGTAACCACAAATACTCGACTGAATACTGCAGTCTCTAATGACAGAAAAGGGAGAGGAGGGAGAGAAGGAAAAAAAAAATCTGTAGCCTAATATGAGTATGACTTTTATGTCCTCTCTTCAGCTTCTTGCTTTCAAAGCTGCCTGAGAGATTTCAAGATGTCAGTGCTGGTTGTTATGCTATACCTCAGACTTTAATTTAATTTAATTTAATTTTTGGCCTTATTTTTTTCTTAAATGTTTTATTGTGGATTATGTGATAGTTTACATGGGAGAACATTAGTTTTACATTCATTCCATCGTATATCATCTCATTGCCATGGTTACAATTCCCTCCATGCAATCCTTCCCCTGTACCCTCCAGGTCTTCAGCAAACAGTCGCTGTCCGTCTCTGGATCTGAAGTCTCCAGCTGCTCCATCGCTCTACATCATCATCTCTGGCTCCATCTCAGGCATCATTGCTTCTCTGGGTAGGGTCCCACTCTCTGCTCTTCTCCCTTGATGGTCCTAGGGACCTCCACTCCTAGACTGAAAAGTTAATCACTCCCCTCCTTGCTATAAAACGTCTACCTTTACATTTCCGACCCTCACAATCAGTCCTGATAACAATTATTCAATATTGTGTCACAAGAGACCCGTCTGCATTTCATTGCATCAGCCCCACCTAGTCAGATTGAATACTACTCACTGGAGATTCCACCTTCCTCCAGGCCCTCTGGGTCTAGGTTCCCTCTTGAAAGCTTGTAAGCCAGTCACTTCTTGCCTTTGTAGCCCCCTGCCCCCCGTTTTGGGTAGCCAGTGTCCCGGCCTGTTGTTTTTTTTTTTTTTTTTTTTTTAATAACTCTCTTTCGCTCTCCACATCCCTGTCCTGCCCTTTCCCATATTAAAAAACAAAAGAAGAGATCAAACAAGAAAAATACTTTCAGGGCCTGCTCTTGGGCTGAGTATCTGTGTGCATGCATGGCAGAAGAACCCAACAGTGGTGAGGGTGTGGGGTGTCCACTTGCTCAGGCTCCCCCTCTAGCATGCCAATGACCAGATACCCAAAAAAATAAAGAAACTCAGAACAGAGCAAAACTGACAAAGTGTATTGTCCACCTTTGCTTCAAGGTTCCCGTGGTGTTTCTCTGTGGTGTTTCTGCTCTCCCGTTTGGTCTTGCTGTTTAGTCTCGCCCAAGATGTGGGCTTCAGTCCTCCAAGCCCAGCCAGGCAGATTCAAAAGTATACAATTTTTTACTTCAGCTTCAAGTTCCACAATCTCTAAGCCTTCAAACCTTCAAAATATTCTTATCTCTGTGGTTCTGAGCTTTGGAGCTCTGCCCTGGATCTGCTTTGCCTGATATTCTATGATATTGCTGACAGCGAACTTCACTGCACCTCCACCCTAGCCACCATCAAGCTCCACCTCTTGCCTATTTACCATGTTCATTCTCAGTTCTCTGATCAGAAACTGCCGTACCTGTAGTGACTTTCTTTCATACTGATATTACAGCTATCATTTCCATTATAGAAAATCAGAGCCACATAACATATTTCTATTGTTCTGTGATGTCATTGGTTGGTAAGATGCACCACTAATTTAAAAAATAACTTCTCCAAAAGTACAACAAAACACTTTTGCACTGTATTAAATATAAACACCATTACTAAGACAGTCTTCATTTTCAAAAGTAGAAGAAATCCATGGGTGGGGCAATGATTACCATATTATGTTGGTAACCAGAAGGTTGGAGGTTCAAATCTACTCAGAGTTGCCTCAGTAAAAGGACTGGCATGCTACCTATGAAAAACCAGTCATTGAAAACCTTATGGAGCACAGTTCTACTCTGACACACATGAGTCAGAATAGACGTAATAGTAACTGTTTGTTTTAGACTTTTAAAAAAATCATAGTGGCCTGCATCAACCTGTCCAACACTCACTTATGTGTTGAGATGAATTCTTCGGTCTCTTGTCAGCATGTCTTATCTCACCAACGTCATGGCTTATTCTTTGAAAGCAGTCTTTTTTTTTTTTTTTTTTTTTGTAATTTTCTCCTCATTTGTAATCTTCCCTTCAGGCACCAGTCACAATCTTTCTTCCATCTTCAGCTTCCAACACAAAACAGAGCACATAGTAGGTTCATCAACAAATCCTTAAGGAATTTGATTGATTAGATCCTATTAGTTTGAATAATTTGTTGCCTACAGAGACAAGATTGCCTACTCCTTCTAGACATAACTCACTCACTTTATTCTCTCTCTCACTATTGACTCTAGTTATTTGCTATACTTCTCATTAGTTAGGCTTTGCATTCATATCACTTATCAAGCACAGAGAAAGACTCTGAACAAGCAAGAAAAAGCTGAAGGTTTACTATAACTATTGTTACTGCAAACTATTGTTCTGCCTTTGGGTGCTCTTTCCAGCTCAAATGGTCAGAATCAGAGGCCTTTCTTTCTGTCAAGGAGTGCCAGTATTGTAGCATTTTGCTTTCCACTCAAATATCATTAATACATTCATTAGAGGTTGAGGATGTGTTAGTTAAAATCAATTGAGATGACAAAATACAGCACCTTTCAGTAGGAGGGAGATTAAGGATATATGCAAACTGAGGAATAATTGACTTGTTGAAACCACCCAAGGGATCAGTCCTTTCTTAAAAGCCCTAAAGTGCAATTAACCTAGCTTTCTTGATAAAAGAACTGATTAGTAATGGCTTTTGACTCCCTATTATTTAGCAATGTCTTTCAGAGGCTCTGTCCACTGAAAACATCCAAGTGTCATCGCAACCTCTGAATTCACTATCTGGGAATATAGATAGGATGCTATGCATTCTTTGGACATTCATCAACCCTTTCTGTTTCCTTTCTCATTTTCTGTGAAGATCGTGTTCTGGAATGACCTAAACAGGCAGGAAGAAAGAGAGTAGGTATGTGGGAGACACACATTTTTATTTTGTATGTTGGCAACTACTCAGGGAAAAAGATCCAGTGAGCTCAGGTGAATGAAAAGCCAGTGAAGAGGTAGGGGATGGCCTGACCTGATAAAAGATCTTTGGGGGAATCTCAAATGTTAGTGGGTTCTGTGTGGTGCTGTCAGACTGCTAAACCTGAGGTGGTGGTTCAGACCCACCAGGCACTTCTGTGCAGAAGTGTTATGCTAAAGGAGATGGATGATTAAGTAAGAGTGACTTCAATTTTGTTTTTTTTATTTAATTTTTTTTACAGATACAACCTCCTATTTACATTACTAATACTCTCCTTTCAAAGTTTTCAAATAAAAAAAAATATGGAATTCCTGCTAGTCTTCTTTTTTGATATTTATAACAACTGTATGTCACTGTTATTAATATTACTGTTTTATAGTTAGGAAATGTATGTTAAGTGAGATTTTGACTTGTCTAAGTAATATAATACTTTGTTGTGGTGGTATTTTCTAAAATGGGAATCGTCGTATCACTATAATTTTTAAATTATTGAACAAATATATGCTCAATACCGTAATAAAATAGAAGCTACAGAAATGTCTAAAGAAGAAAAAAAAAAAAAAAAAAAACTATCAACATTTTAATATATAGTCTTCTAAGACTATTTCCACTCATCTATTGTTATCACTTCAATTATATTAAGGTATTCCAAGATAATTGCTCCATATCTAAGCACAGCTGATCTGAATGACACAAGTATTGCAAAAAGGTACACCTATTTGCAAATAGGCTAATTTCTACTTATGCATCTAAATTGCAAGGGAAAAACAAGGATCAATCAAGAGAGCTACATTTTTTCTTTTTTTTTAAAGCCAAGCAATGATTTATTTTGAGTGCCATCAGTCTCCTTTACACTTTAGAGACTCTGTGTCTCTCTCACAATTTCTCTCCATACCTTACTACCCTAGTTCCCTGAAAGATACTCAGAACCTTTGAATGTGCAGAAGACCAGGAGAAAATGGCAGTTGCACGTTAAGTATAAGGCATGAAATCTTTAGTGGCCAGAGTATCGGTTTAGCCATCTTCAAAGTCAGTTTCCTGTACTACCCCTTATAACCCCAGTAGAAAATATTTCTATGAAATTCTTGTATAAAAAAATGAGACTCTTAGGACCTGGAAGCAACAAGCATTGGGGTTTTGAAGCCAAGGGAATCAATATAATATATAAATCAACAAATTTGTAACTCATTCACAACACATCAGTGATGGGGCAGGCTGATAAGGATGCCTGACTGGTTAACAGTGTTCTCTCAGCAGTCCCTTATTTAGGTTTCCTAGTTATAAGTCTTTGGCCTTCTTCTGGGTCCAACTTCCACCTGAGTTCTGGTAGGTTTTCTATCAGACAGGAATTGACATATGGACTGTAGTTATATTGCTTGCCAGTAACAATATCATGGCTCCAAAAAAGGGTAGTGAATGAGTGGCCAGAGCTGCTAAAACATAAAGGAAGCCTTCTGCCTGTACAGACACACATCAGACATTTTTATCAGGCACACTAGTACTTGATCCTAAAATAATTTTTTTTAAAGGTTTTAATTGTGGATTGAGTGCAAGTTTACAGGGCTTATCAGCAGTTTTACATTCAACAAATCATATACCTTGTTTCATTACATTGATTATAATCCCCTCCATGTACCATCAGTTAACAGTATTTTTCTCTATCCACTTTAGCTTTTTAAAAAACACACAAACAAAAAACCCCACTCAGGCATATATAATAATTTACACCACCA